>NC_043759.1:5033856-5356356 GCF_902148845.1 Salarias fasciatus
AGTACAGCGAGGCCTCAATCACATCCAGACCACACTGCTCCAGGTCTTCTTGGTAGAACAGGATGTTTCCTTTGTCCAGATGTTCCAAGGCCATCCTGCCCAGCTTCAGAAGAAGCTCCCTGTCAGCCTCCGTCAGCTCCTGTGGACCCGTCTCAGGTCCTTCATGGTACTTGAGCTTCTTCCTGTGTGTCTGAACCAGCACAAAGTGGGAGTACATGTCAGTCAGGGTCTGGGGCAGCTCTCCTCTCTGCTCGCTGCTCAACATGTGCTCCAGAACTGTAGCAGTGATCCAGCAGAAGACTGGGATTCCACACATGATGTGGAGGCTCCTGGAGGTCTGGATGTGGGAGATGATCCTGCTGCTCAGCTCCTCATCACTCAGCCTCCTCCTGAAGTACTCCTCCTTCTGGGCGTCAGTGAAGCCTTGCACTTTTGTCAGTCTGTCCACACATGTTGGAGGGATCTGATGGACCGCCGCCGGTCGGGAAGTGATCCAGAGCCGGGCCGAGGGCAGCAGATCCCCCCGGATGAGGTTAGTGAGCAGCACGCCGACTGGAGACTGCTGGGAGACGTCAAGCAGCCGCCGGCTGCTGCTGAAGTCCAGAGAAAGTCTGCTTTCATCCAGGCCGTCCAAGATGAAGAGCAGCCTGCAGACAGCCAGCTCCTCTGCCGTCAGCTTCTGGAGCGTGGGATGGAAAACAGCCAGCAGCGAGAGGAGGCTGTACGGCCGCTCTCCCAGCAGGTTCAGCTCCCTGAAGGAGAGCACCACCAGCACCCCCACATCCTGGTTCTCCAGGCCCTCGGCCCAGTCCAGACTGAACTTGTGCACCGAGAAGGTTTTTCCACTGCCGGCCACGCCGCTGGTCACAACCACTCGGATGTGTCTGAGCTGCTGGTCTGAGGCTTTGAAGATGTCCTGAACCCTGATGGCAGAGTGACGGAGGCTCTTCTTCCTGATGGCAGAGTGACGGAGGCTCTCCTCCCTGATGGCAGAGTGACGGAGACTCTTCTTCCTGGAAGCTGTCTCCAGAAGCTTCAGCTCAGGTTCCCTCTGAAGCTCCTCACTGTGTTCCTCTGTGATGTGGAGCTCAGTGTAGATCCTGTTGAGGAGGCTTGCTCCTCCTGCTTCATCACTTCCTTCAGTCACACGTTCACATCTCCTCCTCAGACTCTCCTTATGTTCTTCTAGAAGCTGCTGCAGACCCACACCTGCTCAGAGACAACAACAATCAGAAAGCACACAAACAACAAGCTATCATGACTCTACAACAGAGAGGTGGGACCAAGTCCTTGTTTTGCAAGTCAAAGTCAAGTCTCAAGTCTTTGCACTTGAGTCCCAAATCGAGTCCCAAGTCAAGACAGTCGAGTCCCGAATCAAGTCCAAGTCCTAAACTTTTTTCCTCAAGTCCTAAACAAGTCATTAAAAAAAAAAACAAAAAAACTGGGTCGGCACTGATGAGGACAGTTTTGACTGAGATATCGATACTCTTTTGAGATGCGAGCTTGTAGATTAGGTATTTTCACCATATCTGTCAAACACAACCAAGTGAAACGAATGTAATGCCCCACTCCAACAATGCCAGACCTTTGAAGACATTTTCACACCTTGAATTACATTTTTATGAAGCCGCAATAAAGTAGTCACACAACTTCAAATAGCAAAATGTGGGTCTTTTTATTGATCCCCAAATTTGTTTGTAGCTCCCAAAAAAATAAAACAAGGATGCAGTACAAAAAAAAAAATCACAGTTTCAATACAGCAGTGGCCACTTTTCAGAAGAAAAAGCAGAGATAAAACATTTATACACAGTCACATTTCACATTGTGCAAGTAGCAGGGTGGCCATTTCCACAACACCAAAAAGGAGGAGGGGGGAGGGGGGGTGGGGGGGGGAATGCATATGTGCGTAGGAAAAATAATATTCCTGAGAAGGTGACTTTCCATAATATTTGTATTTATTCAAAACATTTCAAAGTGCAGTGCAAAAAAAAAATATAACTTTTTTATGTTAACAACAAATGTGCCTGTCATAGACTTTACAAATTTCTGCAGCAGATATCTTGTCATCTTCAGGTGACGTTGCTTCCCGAAAAAATAACCACAGGGAAGAGGCACCTGCAGCTGTTTGCATTGGTGCTTCTCTGTGCCCGCGTGCCTTTCAATGGCCGCCTTTCCTTGGGTGTTAATGTAAACATCACATCGACAAAGTGTGCAATAAGTATGTAAATCGCCTTTGCTGCTCTTGCTAATAAATGCTGCTCTTTGACAAGATGTGCAGCTAGCACATGAGAACAGGGGCGGCTTGTTTACATTTTTTCAATCAATGACAAACCAGAGAATTGAGTGACACTGCTATTAGCCAATCATTTTTAACTGCGTTTCTTTTTTTTTAACCAAGAGTCTTACACTATTTGGATATGCAGTGTTGCATTCAGGTGCAACTCTAAAAAGGAGGACAAATGAGCCTCTGGCTTGAGGCTGCACCAGCGCCGGACGCCAGACAAGGTGTTCAAAATCCGGACTGTCTGGCCTAAATCTGGACGTATGGCCGCCCTAGCAAGTAGCCACTACATGACATTTGAGCTTACCTAATGCAGCAGCTAATTCACATTGCACTCAAACGTAGATGTGTCAAAGTGGCGCACACTATCAATCACATACATTATAAATGTACAACAGTCTCAGAACACCAACAGTTCCTTACCAACGTCATGGAATATGAGTTTAAACATCATGAACGTCCACAGCACTCGAGCATCCAGCAATAGCAGCAGAGAGCAACACGCCGCTTCCCAGTCAGAATATTCCTGGCATCCTCTGCTGGTTTCACACTCGCCAGTAAAAAATGGTTAACCCACACCTCCTGCTGTCCACAGGTGGCAACTACACTTGCAGCAATCTTTTTACACAGTGTATTCCCTTTTTCACCTGGTTCCATTTAAAAAATGAAAAATTAGTATTTTAAGGATCCAAAGTTTCTGTGCTGTTATGCCATTTTGTGCAAGAGAAAACCACTAACTTGAACTTTACCCATCCGTCCATTTTCCACCGCTTATCTGGGACCGGGTTGCGGGGGCAGCAGTCTAAGCAGAGATGCCCAGACTTCCCTGTCCCCAGACTCTTCCTCCAGCTCTTCCGGGAGGACCCCAAGGTGTTCGCAGGCCAGCCGAGAGACATGGGCCCAATTTCAATTCTATTTTCATCCCTACCCCTAGCCCTAGCCCTTAACCCTTCCCCTTGCCCTACCCCTTGAAACGGAGTGTCACGGGGTAGGGCCTCAAATTCCCCCTTAAGAAATGGGATAACCCTTCAAGATCATCATCGTTATCAGTAGTCGCCCGTGACATGGTGAAATGACACCGGTATTGTTCACAAAAGAACTTACGATGCCGTCTCCAGCTGCACTAATCTCCCTCTCCTGGGCAATTGGATTGTTTTTTCTGCTTTTTCTGTGTGCTGCATAAAAATGTTAAAGGACCTATATCATGCAAAATCCACTTTTTTAAGGTTTTAAGCATGCCACAAAGTTGATTTCCCTTTAAAACCACCCCCAAAATGTTATTTGCCTTCATCCACGCATGTCTGAGTAATCTCTTTCAGTCTGCTGCTCTCTACAGCAGCCCCTCCCTTCGGGGAGAAAACAGCTCGTTTGAAACTCTTCAAACCTAAGTACATCACAAAAGTTGAACTCCTCCCCACCACTCTTCTCCCACCCCACCCCGCGCAGACAACACGCACACTCTCCTCTGACCAGCACACAGCTGAAGTGAATTAGGGTGTTGCTCTTCTTCCTCTTCTTATTCTTCTTCCCTGTATAAAAAGTAAAGTGAAAGATGAGTGAAAAGTTATGACACAAAAGAGGGGTACAGCTGTTATATGTGAATAAAAGCACAAGTAATATGCTGTTGTAATCTGCTGCCAGGCTAGTTATTTTATTATATAACATTTTCACAACTGTCTGGTTGATATGCAACACTGTTGTGAAGGAATTATTCATTCACAACCCACACGTTTCATTCTTCATCAATCATATTATCCCAGCGGTGCTCGTTGATGTTAACGTTACAGTCCGTGATACTGCATAATGCTCCGGTAATGTTTACTTTTACTAGGGGAGCACAAATGGCATATTTTCGGGTGTCTTATACACTCAAAGCAGAAAAGCAGGCTACGGTAATATCAATAAAACGTGTCATGATCGTGCAGAAATTAAAACAAGTTAATCATTAACGTTACATGAGCAGATGCACTTAATGCTAACGAGCTGTCACATAACATTGCAGCGAACTTAAAGGGATAGTTCGGGATTTTTGACATGAATCTGTATGGCATCCCAGTCAGCAGTGTTGTTCATTCACACAGACTTACCCCTGACAGCGTCCAGTGAGCAGAGATCCTGTCCGGTTTAGGTCCAGACAAAAGTCGTCAGGCAAGTTTGCTGGGGTCCCAAAAATAAAGCGTTTTTCTTCTCAAACCAATATGTGTTTGAAAGAGTGATATATTTGCATCACAAACCGTTGTTGGCGAAAAAGTCAGACCTTGTAAATGCTTGGCACTATTTTCTCTCCCTTCATATCACTCCGCGCCGCCTCCAGCTGCAGGCAGTGCGGAGATGCTAACAGCTAGAGCTAGAGCTAGCTAGCTCTTTACTAGCGATAAACAAAGTAAAACCAGCGCAGCTACGAGTGAGCTGAGTTTTGACAGCTTTGACAGAGAAGATGTTGTCACCTTTGTGTCTTTCAACCCATCGCCCACCACCAGCTGGAGAGTGTGTGCAAAACACTGCAAGAGCTGTTTGCGTGCCATAGCAGCATCTACTACCTCCTGATTGTCTGGACTTAAGTCATGCCATAGCTCTGGGTCATCAAGGTGATCATCATCGTGTACTTCACCTTCTTCACTGGAGAAACACACTGTGAATGCCTTCTGCATGTTGGCTGCATTGTCAGTAATAACAAAGTCCAGCTTACTTTTAATGTCATACTCATGACATATGGCCTCAAATTGTTCACAGACCTTTTCTCCTGTGTGTGAACCTTTGAAGCAATCACAGGCCAAGAGATTGGACTTCAGCTGTATGGTACTTTGGTCTATCTCCATGTAGTGCACAGTGACACCAAGGAACCCCCTCATCCTTTGGTCAGACCAAATGTCAACAGTGACTGAAGCACTATCCGCCTTGCTCAGCTGAGTTTTCAGTTTGTCAGGTCCCAATTCAGCAACTGTCTCTGTTTTTGAGGTCAGTGTCTTGCGGCACACTGGGTTGTATTTAGGATCAACTATTTTCAGGAAATCCCGAAAACTCTTGTGTTCCACCACAGACAGGGGCATGTTGCATTCGATCGCTAATTTTTCCAGTATCCCATTGGTGATAGCTTTCTGCTGTGGATGGAATACTGTCCTACACGGATGTCCAGGAACTGCGAGACGGAAGGCTGTTGTGGATCTGGTTCATTTATGATCCCTTTGTTCATTATGTATTCGTCATATCTAGGGCTGCACGATATTGGAAAAAACTGACATTGCGATTTTTTGGGGGCTTGCGATATATTGCGATATATATTGCGATGTTAAAAATAGAAGAATTTTCATCAGATGACCTGAAAAGCTCTATTTGGGGAGATGGCCACTTGAGAGAAATACGTGGTGCTTCATACCGCTTGTCGAGCATGCGGATCATTTTTTTAAATCCCTCTTTAACGATCCACTGTGTTCAATGACAACATGTCTTTTGCTAGGTAAAAAGTTATTGCATCCATGATTTGTCGATGCTGTTTGGAGTTCCTATCATACGGTGTTATGCCGGCAAAGGCTTCTGTAATTTTTTTTTGAGAAGATGAAGTTTCACCTGGGGTCTTTGGTTTTGCACTGGAAATACAGGAGCTTGTGATGGCGTTTCAAATAGTCCAACAGGTTTGACGTATTACCTCGTGTTGAGGCAACCACGACGAGGCACTGTCGGCAGAGGACGTTGTTTTGCTCCGTATCGTCTTTTTTTTATAGCCGAAATACATCCAAATTTCACATGTTGGCCTTCTCTTGGAGACTAAATCCTCCGTCGCTTCCTCCTGCATGTCGCCTGTGTTCAGAGTGTAGCCCGAACCCCCCCTCTCTCTCTGCTGTGGAGGAGGGAGGGAGGCGGTGAGTGCTGAGCAGGAGGGAGGGAGAGAGTGGCTGTGCGGAGCATGGAGCAGCTTGCTGCTTTTATGAAGCAAAACAAAAGTTAAAAATAATAATAATAATAAAAATATTGCACATCCTGCGATGTGACTATTGCACATGCGCACATTGCGATGGCAATGTTCAAACGATATATTGTGCAGGCCTAGTCATATCTGTAAGATAACAAATTAGCACGTCAGAAAATGTACTACAGCCTTCATAACAGCAAACTAAAGAACTGTGTTACTCCGTTGCTACACATACACATGGAACCAGAAACCCTGATGGCTCATTTGGTTCTATTTGTACACTCAGAGTTACAATAACACTAAGGATTTGATAGTGTAGATTGGATACCATGGGGAACCTTTGGCCATTGTAATTCGAAACGTTAGAAAATATACAACCCAGTCTCACGGCAATTTGTGCCATGAGTCACGAAAATTAATCTATTGAATTGTGTCCAGGAGCACGCTTTGCACTGTTTTTTCATTGAACTATTGAACACATTTCAACTGAGAATGTAACCACCTAGATCGCCAATATGTATTTCGATCATACAGAAAGTGGATGATTTTTTTTCCCCTTCCCTTTTATATTGGAATGGATACGATGGCGATGTTTCCAGTGCGGGTGCACACATCCTTAAAGTCACCTTCAGGGTGGACAGGGAAATAACAGTAAAACTGGCTACTATCTGAGTGTCCGAATAAAAGAAACACTCGTATGTACAGCATTTAATCGTGAGGGGGGCGTGGCCAGGTGACTCTCATTGAAATGTATTAGTTTAAAAAGAGTGGCGTGAGACTGAGTTGAAATATACTGTACTGGATGTCTAAATGAAAATTGAAAAAATACTGTATATTACAGAAAAATATTTTGCAAGCAGCAACTCCTTTGTTCTACACATTTTAAAGGTATTTGGACATTGTTATTTTCATGATTCACTGTAATAAAAAACAAAAAAAACAAAAGTCAACAGTGGTAACCCGAACTACATAAAATTCATAAGTGTTACAGTTCAATTTTACTGTGAGTGTACAAATGGAACTAAATAGCCCGTTAGTGTCCCTTTTTCTTTACAATCATTGTTTTGATAGCAGCGGCTGAACGACGTCTTACTACCACATGACAAAAATATCAGCTATGCACAAGTAGCCATATATAGTCGACAGTATGCAAACGTTAGACAATGACTTTGGATTTTATAAAACAGGATTAGCCGCAGAGGGTCCACGGGATTAACTCGTTTGCTCAAGTATTACATACTTATCCTTGTGCTTCTTCAAGTGCCGGTTGAAGTTGGACGTAGTTTCATGACCGTCCGTGATCTTCGAATTGCAATACCTGCATTCAGCAATCTGGTTTTTGTTAACCACTTTGTAATTTTTGAAAGCAAACGAAATAATTCTTGGTTGACTCGTGCTGGGGCCACATTCACTTCGGCCGACCGTGAGGGGCGTTCACTTCCGCATTGGCGGGAGCACTCGTTTCCACACCTGCGCATTCCAGGCGGGCAGTGTTGAAGAAACCAGTTTATTAAAAATAATCGAGGCCTACCTGTTGTGTTGTTTGGAACGCGCCTGGAATGCGCGGGTGTGGAAACGAGTGCTCCCGCCAATGCGGAAGTGAACTAACACCGCCCGACACTGGCAGTGTAGGCGGACAAAACAAGCGCTCCCGGCGCCCCTCACCGTGACTGACAGCCGGCGTCACTGCGATCCTATGAAATGAAGCCATAAAATATAAAAATGATTCATACATCGCACTTTTAAAATTACTATTATGACTTGACATGACTCGTCGAGTCAAAGGGTTCGAGTCAAGTTCAAGCCTAGAGTCCCTGAGCTTAGAGTCCAAGCAAGTCCAAGTCTTTTTTCGATTTCATCAAGTCGAGTCAAAAAGTCATAAAATCGTGACTCGAGTCTGAGTCGAGTCTGAGTCTCGAGTCCAAGTATCCCATCTCTGCTGCAACACAACAAGTACCAGTCTCTCAGCAGACACATGTCCACTCTTACTTCTGGATCTTTCTGGCTGCTCCTCACAAACATCACTCCTCCTCTTCCTCTTTCTGTGGACACCAAGCAACATTTCCTCTGAGCAACACAACACACAGCGAAGGCACAAAGATCCAGCTTCAAAATACTGGAGCTGAATCTGAAAGTGAGCTCAATGTCTCTCAGTCTGCTTTAAAGGAAATGAAAGAAAAACAGTTTCTTACTTTGCGTCTGAAGGTCCAGGTTCAACACTGAAGTCTGGTACATAACCTCTGGACCGGTCACTCTTCAGAGACAACCTGAGAGTGAAATCAGAGGATTCAGAAACCGCTTGAATGGTTCAATCAGTTCATTGTAAACTCAGTGGTTGCAAAGAGATGAAGCATGACAAGGGTCAAAGGTTACACCCGCACAGCCCAATCAGGAGTTTGACAGCCGGTCCAAATGTTCTGTTGGCTCATTGACAGATCAGGAGGTTCTGACAGTTTACACACATTCATTCAACATGTGAGACGGACATGTCCAACCTGGAGAGGAAGGTTCACACACCTTCCACACATGACAGCAACATTAGAAGAGTCACTTTACTCTGTGGTGGCAGGAAGAAACACTGAGAGACAGACTGAAGAGAAGAGAGGCCACACTGCAGGAGCAGCTGACGGCTCTTACCTGTCCACACCTGATCTGCCGTCCTCTTCATCCACACCAGACATCTTCAGTCACTGAGACACAGAGCAGCAACAGCCATCAGAACACACACACACACACACACACACACACACACACACACACACACACACACACACACTTGCTCCATTGGTGAGTAACAATTTAAGATAAATAAATAACGAACTACTGTATTGGCCCGAATATAAGACGATTTTTTTTTTCAGAAATCCGCAAATTTATCGCATAAAATGGCATAAAAACCCTGCAGAGGAACAGAAAATCACATCAATCATTTGTGTGTGTGTGTGTGTGTGTGTGTGTGTGTGTGTGTGTGTGCGTGCAATTGCTAAAACCTGTGAGAAAGCTGTCGATATGCTGTTTCAAATGAACTGGTTTCCTTGTTACCTGGTGACTGACTTCCTTTAGCACTTCCTGCTGCTGCTAGTAGCAGCAGATGTTGAAATCAGACTCATTAAAGGTCTGAACGTCTTTTTTGTCTGGTTTTTAACATCTATCAGCAACAAGGGACGTGAAAGAAACCCAGTCGCCAGTTAATAAGGAAAGCAGTGATTCCAAAACACCGGCTCCTCTCCGGTTTCTGGACACTTCTCCTCCGCTAGTTAGCTGCTGCGTTCAGGTGACTGGAGCTGCTGCGGAAAACTGAAACTCGCCGGTCGTTCACATGAAGGCAGCGGTGACAGCTGGGCACAGGAGACACTCAGGAGACACTCAGGAGACACTCCGGAGACACGTGAAGGAATCGTGGACAATTTGCACAAAGGAACAGTTCTCAGACAGCTGTGAACCGGCTCTCGTCGTTCACTTAAAAGAGCTGTTCAAACAAATGACTCGTTCATTGAACGTCACATCACTTCAAGCAAGACCATTTCTCTTTTTTTCGCGTGAGATCATTGCGGGAATTATGCGCCCTTTTGGAAAATATGTGGCCTCTGCATAATCAGCGGCAAAAGGGTGATTTATGCATGAATTCATGCGATTGCATAATCGCGTTTTTCTGGAGGGTCTAATCTATCACACACAAGAGAAAAGCAGCCTTGGCCAGGCATGGGATTCCTGAGGCTGCAGTATGGGATAATGGCTGCCGGTATGCATTTCATGAGTTTGAATCCTTCCAGGCCCGGCCTTAACCAATCCAGCGCCCTCGGAAAGATTTTAGGTGGCGCCCCCTTGCATTGCCAGCGTATACTGTATACTAACAAGAAACTTGATAGATTTGTCTTTGACAATTTTTTTTATTTGAAGGAAGATAATTCCCAATCAGCATAGTCAACAGGATAATAAATTATAGATAAATATATGCAAACTTAAATGAATATATGAAATACAATATGAATACCTAACATGAAGTATAAATTGTACAGAAAATACAATACAATTGTACAGAAACATCAAGCTTCTTTCAGCAGAAGCCACTGGAACAGGAGGAGTGGCAAAGATGCTCAGTGCAGCCCACATGTTGGGGTACAGTTCTGCCAGCCTCTTCTCATGAAGGTGTAGCTGAGGTGGAGGAACCAGGAGGAGCGCTTGATTCTGAGGTGGAAGCACCAAATGAAGCCTTGATTCTGCTGCACCCCAGGTGGACTATGTTGCTGAGGTGGAGACAGCAGCAGCAGATGTGGTAGATGGTCCAGGGGGGATTTAGAAACTTAAGCAGCACATCTGAAAAGAGTATGAGACTCCACTGAGTATATAATTATAAAAACACATGATTTCAAGAATAAAATGAACTGATATAATTAATCATATGTTCACTATGGAGTGCATGTATAATGTACAATGCACTGGTTTCTGATTTGCCAATTAGATGTTCAGTTTATTGTCAATACAGTGGAATGCTGAATAGCACAATGTAAAGCAGCAGTAAATTGCAGTACTGATGTTATAATACAAATCTGACTGAATCACAGCAGTGCTGACATTCACAGCAGCCTCCCTCTCCTGTGATACTCTGAACTAACATTAATGATGAGCCCACAACTATAAGATCTGGGTGGAAAAGTGACTACCAGCAGGGCCAACGTTAGCTGTCCAGATGGCAAATAAAACGTTCAAAAAAGAATGAAAGAAAATGTAAACACCGTCTGAAATGATCTAATATAAATGTCCCCGAGGAACGTAAGCTGAGAATACCAGTAGTTATCTACATGACCTACATTATTTTCCACAACAACAAGCCCCTCCACATTATTGATACTATTTATTGATTAGTGAATAGCAGCCATGTAGCTTAATCCAGGTTAATGTCACGTTCTGCAATAGAGACATAATTTCATGCAGCATTACCTCTGTCTTTCTCTCGTTTTTCCTCCTCGTTTTCTTGTTTTTTCTTCCCGGGCCACCGGGACAGTTGTGGTCGTTTTGACATCTGTTCACATGCTGAGGGGACGTCCAGAAACAGCTATGGAGTGAATCAGGAAGGAGATGGGGGAGGAGGGGGCGTGGGGCGAGCAGCTGGGGGGCGCGGACGACTCAGTAAATAATATGGTAAACTACTGGAATTACCGTATTGGCCCGAATATAAGACGACTCCGAATATAACACGACCCCTATTTTTCAAAGATCATTTTGTGAAAGAAAAAAAAAATGCTGAAGACAGTAAGGTCACTCATAAAACAACTTTTTATTATACAATTATTATAAACTCAAAAACTCACAACTGAGATAACATTTCACAAGATATAAAATGAAAAAATATTACTACAGTATTGAATAAAAATTACATTCTCTTTCTCAAAATAAGAAACAATAAGCAACAAATAAGAAGCCTCAAAGGGTCAAAACTGCATAAATGATATAACTTTCCAGTGCCTTCAGCTGAATCAGGCTCTGGTGGTGGGCATTCCGTCTTTCCGTTTTTCAGTGACATATTCACTCACCCTTCTATCAGTCTCTCTGAAGCGTCGCTCTTGGGACCACGGAAAGCTTTTCTCATAGCGTTAGCATCTGTAGGCGTTTTTTCTGTGTTCTCCAATAAGAACGAGGCTCTGCTACACCAGATCTCCTGGCGGCTTGGCAGTAGTTTGATGACTCTGCTGCGTTGATCACCATCAGTTTAAAGTTGGTATCATAACTTCTCCTCTGTTGTTTGCTCAGTTGTCCAGCGTTCAGCCCCTTTGTTCCAGATGATCCGCCATTTTTCATCAGATCATTTGATCTCATTTCATCGCTCCACTCGCTCTCTGGTCAGTGATACTTTGGCTCCATCTAGCGGCGCGGATGCGTATTGACCATCTACCGTAAGTCCGCGATTATAACACGACCCCACTTTTGAGGATGCAATTTCTGGAAAAAAAAACATAGTCTTATATTCGAGCCAATACAGTAATTAAGTGTCTTCGCTTAAGAGTACAACTACTATTTAGAAAAATTGTGAAAGTTAGACCTTTTCTTCTTTCCCATTTGTACTGCTGGCGCAGTGGCGCTGGCGCCCCCTTATGGACGGCGCCCTTAGCATCTGCCTATACTGCCTATGCCTCGGGCCGGCTCTGAATCCTTCTTTCAGTTCTGGGAATTCAAACACACCACAGCAAGCCCACATGACCTCCAAAGTCATGGCCTTGCTGAAGGAGACTCCCATAAACCTGAGTGAGCCTGTGAGCCTGAGCTCAGGGCACCAACACCCTCTGTTACAGATAAGAATCTGTGTGACAGCAGGAGTGAAGCAAAAGTCAAAGAAAAAAAAAACCCAACACATTGTGAAGCTTCTGGACTCCGAACTGCTGAGTCGTCTGTATTTTCAGAACTTGAAGCCGAATGTGGAGATGTTTCAGTTTGAATATCTTTGTCCTGGTGCTGTCAGTTTAATCGCATTAACCACGATTAAGTAAGGGGGTATCACTGATTTTTTTAAAGTGCAGTTAAACTCAGAATTAGAGTTAAGTTCAAATCCTAAATTTCTGTTTTCTGATGTGACACTGCCCACTTAGGTTAAAAGATTCAGAAAAAGACATTTTTGTGTGTTAAATTTGTTATTTTGTGTGTTGATTATAAGATGTGATTAATCACAAATCATTGTGGTTAGAGTTGCAAATAATGAGTTGAAAACATTTAATCAATTGACAGCACTACTTTATACACTTTGACAACTCTCATTGTTCTATTTCATCCCGACTGACCGCCAGAGGCGGTGCTGAAAGCACTGGAATGTTCCCTTCGTGCATGCATAGTTCGAGAAAGTATACCAACAAACATCACTCGTGACTCCCTGGGTGACCCCGGAACCGTATAAATACCAATTCCCTGACCCGGATTCGGCTCCTATTTTCTTCTTGCGTTAGTTCGAGGCTTGAAGAGTTGGGACGTGCCTTTTTTCGGCATACTATTGCTCGGTTGCTGGGAGCCTTGAGACCCTGTTGGTCGGAGCTGCGGACGCCCTCCAAAGGCTGCAAACGTGCTAACCTCTTCCATCTACGCCGCGGCAATGACCAGGTGCCGCGTCTCCTTGGTGAGGACAATCTGTGCAATCACGGTAAGATTGCTGTTTCTGTCTAGTGGATTGGGGGACTAGCTGGAGAGCTCTCCTCTGCCGCACGCACACCGCCGCCGCTCCGTGAGCCGGTGGGGCTGTGCTGCAGGCTTGGGGAAGCGGCGCTGTGCACCACGCCGTGACTGCGTTGCGTTGTGGCGTGTGTGTTGCCTGCTGGTTGGGACGCCGGCTGTCTAGCCTGGCTGTTTCCGGCAGGTAGTGCCGCCGTTGGCACTGGGAGCGGGTGCCGCGAGGCGGCCGCTTCCCTCTCCCGTGTGTGATCGACTAGGCAGTTAGCTTCCCCTGTGTGATTCGCTACTGTTGTGCGGGCCGTGCAGGCGGCGTATGCCTCCTTCCCTCAGTTTTCTGCACTAAGAGGCACTTGTCAGTTGCGTGTGGCCGTGCAGGCGGCGTCTGCCCCCTTCCCTCAGCTGCTGCACTGTTGTTTGTGACCCACTGCGTGCGCTCAAGCTGCACCGCGGCAAGACCGAGTGGGACCGCCTGGTGGCTGTTCCCCCTTCTGGCTGGGAGTTTGTGGGCTTCGTGCCTGGTGTTTAAGGTGGGTTGTGCAGGCGGCGTACGCCCTCTGCCCACAACCCATCGTATTCTGGTGTGGCTTCAGGTGGAGGACGGGCCGACTGCCTGGTGATGGACGGCTCCCACCGTTGTGTGGCCTGTGGGGTCACCCTGCAGGCGGATGATGGCCATGACCTCTGTCCGCGGTGCCTTGGCCCTGTTCCCCTCGGTAGGGATGAAATAGAACGAGAGTTACGTATGTAACTACGGTTCTATGAATACCGGATGACCGCCAGAGCGCTCTGTCACTTGGAATCCTCGTGGTTACACGAGAAGATTCCGTAAGAGCCGATTCCGGGTCAGGGAACCGGTATTTATACAGTTCCGGGGTCACCCGGGGAGTCACGAGTGAAGTTTGTCGGTATACTTTCTCGAACTACGCATGCGCGAAGTGAACATTCCAGTGCTTTCAGCACCGCCTCTGGTGGTCCTCCAGGATTCATGGAACCGTAGTTACATACGTAACTCTCGTTTTGCAGAGTGGCAGTTTTTACACATTTGAAAACCTAATTACAGGCAGAAAACTTTTGAATATTCTGCTTCACATTGACAAATTCTTTGACACGTTGACAACTCTCACTGTGGACAGACAGACGGAGACACAGAGAGACAACAGTGAAGACGCACTGACAAATAATTCTGCTGCAATTCACCTTATTCAGGAAGTGCTGCTGGGCGGCGCCATTTTTGAGAGCAACTTCCGGTTGGCCGTCTTTGCGCTGCAACAACATTGAGTCCTCTCGCTACTTTCGCTACTTTTAACTGTTCTTTTTGGCGATTTTAACATGTTTGGCATCAATTGCGCTGTCCGTGGGAGCCACAACAACTGGGGAAAGATGAAGCTCTCTCTCTCTCGGTATTGTTTGGAGCACGGAAAGGCTAGATCTGAATGCTGCGGACCAGCTTTTAAACTCGACCCGCCTCGTCTAAAGAAGAAGACCTTCGCTGCTGGCTCAAGGCGCTCCATTTAAAAAAGCCACCAAAGCGTCCGGATGTTTTCTCCTGTCATTTTGTGGACCTGCATCCTTCACCACTTCATCCCTCACCACTTCATCCCTCTCCAGAGAAACGGCCGGGCTACAAGGCTGAGTTAAAGAAGCCACGACGGAAGCTGGAGAGACACGCAGGTGACTAATTATATGTTAAATAGCAGCTGTTGCTGTAAGAGTTGGGATAATAAACACTGTAAATGACGGCATCATGATTATCCTTAGTTTGTGTAGATAATTGTCAAAAACATCAGGGCTCCTCATCGCTATGTAAACACCAGAGACATAGAATAAAGTAAACACACAGCGATTCCACCAAAGTTCTGTTTCCTCTAAAGACCGAGCTCTGCCGTCAGTCAGGTAAAAAGATCCTCTCTTTTGTTTTGAAGCATTGTTCTGACTGCGGTTTGGTCAGAATCAGTTTTTTATTGCTCCAGGAATCAGCCTTAGCTTGTGACAGGGTGAATAACACAGAAAACCACAGGAGCTGTTTCAGAAATGACAACAACCTCCGTTTGCATGTTGGATAACTAGACCGATCTATGTAAAAACAAAAACAACAACAACAAAAAAAAAAACATCCAACAACAAAGATAATAATTATAGTCAAATATATTAATATTTCCTCATTTCTTTCAAATTAAATGAAGTGGACTTCTGTTGGCTTTTAGTGAAAGTTATCTTACTAAAGTAAAAAGATAAAACTTGAACTGCAATTTTATTGTGACATAAAATGTCATTATTGTCCATCCCAAGAGTAACTGGATTACAGACATACTGTTTTGTGGAAGCGTCCACACATCACTTTAGAAGATACACTCAACCTTTTAACACACCTTTTACATCTACATATGTTGTTTCCATCCCAGCAGGTAGGAAACACGTGATCATTGACAGAACGTTCGCAAAATATTGAAGTGGGAAAAAAAATATATTTCATATTATTTGGGGACTTGTCTGATACGATGTTTTTGTAACATCATACCTCAAATAAACCCGTCATTCTTTTTCCTCAGATGCCTCAACAAGTGCTGGGAGTGAAAGACCTGCAGCCAGACGGCGAGCTGCAGGCTGAACCTTCTGCCTCCTGCCTTCCTCTGTCAGACCAGGACCGAGCTGGAAGTCCTGTTCTCTACCAGCCGGTCCAGGGTCATCCAGCGACAGTGTTCAACACCATCCGAGCTGCATCCAACACTCTGACGCTCTGACCATCTCTCCCTCGTCTACACTGGTCTCCCTCTGGAGAAAGATTGTCGTGTTTGAGCTGTAGCATTTTATTTTACTATCATGATGCTGCACCACCTGCTTCCCTGTCTTCAGAGTGACTGTGGTTTGAGTTCTGTGTTTGGATTGTCTGACAAACTGTCCACAACCTTTTGACCCAAAAAGGACAGTTTTGATTTCCCCAATTCAGAATACGTTCCTAGATTGCTCGATAGTCCAGTTGATGTGTTTTTAAATAAACTGTATTCTCTTTTGCAAACGTCTGTTTTTCAGCAGTGGGACTTTGCAGGTTCTTCTCGTCCATACTTTAACTTCACACAGGCTTTTCTAATTGTCACAGAATCAAAAGTTAATCCAGAGTGTCTGTGATGATCCTGGAGCTGATCATTGCTTCAGTCTTTTTCTTTCTGCCTCTTTTTTGATCCATTTGGATGGTAATCTTTGGTTTTCTTTAATTTTTTCTCTGGTTTTGCTCCCATTTTATATGACTGGAGTTTATTTTAGCTGAGCAGTTCATCATTTTATGCACTTTTTGTGTTTTTCCTTCACAAATCTTCATTTGAATTTCATTATGCTTAGAATGTTGGGCACTGTAGTTTTTTTGCTCAGATTTTCAGGATGATTGATAAAATTTTATTGCCTTATCAGTGATAGTACTTATGGACTGTCACATGCTTTTTTGTTTTCCTTCTACTTAAAGTAAAAAAATAAACCAATACTTTAATCAGCTATGCAAAAGTGGTATAATTCAGTTAAATGTTTCAGGCAGTAGTATGTAATACAAATGAATAACATTTTTATAGAGTACCTACGAAAAATATGACACATTACAATTTTGAAGTAACTCGCCCGACACTGCAGCATCATAATTTGGCACACCAGATTTAGATTATGGATTGTGTTCAGCCACACTTTATTTATTTAGCAGTAACTCATCAACTCAAACACACTTTACAAGACATTCCATTTTACACTGTGTGGATTGTAAAATAAGGAAAATTAATTTTATTTGTCATGTAGAACTTTTGTTAACAAAATGTTTATTCTGTCATGCTGTATATGACCTTTGATATTTAAACTGCACCATCTAATGGACTGTTCAAGAATTGTCAATTCAGTAAAATCACTGCTTTCTGACTGTTTTGTGATCTTTCAATCATTCATGAAAACACTACATTATGACAGGAAACAATTGACAACAAGGAATAGAGCACATTTAAATCAATAGCTTAGCTTTAAATTTCAGAAAAAGAAGCAGACTCATAAAAAGGCCTTCATTTGAAATACTATTTTTTTTTTAAATCAAATTTCATTAAACTATAAACAATTTCAAGCCCAAGTACCTTCCACTTGTAAAAGGGACTGAAACAACTGATTAAATTAATCCAATCTATGGAAGTATTTATTATTAACTGTGGAGAACACACTCACTCTTAATCATACCATCAGCTGAAACGGCTTATATCCAAAACTTTGGGAGGAGGAGCCATGAAAGAAAATCATCTCTACCTGACAAAACAAAAAATGTATGTATATTCCCGTTGTTGATGTGACGAAATAGCGGCGACTTTACCGCTGTGTGTGCAAATATTGATAGGCTTCAGTGCTCTTATTGCCTCACAGCCGAGCCAGCCCCGCCAAGAAATGACACGAAATAGTTGAAAATATCGCCATAAACATGACCTGTGGCCACTTTTCTCATGTCATCCCCCAACTCTGTAATAAGTCGCGGATGAGGCAGACTCGATCCATTTGTGATTTTAAAGAGGTTTTCGTTTCTTCCTACATCATTTTCTCAGCTGTAAACAACGCCAGTAGCGTGTTACCGGAAGTGCTACTCAAAACAGGAAGTCCCGCCCCTTGGAAAATGGGCGGGGCTGAATAAGGTGAATAACACCGACATAATAATGGGATGCAGCGAATTGTCCGCCTCACAACGATGGAAAGAGGTGTCTTCTGTGTGATACTGATGTTTTGCTGAAGAGTTACTGACAATGAAATTCCCAATCTGTGAATATCGTGTCAGCTTGAACAGACCCCGACCCTCTCCCCCCTACCCCCACTTTTCAAAACAAACTGAAGCCCTTGGCCACTTCTATTTCAGATTCAGTTGAGCTGTGTTCACAGTACAATCAGTGAATTCGTATTCTGATGTCAAACTTCACTCCAACACAAACTCTGAACATCGACAGGCCTCCAACACCTGATTCCACCAGAAAATCACCAAGCAGATGAGTATTTAGTCCATCTCTACACAAGGTGTGCGTTCAAAGGTCTCAGCACACAGAGGAGTGTCACCTAATCACACTGTGTGCAGGTGTGTTGTAGCTTGTTCTGTATACTGAAGATTGACATCAACACGAGCCACACAGAATGAAGGAGGGCTGAAGCCCCGCCCAGTGCAGAAACTAAAGCATGAATACATTTTTTTTTTCAGCCACAACTCTGAGTGAGGAAACTACAATTTAACTCATGTTAAATCTTGGTTTAAATGTTTGTCCAACACGTGAATCACAAGAAAGCAGCTGTCAGGTTTGTGATGGTGTGAATGAAAGAGAAAAGGAGAAGTTAAAAAGTCTCCTGGTCTGTTCTGGAAGCTTCTAAAGAGCTGATAGATTCTTACCTGAACTCTCTTCGCATCTTCTTACAGACACTTTTCCATGTGTGAGGAAACTTGAGGAGAGAAGAAGCTGCTCGGTGTTCCTCTCCGTCCGTCTCTCAGATCTGACGAAGACAAAGTCCATGTCTCTGCTCTGACACACCCAGAGGAGCAAATCATTGACAGAGTCTGTTTAGAACCTGTTTCATGACGTTAGTCACAACTATAAAGTCAACGCGGAGTTTTAATATCAAGTCTGAACATTTATTTGGTGTAAGAAGTTTTCTCTGACAACAGCGGTGTTCAACCTGTGGCTCTGGTGCCACATATGGCTCTTTAGCTCCTCGGTAGTGTCTCCCTGACGTTCCCCATTAGAACCAGAGTCAGTTATTTTCTGACATCTGGCACTGTTACTGTCAGTTCTGAGTTTTCATCTGGTGGTTCAAGTTGTTGGTTGACCAGGATTGGAAATCAATGTTTTTCTACTGCAATGTGCCTTGCTCATCCCCAGAAAAGTGCGTCCAAATGCTGCCATATGTCTTTTGACTGAGCATCTTGTGTGTGTGTGTGTGTGTGTGTGTGTGTGTGTGTGTGTGTGTGTGTGTGTGTGTGTGTGTGTGTGTGTGTGTGTGTGTGTGTGTGTGTGTGTTCTGCTGCTGAACTGTGGTGTTTTGAATTTGCTGCTTTCCTTGTTAACTGGCGATCAACTTCCTGTAGCATCTGCTTCTAAAGCTGCCAGTAAGAGCCACTGATGCTGATACTGTGTCGAAATTGGGCAGCGGAGCTAACGTGGAGTCCCCCAGAGCGTTCGGAAATCCAGTTCTGAGGCTTTGAGCAGGACGTTTCCATGTTAAACATCTGAAATCGAATGTAAATGTGATTGCTCCAGCAGGTCTCATGACTGCATCACGTGGACAGAATCACGTGATCGGGCGATTTATGCAAAACTTTACCTATAAAATAAAATCAACAGATGATTTATTTTACAGCTTTTCTGCACTGGCTTCACCTTTCACCAGCGCACCACTTGGTGGTGATGAGCAGATGAGGCCTCATAAACCTCTGTGTTTATTCTCTGGTAAAGAAATGTTCACCATCATGGATTATTATTATGGATTAGAAACTTTATCAATGCAACACAAGGTACATTTTTTGTTTGTGAACCATAACTACATATGAAACTTTATCAGCTGTGTTCGCCTCATTTTTAAAGGTTCAACATGTTTTGTAGTTAAAAGTAAATTTGATTATGTTGTGTTGTATGAGGAATGACTTTAGTACCTTAAGATAAGAACGTACTTCTTCCTGCTCCTCCACTGAAATGTTTCTGGCTCCTCCTCTTCTTGCAAAATGCAAGAACACGTGATTTCTCATCAAGGCCACTGACCTCCATCATATTTCCTCCTTGAGTGTGTCAGAGGTGAGAAGGCGGTGCTGCAGGTGTTACCAGATAAAGTGTCCTACAGTGCTGCAGTGACCGTGTTGAAGGTTCCTCCCAGAATCACAGCGTGCTGCATGGGGGGGGGCGAGGATTGAGGCGACCACAGCGCCCCGAACCCCCTGATTATGAGACAGGGATCTGGAATTATTCATGACCAAAAAGAGACTTTTTTTCTGACTTTCCACCAAATTAAATTTACTTTTAGCCACACAACATGGTGAACCTTTAAAACACAGCTGATAAAGTTTCATATATATTTATGATTCACACACAAAAACTGAATCTTATGTTTCATTTATCATGTTTCAGTCAATAATTCAGGATGGTAAACATTTCATTGCTAACTGTTCTTGAACCTGATTTTTATGGTTTCATCCTTCTTTTTCAACAGTTTGGAGATATTTTCAGCATTTTACCTGTTAAAATCTTTTTAGCTCATTTTTGAGAAAGCATCGCTTGTTTTCTTTTTTTTTTCTCCCCCTAGAACTGCCACCTTAACGTGGTGGGGGAGTTTGAGAGCCCGCATGATCCCAGGAGCTATGTTGCCGGGGGGCTTTATGCCCCCTAGTAGGGTCTCCCATGGCAAACAGGTCCTGGGTGACGGGCCAGACTGAGAGCAGTTCAAAACCCCCTATGAGTAGAAAAAGAACAAAGGTCGTTACGTCGCCCGGTATGGCGCAGCCGGGGCCCCACCCTGGAGCCAGGCCTGGGGTTGGGGCTCGTAAGCGAGCGCCTGGTGGCCGGGTCTTTGCCCACGGGGCCCGGCCGGGCTCAGCCCGAAGGGACGACGTGGGCCTGACCTCCGGTGGGCTCACCACCCACCGAGGGAACCGTAGGGGCCGGGTGCAGTGTGGATTGGGTGGCAGCCGACGGCAGGGTGCCCGGCGACCCGATCCCCGGACACAGAGACTGGCTCTAGGGACATGGAATGTCACCTCGTTGGCGGGGAAGGAGCCCGAGCTTGTGAGGGAGGTTGAGAGGTACCGGCTAGATATAGTCGGGCTCACCTCCACACATAGCCTGGGCTCTGGAACCCAACCTCTCGAGAAGGGCTGGACTCTCCACTTCTCTGGCGTTGCCCGCAGTGAGAGGCGGCGGGCTGGTGTGGGTTTGCTTGTAGCCCCACAGCTCAGCCGCCATATGTTGGAGTTCACCCCAGTGAACGAGAGGGTTGCATCCCTGCGCCTTCGGGTCGGGGATAGGTGCCTCACTGTTGTTTCGGCTTACGGGCCGAACAGCAGTGCAGAGTACCCGGCCTTCTTGGAGTCCCTGGGAGGGGTGCTGGACAGTGGTCCGACTGGGGACTCCATTGTTCTACTGGGGGACTTCAACGCCCACGTGGGCGGCGACAGTGAGACCTGGAAGGGGGTGATTGGATCGCACGGTCTCCCCGATCTGAACCCGAGTGGTGTTCTGTTATTGGACTTCTGTGCTAGTCACAGTTTGTCCATAACGAACACCATGTTCGAGCACAGGGGTGTCCATAAGTGCACTTGGCACCAGGACACCCTAGGTCGGAGGTCGATGATCGACTTTGTTGTCGTGTCATCTGACCTCCGGCCGCGTGTTTTGGACACTCGGGTGAAGAGAGGGGCAGAGCTGTCGACCGATCACCACCTGGTGGTGAGTTGGATTCGCTGGCGGAGGAGGAAACCGGACAGACTTGGCAGACCCAAACGTGTTGTGAGGGTCTGCTGGGAACGTCTGGCGGAACCCTCTGTCAGCATGGCTTTCAACTCCCACCTCCGGGAGAGCTTCTCTCATGTCCCGAGGGAGGCTGGGGACATTGAGTCCGAGTGGACCATGTTCTCCACCTCCATTGTCGAAGCAGCTACTCGGAGCTGTGGTCGTAAGGTCTCCGGTGCCTGTCGTGGCGGCAACCCCCGAACCCGGTGGTGGACACCGGAAGTAAGGGCTGCCGTCAAGCTGAAGAAGGAGTCCTATCGAGTCTTGCTGGCTCATGGGACTCCCGAAGCAGCTGACGGGTACCGGCAGGCCAAGCGAACTGCAGCCCGAGCAGTTGTGGAGGCAAAAACTCGGGTCTGGGAGGAGTTCGGGGAGGCCATGGAGGAGGACTATCGGTCGGCCTCGAAGAAATTCTGGCAAACCGTCCGGCGCCTCAGGAGGGGAAAGCAGGTCTCCGCCAACACTGTTTACAGTGGAGGTGGGGAGCTGCTGACCTCAACTGGGGATATTGTTGGACGGTGGAAGGAATACTTCGAGGACCTCCTCAATCCCGTCGCCACGTCTTCCGTGGAGGAAGCAGAGGCTGAGGTCTCAGAGGTGGACTCGTCCATCACCCAAGCTGAGGTCACTGAGGTGGTTGGCAAGCTCCTCGGTGGCAAGGCACCGGGGGTGGACGAGATTCGGCCTGAGTACCTTAAGTCTCTGGATGTGCAGGGACTGTCTTGGTTGACACGTCTCTGCAACATCGCGTGGCTGTCGGGGACGGTGCCTCTGGATTGGCAGACCGGGGTGGTGGTCCCCCTGTTTAAAAAGGGGGACCGGAGGGTGTGCTCCAACTATAGGGGGATTACACTCCTCAGCCTCCCCGGGAAAGTCTATTCCAGGGTACTGGAGAGGAGGATCCGACCGATAGTCGAACCTCGGATCCAGGAGGAACAATGCGGTTTTCGTCCTGGCCGTGGAACAGTGGACCAGCTCTATACCCTCCATAGGGTGCTCGAGGGTTCATGGGAGTTTGCCCAACCAGTCCACATGTGTTTTGTGGATTTGGAGAAGGCATTCGACCGTGTCCCTCGTGGTGTCTTGTGGGGGGTGCTCCGGGAATACGGAGTCCGGGGCCCCTTGTTAAGGGCCGTCCGGTCTTTGTATGACCGGAGTAGGAGTCTGGTCCGCATTGCCGGCAGTAAGTCGGACCTGTTCCCGGTGCATGTTGGACTCCGGCAGGGCTGTCCTTTGTCACCGGTTCTGTTCATAGTCTTCATGGACAGAATTTCTAGGTGCAGCCAGGGGCCGGAGGGGGTCCGGTTCGGGAACCACAGGATTTCATCTCTGCTTTTTGCAGATGATGTTGTCCTGTTGGCTTCATCGAACCCGGACCTACAGCATGCACTGGGGCGGTTCGCAGCCGAGTGTGAAGCGGCAGGGATGAGGATTAGCACCTCCAAATCCGAGGCCATGGTCCTCGACCGGAGGAAGGTGGCTTGCCCCCTCCAGGTTGGTGGAGAGACCCTAGCCCAAGTGGAGGAGTTCAAGTATCTTGGGGTCTTGTTCACGAGTGGGGGACGGATGGAGCGTGAGATTGACAGGCGGATCGGTGCAGCGGCTGCAGTGATGCGGTCGTTGTATCGGTCCGTCGTGGTGAAGAAGGAGCTGAGCCGAAAGGCGAAGCTCTCGATTTACCGGTCAATCTACGTTCCCACCCTCACCTATGGTCATGAGCTTTGGGTCATGACCGAAAGGACAAGATCCCGGATACAAGCGGCCGAAATGAGCTTCCTCCGTAGGGTGGCTGTGCGCTCCCTTAGAGATAGGGTGAGGAGCTCAGTCACCAGGGAGGAGCTCGGAGTAGAGCCGCTACTCCTCCACATCGAGAGGAACCAGCTGAGGTGGCTCGGGCATCTGGTTAGGATGCCTCCTGGACGCCTCCCTAGGGAGGTGTTCCGGGCATGTCCCACTGGGAGGAGACCCCGGGGAAGACCCAGGACATGCTGGAGAGACTATGTCTCTCGGCTGGCCTGGGAACGCCTTGGGATCCCCCCAGAGGAGCTGGAGGAAGTGTCTGGGGACAGGGAAGTCTGGGCATCCCTGCTGAGACTGCTGCCCCCGCGACCCGGCCCCGGATAAGCGGTAGAAAATGGATGGATGGATGGATGGATGTTTTCTTTTTCAATGTTCAAACTTCTTTGTTTTTAAATTGTGTCAATTTTATGAATGTTTCAAACTGATTTGACTTTTTTTTTTTTGTTTTACAATGTTTTTATTTGTTTTTCATTTATTGTTTTCCCGATTGAAACCTTACAGAGCAATCCAGGCCGATCCAGTTTTCCATTGGACTATATTTAATTTTCCTGCCTTGAGGCTGCAGCCTGGATCAGCCTATTGGTTAATCTGTTCCTTTCTGTGTGGGCAAATCAGCAAACAGTGACCTCTATGAATTACTAAAGTTGATTAATTCAGCACGCTGAGAAACGTGTGTCATAAACATAAAAGGTAAGCTCTCCAAAGCGACCAAATTCAAAAACTGAGTCTTCTCTAAGAGTCAGAGTAAATGGAAGACTGTCGTCGTGAGGATGAATGTACCGCACTGACTGCCAAGCTAACAGCCGACTTAGGTGTTCCCACAGCGCCGCTGTCCACTCTTGCAATTGTAAGAGACCCCGCACACACAGGTGATTCAGCACCACCAGCAGTGGACAGCTCCGAAGAGGCATTCACAGTGGAGTGGGGCAATTGATGCACACGGTCAACATACGACTTGATAATGTTATATGACTTAAGCTCGTACCACGGCACTGGTCCGGGGTGGAAATCACCTTGTTGTGGAATTTTTGGTGAATCAGAGCCAAAGATGACGAGTCAAGGTGTTGACGCTGCACAAGGAGGATTTATTGAGGATTGCAGAGGAAGCACACACAAATCAGCTGATTGAGAGCAAGGCTGTTGCTCCGGAGAGAATCCAACCCGACTCTGGCAGGACTTCTGGCCATGCCAGGTCATACAGCCAGATCTCACGAGACTAGCAGACGCTGTTTCCAAGTGACTTCAGACAAAACAGAGCGGCCTTCACACTGTGTTCCTGAGAACTCTGAAAACAAAGCATTATTCCATATCAATCCCTCCTGTTGTTAAATTTCCATTTAAACAAAACCAGACACAAAATAAATTCGAATTTTAACAATAATCTAACTCACTACCGGAGACAGTAAAGCCAGACAAAGTAAAACCACTTTTCATTTGTGCCACACTTCAATATTAATGTTTTCCATAAACATTAATAAGATCAGTTCCTCCAAGTGCATCGTCATTTTTTATTTTATATGTCCTAAGTTACCTATGTTTCAACGACCATTTCCATCTCCAACCTTGATTTTCAGCATGTGAGGTCCCCAATACCGAGCCTGTAACCTGGAGCCAGGCACAGGCAGCAGGACCAACACTCCATCTCCAGGTGAGAACTCACTATTCTTGACACGTCTGTCAAACCACATTTTCATCTTTACCTGCTCTCCCTCAAGATTCTGTTTGGCGATCTCACATGCCCAGTGCAGTCTGGACCGAAACAAGGACACAAACTCCAGGAGATTTTATTGCACTTCCTGTTTCAACCACTGGTTTTTGAGATGCTTCAGAGGACCCTGGACTGTATGCGTGAACACCAAATCATACGGATTAAAACCCATGGACTCTTGAACCAATTCCTGAACTGCAAACTTTAGCATGTGGACCCCCTCATCCCATAGCAGGCAATACGCTCAGAGACAAGACTTCAATAATAAATCCATGAGCTCCAGCGCGCCTTGGCTCTGGGGCCAGTAAGGGCTGGAATACACATGTTCCAAGCTTCGCTGTTTCATGACTTGGGCAAAATAACCCAACATGAAATTGTTGCCACGGTTGGTTTGGACCACCTTAGGCAAACCAAACTGTGAAAAAAACTTCATCAGCACCTCAACAATAGATGGAGCTGTCATTTTTTGCAGGGAATCCAGTGGACGCACGCAACAGGAATTTATTCCCAGATTTTGTTAGTGAGAGAGGACCCATACAATCCACCAGGACCAATCAAACAACTCACTAACCACTGGGATCTGTGTATGATAAGGTACCGGCATGACAATCTGGGTTACCTGAAACCATTCCTCTGGAGCTGAAACATCATGTGGCGTCCATTTAGGCATGAGAATGTTATCACTCAGAAAATAACCCATTTGAGGGCCAAAAAAGAAGTATAATTGGATTATAAAGTATAATTGGATTATAAAGTGATAAAGTTTTCAGGGCATGGCCTCACAGGAGCTTTATGAACTTCTCTAATGAATGCAACTGGTTCAGTGTTTCTTTTGGAGAGTTGGATGCATAGTAATTAAATGTCCAGGCTTCTTACAATAAAAACACATCACATCACCAGATTTTATCCCCACGACATCCGTCTGAATGTCAACAGCAATGATCAAAAAGAGATTCTTTCTCTCTGACAAATTTCACAACAGTTTGACCATACTGTTTCTTTAATTTGCAAAATTTCAGTCTACCAGCCTCTGGCAGAAGCTCACAGACACGCAAAATTATGGACTCAACGTCATTTTTATGGAGGCTGTCATCGGCAGACAAAGATGCATCAGCCTCTTGGGATTTCCCCACCAAGACACACTGCAGCAGCAATGTCCACATCTCTCCAGGCCATTTTAAGGTGGTGGCCACTCTTTCAGATAACCTGAACTATTTTTCCACATCGTTCTTGGTGAATGGATGGACCAAGTGGATATTCTTACTCAGGTCAAAGTCAGCTGGAGCATGAGGGTGAATGCCCAGTTCCAATTTGAGGAAGCGAATCCGTGTCCACTGTTCAAACTTCCTCGACTCCAGCTCTTTTTCCTGTGGAGACAGCTTTTGGAACTCTGCCTCAAGCTCTTTCAGCTGAATTGCATCTTCTGCAGACATTGAAGCAGATCTTGAGCCCTTTGGTGAACTCTTTGAGGTAAAACCTCACGCTCCACTAAAGTCTCATCACCCCCGTGTGTCCTATGAGCCCCTGTACCTGTAAATTTTTCTGCTGTGAGATTAATGAAGTCTATTCTATTCTACTTGAAAATAGGATTAAACACCCAGAAGATGGCCATAATCTAAAGCACTGATAAATACGATTTTACGATGACAAACTTAATCAGCTTTTAAACAAAGTGAACTCACAAAAATCAGACACATACACGTTCATTAGAGAGAAAACAAAAGAGTACATGTGTTACTGTCCATGGTGCTGAAACAACATCTGCAAAGTGCAAACATTGACTCAGTACAGAGATTCGTCTCTCCTGGATATCAGTTTGACACCCCTGACTTAATATGTTGCTTCCCTCCCTGACAGACAAATGCACACACAGACAGGCCCACAGTTTCACATAAACACACTCACACATAAACAGAGAGAGTAAATGTGGCACTGTCCATGGTGCTGAAATAACATTGACACATGTTTATGAAACACACTGCCCCCCAACACAGACAGAGAGGGACAGAGAGAGACAGAGAATGTAAATGTGGTACTGTCCATGGTTCTGAAAGATCTACAAACATTTCCTGCATACATTCTTTATACCTCACACACACACATTCACATATGTACGCAGGCACACGCGCACACAGTCTCATACAAACATACACACATTCACATGTTCATAAACAGAGAGAGAGAGTGTAAATGCAGTGCTGTCCATGGTGCAGAAACTTCTACAAACAATTTGTCAGAATATTGCGTCCCGCACGCTTGCACGTACAAAAACAAACATTGCGACACATTCACATGTTCATAAATAAAGAGGGAGTAAATGTGGAACTGTCCATGGTGCTGAAACAACATTTACGCTTCTTTAAAAAACACACTGCCCCCTCCACACACACACACACACACACACACACAAACCTGGAGCGAAGCTTTCTGTCTAAACTGGACAGTTTCACTCACAAACTCTTGGAGGTACTTCCCACAAAAATCAGACCCATACTGGATTCACTGCGAGGTAAAGCTGCAGAGTCATCAATGCAATTTGTGTCTTCTTGTGGTGACTGAGAAGAGACAAATGATGACACTATGTGAACGGATGTTAGTTGTGATGTTTTGTACTGTTCACCCGCGATGGGCAAATGAGGCCTTCTGAACCGCTGCCGTAATTTTCTAAAGCCACTGGATGGCACTCTTGGTTCTAAATAGAGGCTGAAAGACTGATAGTGAAATGTGCTTTCAAACATTTCTTGAACAGACAGAACATGTAATGACTTCAGAAAATAAAGACAGTGGTTCGTGAGGCCTCATCTGCACGTCACTAGTATTCACCCATTCATACATCAGACTTAGACATAAAATTCTGACTTAAAGATGACAGTAAATGTGAGGTATCTTCTGATTAAGTGATGTGAACCCTGCTCTGTGAAGACAATAATTTGAAAGTAAAAGCCAACTATTAGAACATGTCTCTTTGTCTGTCTCGCTCTTTCTGTCGCCTTGCATCCTTCTCTCCCTCTGTCCATCTGTCTCCCTCCCTCAGTCTGTGTCCCTCTGTCCATCTGTCTCTGTGTCTGTCTCTAATTAAATGTGATTAGATTAAATGAATAGAATTTATATACCTTTCCTATGGCATCGCAGACTGTGCATCTGTTTGAAAATGCTGTTTTCTGCTCTCTGCAATAAATTTGCTTTTCCTTTTTCACAACATGTTGAAGGCAGAAGGGATACCATCATACGATGCACGACGGAGCTCCTCGAGGAGCCACTAGAGGAACGAATCAAATACTGCAAGGTACATTTAGAAAATTTGGATTGTGTTTTCATCGTCACCATTGTCACTTTGTCTTTTCCAACATAAACATGAAACCTCTATTGTTTGTGTGTCAGTGTGTTTGCTGAGAAGTCACACATGCTCTGAGGTGAAACATGTTCAAATTAAGCAAATTCCATAGTAAAATTGATTTGGCAATTGATGACAATTTTCCCAGATTTGCAAAACATTGGGAATATGAAATGTTTGAACAGCAAGTGTATAGGATTCTATTTAGTCACATGTCTTAATTTATGTCTCATTGTTTGGTTACTGAGTAAGAATCTCAAGAGTTATTGAGGATTCTAAAAGTATAAAGCAGGACTTAAAACAAACTTCTGCATTTTTTTTTCCAGACAATCTTGTTGGAAAAGCAGATGATAGCCTCAGTGTACACCAATAAATTAAAGCACAAACCTGGGTCAACCCAGACAAAGATGTGAAAAGTATTTCAATTTATTTATAAAAATAACACCATGTTAAAAATACAACACATTCAAAAATAAAAAAGTGAGGCAGGTGGTAGCTAACATGTTTAAATATAACAAATATTATCCCAAACAAATTAAAGAAAAATAATTTGATACTCCTGAAAATCAAGCATTTCCATATAAGTTTTTTCAGTAGATGCAAAGGTAGTCTTGAGTAAAATTTTAAAGAAAAGAGTGAGTACACTTTAGAAATCTGTAGTAATATTTACTTGAGTTTCTTCATGAAATAATATTTCTTGCTGTCAAATAAAGTTTACTTGAATATAGTCCAACTAACATTTACTCACAATTTCCATGTGGAAGTTGTTGCCCAGCTTTTTCTCAATAAATGGCACTCCAGATTGTTTTCAGTGTGGACTCTCAGCTTCTGAAAACTTCTACAAAGCCTCCTCTGTCTGAGAGCGACAGTGTGGTTTGGAAACAGCTAAAGACAGGAAGGTTTTGGCCCGGGGGGTAAAAACAGCAGAGGGGATTGTGGGGAGCCCTCTGCCACATCTGGACTCGATAAACCACAGGCGGGTTGGAAGGAGGGCTGGTGGTGGAGCTGCAGACCCCACCCACCCAGGTCATGAACTGCTTGAACCCCTTCCCTCTGGAAAGAGGTGGAGGAACATCAGAGCCCACAAACCGACTGAAGCACAGCTTCTTCCCCAGAGCGGTGAAATCCATCAAACCCCGCCCCCACCCGCCCCCCGGGCGATCCGATTTTGTTTGACGGAAGTGGGCCACAATCAAGCCATCACATCGCCGGAGGTAACCAAAAGTATCCCAAATGACCCAGCTCTCAGCCAGATGTGGGCCACTGCCCACACACCACATGGAGTCATGGCTCCTGGGTGTAAACGCTTCTACACTTTCCTGGCCACAATGCCACGTTTCATGAGGTGATCAAATATAGTAGAATTGACTGAAATAAGAGACAGTTGGTGTTCAGATTCACCCTGAACTGGAACAAATTCTATGACCTTGTTTGGCCTGAACGCCTAATGAGTCACAACTAAACCATTACCATGTTTCATGTCGAATATAAGCTGAGAACTGCACTGAATTTGTGGCCATTTGCTATTAAATTACCTTCGGAGTGTGAAATGCTGGCATGTCAGAGGTCACATCTTTTTGAGACTCATCTGGGGTCTGAGATAGTAATGCTGCATCAATGATGAAGAAACCTGCTGAACAATACAATACATAATCTGGAATCCATAATTATCTCTTTAGATGCTGGAAAAGCTTTTGATCAAGTAAATTGGAAATTTCTATTTGGAATATTAACCAAATTTGGGTTTGTAACGTCTTTCATAGACTGGATTAAAATCTTATATAACAACCCAGCTGCATGTGTGAAGACTAAAGGCCTCAGTATACTTGCCCGTCGCCGCTACGTCGTTCCTACGACGTAGACGTCGTAGCCCTACGACGGGCTACGTCAGGCTACGTCAGGGCTTGACGTGCGCCTCCCGAAAATTGTGACTTCGCGTCGTTTCGACGCGTGGTGACGTGAACGTCGAGGGCTGTGATTGGTCCGCTTTCGCGTTGTTTATAGAATAAAGTAGAACTCACCCGAAATGCTTTTCTGATCCGAACAGTGCTTCGGGAGAAATTGAGATCCAAAATTGAGCGGCGCACATCCCAATACTGTTAGCAGTGTTAGCACTGTTAGCAGACGGGGCTATGTGTATAGCCGCTCCGAAAACGGCTTTAATCGTCCAAAAGCTCATTAGTTTCACCAATATTTCATCACGGTCTGCTCAGCCTCTCCTCCACCACAGCCCGGTGTCACCAGATATGTCATATATGCAGATATATGTTCGGTAAATGCACGCGTGTCTAGATACGCACGTCTAGAAATCTATGTCTATAGATCTATGGCTAGGTAAAGCCGCAGCTACGGAAGCCGCATTGTTGTTGTGACTGCTAGCGGCTTGGCAGAGGAGGGCGTTCCCTTGACGCAGGAGCAAGATATGTTCAGTAGCGGCGTAGGGTTGCCGGCGTAGGAACGCCGTGGCGGCGACGGGGGAGCATACTGAGGCCTTTACGAGCAGACTTCTCCAAGCTTCTGTCTGCAGCGAGGAACCAGACAGGGCTGTCCACTCTCTCCCTCACTGTTTGCCATCTTTATCGAACCTCTGGCAGCTGCTATAAGACAAAATAAAGACATCAGAGGGATCCTGGCCAACAATAAGATAGAACATAAAATAAGTCTTTATGCAGATGATGTATTGCTTTTCCTGCAGAACTCTCCATTTTCTATCTCCCAGACAATCACACTTATTGACAAATTTTCACTAATATCTGACTATTCTATCAACTGGTCTAAGACTACAGCCATGCCTATAAACTGTGATTTACAAAGTATACGCAATGCTACAATCCAGTCTGGAAACATTAGATATTTAGGCATAAACATTTCTCCAAGGATATCAGAACTTCTAAAACTAAATTATGTTCCGTTACTGAAATCAACAGAGGATGACCTCTTACGGTGGAGACGCTTACCTATATCTCTTATGGGGAGGGTTGCCACCATTTAAATGGTGACTTTACCTAAGGCTAACTACTTATTTTCAATGATACCAACCAAACCATCGTCTGGCTTTTTCAAATCACTGGACTCATACATATCTAAATTTCTCTGGAAAAATAGACCATCACGTGTCAGTTCAAAGACGCTACAACAGACTAAAGACAGAGGTGGACTAGACCTGCCTAACTTCAGTAATTACTTCATAGCCAGCAAGCTGCAATATATCTCCAAATGGCTTAAACCTAACAATTTAGATGAGCCATGGCTGGATGTAGAGCAAGCATTATGTGAGGATCTAGTCATCTCTGACCTGCCATTCATCAGTTCCACCATCAAATCCCATCGGTGTTTTAAAAGTATTAACATCAGTTCCTCTTTAATGGCTTGGTGGGACTTTCTAAAGCTAACCAAATCTTCTCTGATCCCGTGTAAACTCACACCCATCTGGAACAACCCGGACATCCTGCAAAACAAAAAGATGATAAACTTCACTCAGTGGAGAAATAAAGGAATCAGCCAGCTTGAACATATCATTGAAAACGGCAACTTTCCATCATTCAATGCTCTCACCTCACAATATGGAATCAGCAGCACAGCATTTCTAGAATATCATCAACTTAAATCTATCATACCTTTAATCAACTGCAGGGACAGCTCCCTCCCGGGGTCGAAGAATTTTTAAACCTCAGTTCCCCAAAGTTGCTATCAAAGATATATAAAATATTATCAAAGGTAGAAGATGAAATCTTCCTTCCGACCTTAAAATGGGAGGCTGACTTATCTAACAACTTTGACCAAAATGCGTGGTCACAAATATGTTTAAATACTTTCAAAATGACAAAGAATTCAAATATACAACTAATACAATTCAAAATTCTGCATAGAATTCATTATACAGGACGAAGGATGTTCCAGATGGGTCTATCACAATCTGATATCTGTTCACATTGCAAAGATAACATGACTGACAGCTACCTCCATGCATTGTGGTCCTGCACACCAGTGCAGAGGTTCTGGCTTCAGGTGATGGTACAGATGAGGGTACAGACAGAGCGCCAGCACCTGAGGACAGACAGCGTTTCCATGTCTCCATGAGTGGGAGGATTCTGCGCAGCCTGAGCGTCTGAGCGTCTGACGTCACTCCGGTGAGTGTTTTCCGTGTTGGTGAAGCTTGCAGAAGCCTGCGAGCGACTGAAGTGCTTGCTGTCTCTCTCTTGCTATTACTGTTAATTCACGAAGCAATCAAAAATCGGGGTTATTTACGCCCCCGGGGTTACTTCGCCCCCGATTGACCAAGCGATCTCTCGTGAATTACATTTCTTCTCCGCCGTTAGCGCCACCGGCGTGCTAACTAGCTTAGCGTGCTAACTAGCTTGGTCCGCCGGGACCGCTATGGCGTCCTCCCCTCTGTCTTCTTTTCTTTCCTGCTCAGTGTGCCGTATGTTGAGTCAGAACCCTGCCTCCCTTGACGATAGGGGTATTTGCGTAAAGTGCAGTGTATTGACAGCGCTGGAGGCCAGGGTAACCGAGTTAGAGGAGCGGCTGCGCAGATGTGAGGGGCAGGGCAGCGCTAGCTATAGCGAGGTAGCGGCAGGGCTCGCAGCCCGTTCCCGCAGTGAGAGGAGTGTTAGCAAGCCTAGCCCCGCAGCGTGTCCCGAGCAGCCGGGACAAGACCAGGACCGGTTTGTGACAGTCCGGAGGAAGGCTAGTGCTAAGCACCGCCACGTAGCACTCCAAGAACCGCTTCACGTCTGCAATAGGTTCTCTCCCCTCAGCGACGACACGCCGGCTGAACTGGACACGCTGGTGATTGGCAGCTCTATAGTTAGAGACGTGAAGCTGCCAGCGGTGAAGGTTAGGTGTTACCCGGGGGCCAGAGTGGGGGACATCGAGGGGAACCTTAGGCTTTTAAAACAGGAAGGTAGGAGATTCCGTCGAGTCGTGATTCACGCAGGCGGTAATGATGCCCGGCGGAGACAATCAGAGGTGCTCAAATTACAAGTAGCCTCGGTGTGTGAATTGGCTAAGTCGATGTCTGATGCCGTAATATTCTCTGGTCCCCTGCCCAATTTGGTCAATGATGAAATGTATAGCGACTTTCATCATTCAATCGCTGGTTGTCTAGATGGAGTGAGGAAAACGGAGTTATTTTTCTAAACAACTGGTGCACCTTCTGGGGAAAGCCTGGGCTCATCCGCAGGGACGGCATCCACCCAACTTTGGATGGTGCAGCCCTTTTAGCTCACAATATGGCTGATCGGCTTCGAACTCTAAATTGACAATCCAGCTATGAGCCCCGGGCGCAGAGCAGTCGTGTAGAACACTCCTCTGTTGATCTTGTTGATCCCGTCACTAATCCTGCTCCCGGATTTTTACAAGTCAAGCATGGAGGTTTACCTAGGCTAACAGAGACTGAGTCTGTCCAAAGTGCTCAAAGCATTAAAAAAAAAGTCAATGGGTAAAAAGCTTAACATCTGTACAAGACAGAATAACTTTTCCAGTAGGAAATACATAAAATGTGGTCTACTAAACATTAGAGCAATCTCCACTAAATCTCTGTTAGTTAATGACCTTATCGGTGACAATAACATTGATCTCCTTGCTCTAACAGAAACTTGGCTCCAGCAAGATGATTATGTGAGGCTCAATGAATGTACCCCTCCAACCTATGTTAATTTCCAAACAGCTAGATCAACAGGTCGAGGTGGAGGTGTGGCAGTGATTTCCCACTCCAGTCTTCTTCTTAAACCCAAAACTAATGTTAAATTCAACTCTTTTGAAAGCTTAATACTAACGCTTACTTGTCCAAATTGGAAGAATCAAAAAGCTGTGCTATTAATTATTGTGTATCGACCTCCTGGTCCTTACTCTGACTTTTTAACTGAGTTCTCAGAGTTTTTAAGCAATATAGTATTGACTCATAACAAGATCCTTATAATAGGTGACTTTAACATCCATGTGGATGATTCTGGTGATAGTTTGAGTAATGCGTTTATTGCAGTATTAGATAGTATCGGTTTCACTCAAAATGTTGATGAATCCACTCATAGTCACAAGCACACCCTGGATCTGGTCTTAACATATGGGATAGAGGTCAGTGACCTAAATGTTCTCCCTCAGAACCCTATTCTCTCAGACCATTTTTTAATTACTTTTCAGGTTTTGATTGAAGACTACTGTGCTCAAAAAGATAAAATTCAGCTGATACGGACATTATCTGAAAAATCTGTGGCTCGGTACAAAGAATTGATCCAGCCTGCATTTGCTGCATTATCTTGTGAACTCACAGAAATGAGCTTATTGACCAGTGGTGATAATAGTGATCAGTTTGTTGACAGTGCTATGCACTCACTAAAATCTGCCCTTGACGTAGTGGCCCCGTTGCAGCTGAAAACCAATCGACCCAGGCGCGTTGCTCCATGGTTTAATTCTGAAACCCGTGTTCTCAAACAAAAAACTCGGCAATTAGAAAGACTGTGGCGTAAATCTAAATCAGAACAATCTCTGAAGGCCTGGAAATGTAGCTTGCTAAGCTATAAACAAATTCTCTTTAAAGCCAAGACATTATATTACTCTCGTTTAATAGAAATAAACAAAAATAACCCTCGGTTTCTATTCAACACTGTAGCCAGACTGACAACCAGTCATACTGTAGTGGAACCAGTAATCCCAGAATCTTTAAACTGCCATGACTTTCTTAAATTCTTTAATGATAAAATCATAACCATCAGAGGTAAAATCAATGAAGCGCTTTCCTCAGATCAAGCTCAGGGAATCCAGCCACTGCCTCCACCTGAAATACCTGAAATACTAGATAGTTTCTCATTAGTAAATGGGGCTGAGATTACTTCAATTGTAATGTCTTCTAAAACCTCAACCTGTCTCCTAGATCCAATTCCAACTAAGCTTTTCAAAGATATCCTTCCAGTTATCTTAAATACGATCATAACTATAATAAATACCTCTCTAGAAAATGGCTATGTGCCACAGTCATTTAAATTCGCAGTAATCAAACCACTGCTGAAAAAACCTAATCTCGATCCTGATATTCTAGCTAACTACAGACCGATATCAAATCTGCCTTTTATTTCAAAAGTCCTGGAAAAAGTTGTGGTTAAACAGCTTTACCGCCACCTACAGGACAATAGTTTATTTGAGAAATTTCAGTCAGGATATAGAGCTTATCACAGCACTGAGACTGCGTTAGTTAAAGTCACTAATGACTTGCTGTTGGCGGCTGACGCAGGTCTAGTCTCAATCCTGGTTCTCCTAGACCTCAGTGCAGCTTTTGATACAATTGACCACAATATTCTCCTGCAGAGGTTAGAATGTGAGGTTGGCATCAGAGGAAAAGCCCTCTGCTGGTTCAAATCCTATTTATCTAATAGGTACCAATTTGTTCACGTTAACCAACAGTCCTCACCGTGCTCCCAGGTCAGTTATGGGGTTCCTCAAGGGTCCGTGCTCGGGCCAATTTTATTTCTGTTATATATGCTTCCTTTAGGGAACATAATTAGAAGTCACGATATCAATTTTCATTGCTATGCAGATGACACACAACTGTATTTATCTATGAAACCTGATCAAACTAATCAAATAGACAGACTCAGTGACTGTATCAGAGAAATTAAAACCTGGATGACTACGAACTATCTCCGTCTGAATCCTGGCAAAACAGAGGTCATTATACTAGGCCCCCATAAACTGAGAGAGTGTCTATCCAAACAGATTATTACCTTAGATAACGTCAGTGTATCCTCCTCCTCTACTGTGAGGAACCTCGGGGTCTTATTTGATCAGGATATCTCATTTAAAGCACACATCAACCTGGCTTGTAAAACAGCATATTTCCACTTGCGCAACATAGCTAAAATAAGAAACATTCTACCTAGAAGCGATGCAGAAAAACTCATCCATGCATTTGTTTCTGCGAGATTGGACTACTGCAACTCCCTTCTCGCAGCCTGCCCAAAAAGTGTATTAAAAAACTTTCAGTTGGTTCAAAATGCAGCCGCCAGATTATTAACTGGAACTAGAAGACGTGAACACATTACTCCCGTTCTAAAATCTCTTCACTGGCTTCCAGTCGAGTTTAGAGTTAGATTTAAAATCCTTCTCCTCACTTACAAAATCCTAAATGGGATGGCTCCAACCTATCTCCAAGATGCTTTAACGCCTTATCAACCAATCAGAGCACTTCGCTCTCAAAATGCAGGGTTACTGGTGACTCCTAGAGTCTCTAAATGGACACTAGGTGGAAGAGCCTTTAGCTATCAGGCACCATTTTTATGGAACCAGCTTCCAAGTGGTGTCAAAGAGGCAGACACAGTCTCCACATTTAAGGTTAGGCTCAAGACGTTTCTCTTCGATGCAGCCTATGATCAGGTCAGCTAGGGATTCTAAACTAAACTAAACTAAACTAAACTAAACTAAACTAAACTAAACTAAACTAAACTAAACTAAAACAAACCAAACCAAACTAAAGTAAACCAAACTAAACTAAACTAAACTAAAACAAACCAAACCAAACTACAGTAAACCAAACTAAACTAAACTAAACTAAACTAAACTAAACTAAAACAAACCAAACCAAACTAAAGTAAACCAAACCAAACTACAGTAAACCAAACTAAACTAAACTAAACTAAACTAAACTAAACTAAACTAAACTAAATTAAATTAAATTAAATTAAATTAAATTAAACTAAACCAAACCAAACCAAATTACACTAAACAAAATTAAACTAAACCAAACTAAATTAAACTAAACTAAACTATACTAACTAAATACTAGTTTAAACAGTTAAGTATCCACAAAGCTGCCCCAGGAGCTAGAATGCTGTGGGAAGTACGGTGCACTGAGCCCTGTCCTCTAATGTCTGAATGTTATTCCCTTTAGTCCGTTCATTGCTTTTCACCTGCTGTCCCCCCCTTCGAGGGGGAGTCTTCTCCAGTTTCAGTTGCTGACTCCACTATTACGAAGGCCTATGAACAAGCTCCGTCCGGACCGGGAGGACACCCCTGTCGGTCCTGCCCGTGGACTGGCTTCGGTTCTACTGCTGGGATCCGTGGTTCTTGTGCTGGACCGTCCAACGGACTGTCCTCAACATTGTCCTAGGCTTTACTTCTTATTGTCTCATGCTAGCTGTTGCCAAAGCTGTCCGTCCCTGGGAGAGGGATCCCTCCATACTGTGGTTCTCCCCAAGATTTCTTCTTTTCCCACTGGGTTTTTGGAGTTTTTTCTTGCCGGATGTGAGGGTCGAAGGCGGTGGTTGCTTCGTTCTGTCTCGTTACTGTAAATATTGACATATTACCATTATGCTTATTCACTGTTTTTACTTTTACCGACAAATGTAACATCTTGAAGCCCTCTGAGGCAACTGTTGTTGTGATACTGGGCTATACAAAAATAAATTGATTGATTGATTGAGGTGTGTGAAGACCTGTCAACATGGTTCACATGCAATATCCCTGCAACTCCCACACTGTGCCTCTTAGGTGATTTGGGTGAAATTAACATGTCAATAAACTCTGTCTACATGGTTCTCACCATCTTGTGCATCGCAAAGAAAACTATCCTTGTAAATTGGAAATCCAGAAGTAATCTGAGTAACAGGCAGTATAAGAGTCTTTTATTAGATCATATCAGCTTGGAGACGATGTCTGTCTGTTCAGAGGATCAATCAGCTGAATCTGGTTCCCTCTGGTCCCCTGTGATCAGCTCCATCACTTAATGTAAGGGGAAGATGAGGGCCTCTCCTCTTTGAGGGTCAGTTGTTGGTGGGGGGGGGGCCTGATGGCTGCGGGTGGTTGGCGCTGTCTTGGGGTTGGGGTCTGGGCTGCTTCGCTGGGGGCTGTCTTCGTGTTTGGTTTAGATTGGGGGTGGGGGTGGGGCCGCCGGTTGTTGGGGCTGTCTGGTGGCGGTGGGGCCGTGGCTCCGGGGGGCCTGGGTCAGTGGGTGCCGGTTCATGTCCGGGTAGCCGGGGTGTCCTGGGGCGGGTGTGGCTGGGGGCCCTGGGCCCTGGTGCCTGGGGGCTGTCCCCTTCCATTGGGGTGGCGGTCCGCCTGGCTGGGGGGGCCGGTCGGCTCGGGCGTGCTGCCGCTCCCTGGGTCGGTGCATTCCCTGGGGTCTGGTTGCTGCCCCGGAATCCAGGTCATTGGGGTGTGTGGTTGTGGTGGTGGGGGACAGGGGGGTGGGGTGGATGGGTGGGGGGGTGGCGGATGGGGGGTAGATAGGGTGGTGGTGGTGGTGGGCTGTGGGGGTTAGGGGGTGGGGGAAGGTGGGTGTATGTGTACATGCATGTGTGTGTGTGGGTGTGTATGTGTGAGTATGTATGTATGAGTGGGTATGTATGTATGTGTATGTGAGTGTGTGGGTGTGTATCTGGATATGTATGTATATGTGTGTGACTGTGTATGTGTAAGTGTGTATGTATGTGTGGGTATGTTTCTGGGAGCATGTATGTATATGTGTGTGGGTGTGTATGGGAGCATGTATGTGTGTGTGTGTGGGTGTGTATCTGTAAGTATGTATGTCTGTATGTGTGGGTGTATATGTGTGGGCGATGGGAGGTATGTATGTGAGGAGAGAGTGTGGTGCCCTGTGGGGGATGGCCCCGGTGGGCCTGGGGGTGGTGGGCCCTGGGTCTGGGTCCTTCCGCTGCCCCCTGTCTGTCCTCACCTCCACTCCTCCTGATGCATGATGGGTGTGTGCTTCTTGGGTCAGTGGCTCTCTGGCTATGGTCCGCCCTGGTCCTGGGGGGTGGGTGGCGCTCCTGGCCCTGTCCTTCATCCGGGGCCTCCTGGGTGACGGGGGTGCTGCGGCATCCCCAGACCCCCCTCTCCCCCCGCTCTCATGCACACACACGTAGGGCTCTGTTGTTTCCCCACGGGTCTGAGGTTTGGACCGGCTGTGGTTTGGGGGGCTGGGGGGGGTGATTCCCTGGATCTTGGGGTGCGTGGCCGGAGTGCTGGGGGGTGTACTGGCCTGGAGTGGGTTGCCGTCCGTGTGGGCCGGTTCTCCCGGGTGGGTCATGGCCCTCTGCCTGTGTGGGGTGTCGGCTCTTGGGCTCTTGGGCCTTGGGCTCTCGGCTCTGCCCGCCCCGGGCGTCAGGCCCCGGGACGGCCGGGGGTCCCCGGCCGGGGCTTTCCTCTGCCCCATTTCTGAACCGGAGTGGGGGCGTCTGCCTGGGGGAGCGGCTTGGATCCGGGCTCTGTGATGACCGCCGGCTGTCTGGGCTCTGAGGGCCTCTCTGGCCTGCTTCTGGCCTTCTCAGGGGTCAGAGGTCATATATGCATGATCACTATCACCATCACTATCACTATCATATTTGCATGATCACGATGATCTTTAAATGCTGATCTTTAATCACTCTTCACATACTTGGTTACCTTGTCTTCTTGTGGTGGTTAGAATAATGGTGATCTGTAGTAGACCTCTCTTGATGCACGCCCCGAGTTTACTACTAGTTACTACTAGCTATGTATGGTTCTGTCAGTTTTTGTGTTGGGTGTCGGCTCTGTTTTGGTGTTGTCAAGATTCTTGGTTGTGTGGGGTGTGTCGACAACACTGTTTTGCATTTGTACATAGGTTGTGCCCCCCCCCCCCCCCTCCCTCTCTTTATCTCTCTCTCTTTCTGTCTCTCGCTCTCTGAGCGTTTCCGTCCCGGTCCTGTCCGGCAGCCATGCCGGATGCCAGCTTTAAATAAAGGCAGCAGCAGGAGGACATTCAGTCTCATCCTGCTGCTAACATTAAAATCCGTTCGGATGATAAAAGGCTACAATCATACAATATTGCACGCCCCAACTGCTGAACAGGACAAGGGGGAAAAAAAAATAAAAAAGAAAGAGGCTTTTGGCCGAGTTGGTAAGCAGCTCGTGCGCCAGCGCATCCTGACCAAGCGGACTGGTGCTGTCCGCCAGGGAAAACCAGAGTGGGCAACTGCAGACGCAAAGAGATCCACCTCTGCCCTGCCGAAAGACCTTGAAATCAGGGTCATGACCTCGGGATGCAACTTCCACTCCCCTGGCAGCAATGACCACACGGACCATGTTCCCCCCATGTCGTTGACATGATAGACTACAGACGTGTTGTCCGAGCGGATTAAGACGTGTCTGTCCCGCAGACATGAAAGCAACCGCCGCAGGGCAAGAAAAACCGCGAGCAGCTCCAGCACATTGATGTGCTCGCCTCGGAGCCGAGGGGACCACCTCCCCTGCACCACACGGCCCTGCCACGTCGCACCCCAACCCATGGATGAGGCATCCATGTACACAACCTTGCGGCGCGCCGGTGGGGCCCCCAACTGTACGCCCCGGTTGAGCCATAGGCTGTCCCGCCACGGAACCAGGGACAGGAGACACCTCCGTGACACCAGCACCCGTGTGCGCCTGTGTGTGAGTCGCATCGGATCCAGCCATAGGCCATTCATCCACATCTGCAAAGGGCGCAGGTAGAGCAGGCCCAGAGGAATAACAGCTGAAATCGAAACCAGTTTCCCCAAGAGGCGCAGGTACTGAACGAACGGCAGCCGTTGTCCCTCTTGATTTTTTTTTCTTTTTTTTTTTTTTTTTTTTTTTTTTTTTTTTTCTTTCCCCTTGTCCTGTTCGGTAGCTGGGGCGTGCAATATTGTATGATTGTAGCCTTTTACTATCCGAACAGATTTTAATATTAGCAGCAGGATGAGACTGAGTCTCCTCCTGCTGCTGCCTTTATTTAAAGCTGGCATCCGGCATGGCTACCGGACAGGACCGGGACGGAAACGCTCAGAGAGCAGGGACAGAAAGAGAGAAAGATAAAGAGAGGGAGAACGAAAGGGGGGGGGGGGGGGGGGGGGGGGGGGGCGGCACAACCTATGTACAAAGTCACAATACAAAACAGTGTTGTCGACGCACCACACGCAACCTAGAACAATCCCAAACCCCCAATCTAGACAACACCAAAACAGAGCCGACAACCAACACAGAAAATTACAGAACCATACATACATTTTTTTTTTTTTTTTTTCTTTTTTCCCCCTTTTTTTCCAAACCATATTAGTGAACAGACCAGGCCACAAAAATAAAAGGAGGTGTAGGGGAGGAGGGAAATGCAAGGACACCACAAACCGTATTTTTTTTTTTTTTTTTTTTTGAATATAGCTAGTCGTAACTAGTAGTAAACTAGGGGCGTGCATCAAGAGAGGTCTGCTACAGATCACCATTAGTCTAACCACCACAAGAAGACAAGGTAACCCAGTATGTAAAGAGTGATTAAAGATCAACGTGATCATGTGAATATGATGGTGACAGTGATGGTGATAGTGATCATGCATATATGACCTCTGACCTCTGAGAAGGCCAGAAGCAGGCCAGAGAGGCCCTCAGAGCCCAGACAGCCGGCGGACATCACAGAGCCCGGATCCAAGCCGCCCCCCCAGGCAGACGCCCATGCTCCAGTCCAGAAACGGGGCAGAGGAAAGCCCCGGCCGGGGACCCCGGCAGTCCCGGGGCCCGGGCCCCGCGGAGCCACGACCGGCAGGAGCCGGTCCACCCCGGGCGCCGGACGCCCGGGGCGGGCAGGGCCGAGAGCCCAAGGCCCAAGAGCCCAGGAGCCAACCCCCCACCCAGGCGAAGGGCTATGACCCACCCGGGAGAACCAGCCCACACGGGCGGCTACCCACCCCGGGCCAGTACACCCCCCAGCGCTCCGGCCACGCACCCCGAGATTGTGGCACCCCGTTGTCCCTCTTGAAATACAGCCAGGGACTCCGTAACGTCCCCCACCTGCTGAGGGGATGGCCTTCCCGTCATGGCGACAGTGTCCAGAGCAACCCCAAGAAAAATCGTGCGCTGCGTGGGGGCCAACCTGCTCTTCACATAATTCACCCTGAGCCCCAACCGACGAACGTGATCCAGGACCCTCTCGGTGTCCCGCACAGCCTGCACGTGCTATGGAGCACAAACAAGCCAGTCGTCCAGGCAGGATAGGATCTTCAACCCCCCTGCCTGCAATGGCGCGAGCCCAGACGCCACCACCCTCGTAAACACCTGCGGGGACAGAGACAAGCCGAAGGGGAGAACCCTGAACTCGAAGTGCCGCCCCTGGAAAGCGAACCGCAGGAACCTCCAGTGGGGAGGAGCGATTGGCACATGAAAATATGCATCTTTCAGGTCGATGCTGGTGAACCACTCGCCCTTGGCTATAGTGTGGAGCACATCCTTCGTGCACAACATGTGGAAAGGTAAAACCTTTAAAAATTTGTTCAGGCCTTGTAGGTCCAATACCGGTCGCAGGTCCCCGATCTGTTTCGGGACCAGGAAATACCTGGAACAAAACCCCCCTGGGTCCCGCAGGGGGTTCACAGGCACTACCGCGCCCTTGTCCAGCAAGGTCACGATTTCCTGTTGTAGTGCCTGGGACCTCACCGGGTCCCGAATGTGAGTGACCCGGACCTGGCCCGAAACAGGGGGCAGGTGGTAGAACTGCAGCCTGTAACCCCCGGCAATCGTGTGCCACACCCAACGATCTCGAGTGGTGGCAGCCCAGTATCGGAGCTGCTCCGGGGTAAGGCACCCCACCGCCGGCCCCCCCGACTCACGGACGCCCCCCGCGGTCCTTAGAGGACCTGGGGGGCGGCGCCCCCTCTGCCCTGGTTGCGGTGAACGGGAAGTCGGGGCTCTCCGCTAATTGCCCCGCAACCCCTCCAACCTCAAACTGGGAAGCCGAGGAACGGTGAAAGGGTCAGAGGAAGGGGTCCAAAGTCTGGGGCCAGGCCCCTGCGAGCTGACGCATCGAGGAGCTTGCTGATGAAGGCCCACCAGCTGCTGCCGCGTCTGGGTGGCCTGTGCCGTACGTTGCAGAACCTCAAACGCAGCAGAGCCAAAAAGCTCACCCAGGAGGACAGGCAGACCTCGCAGGGTTCTCCTGCAAGACTCCGTCAGGGGGAACTGCACCAACCAAACCTGTCTATGAACCCGAACCAAGGTAGACAGAAGGTGACCTAACTCCCGGGACATGAAGGCAAAAGCCTGTAGGGAAGTGTCGACAAGGCCCTTCGTAGGGGAGTCCACCTCCACCGCTTCCAGAGAAGACGCCAGGCCCAGTAGCAGATGGGACATAGAATTACCAATCCGCCCCATCCGAGCCCCCGCCTCATAAGCCCTGCAGAGCAGCTCATCAGTAGCTCGACATTGAGGACGTGGGCACCTAGCATCCTTCCGCAAGGCCTCATCTGGGGGCACGATAAGGGAGGCCATGGCAGGATCTACAGCCGGTATACGGGCCAACCCAAACCTAGCAGCTGCCTGCATCGAAGCAAGGGTTCTGCCATCAGCGGTAGGTTTAGAAAAGGCCCTCGTATCGGTTCAGCAGGCATGAAGTTTACCGATATATTCCGCCGACGGCGGCACCAAAAAACCGTGGCAGCAGCCTGCCCCCGGAAGAAGGCACAAGTCGCCACCGACTGCGTGGGAGGCGCGTCGAGATACGGACGTGCCAGCGCCGTGAGAATTGCGGAGAAGGCGGTGTTATCCTCGCTCCTCGCAGAAGAGGCAGACGCCTGAGAGCCCCCCTCAGAAGCCTCAGGGCTCACATCTGGCAGCCCAAAAAACTGCGAGTTAGATTCCTGAAAATGTGAATCTGACGCCGCAACAGAAATGGCATCCTCCTCACAAAGAGAGGACACGTCTGCAGTGTGAAGTGCAGGGGCGTCCTGGTGCCCCTCAGCACCCTGAAGGGCCTGGAGGAGGGCCTTCATCTGAGCCAGTTCAGATGTCAGATTTTCGACCTTCACTGCCAGTGCAGAAGGACGGTCCACCTTGGACCGCTTCCGTGGAGCTGTAGAAGGGTCCCCCACAGCAGCCATGTAATGAATGAACAGCCAGAGTCACAACAACAACAAAGCCCCTCCCCAACGGGGCGGTGCTAACATAACAATATCACCACTGGTGGTGGGTCCCAAAAAACACTCTAAGCACATAGCACTCAACCATGCGCGAGAAGAACAAAAGGGACTGAGTCTCCGGTGTCACGTGACTTTACAGACTCACGTGGGTCACCAGAGGTCACCAGGTGACGCTGTTGTTATTTAGCCTCAACATGTGCATACGCAAGAATGATCATTCAGTGCTTGAAGAACCACCTCTGGCGGTCAGGAGGGATGAAATAGAACCTCACAACAGGAGCTACCAGAAGTGCTGGCACACTGCTCGGCCGACTGGAAACCTACCGGAAGCGGGACGTGTGATGTCAACCTATGACCTGAGAAAAATATGAACTATATGTGCTTGTTTTAAATGGACTTTTCTTGTAGGTGTTGGGGTGATGCGGTGAATGAGATGTGTGTGTGTGTGTGAGTGTGTGTGGTGCAATGTGTTCATTTTTTACTGACCTTCTGCTCCTGAGTCCAGCGGTGGTGTCTGGCCAAAAGATTCCCCTGGACACTGGAAGCCACTGAAGAAGGTTCTGGACTGGTCCATGAGTGGAAACAGGCGGGGGTGGGAGCACAGATTTTAGAGTGGTTGAAGATTTAATTTATGACTGAGATGATTTGTTGAGGATTATTCTGAAATGTTCTTCTCCTCAGATTATTTGAAGGGTTTGCGGAGGAGGATCTTAGCACAGTTTCATGAACAGTCTGGATATCACACACATGAAGCCAAACAGCCACAGAGTCAAGCTGCTTCATCAGCAGATGATCTGGTCTCAGTGGAAAGAAAGTGGCTCTGAACAATCATTGACATGAATAATTGTGGGATTGTTGGAGCCCAAGACTTCTGTCCGGCCGACTCCACCCGGTTCTTTTATTCTATGCTTGGTATGAAAAACGCCAAAACGACTGACTTCAAATTATTACCATTTATTTAAGTATAGCCAGATGTAATGCTCAGCGCTGGACCTTACAGGGAAAGATACGAAGTATTTCGCCCCGAAAGGATCCTGATCGTTGATGAGACAGAGTTTTTATTCCATGTTCTTCTGGGCTGGGCCTGCCCTGACAGATAGGTTGGACTTTGTTCGTAATTGGACAACTTGGTGTTGATGTCAGCTGCCAACCAAGCGCTGACATCCTTATCAAATATGTTTGGTTCACTAGTGTGTGTGTGTGTTGATATCTCCGGAACATGTGGGTATGTTTACACTTTAACAGAATATCTTATAGACTAAGTGTACTTGTCTCAGGAACAAGTGTCACAACGGCCTGATGTGCAGTTGACACAATTGTCCCATAGTAGTAGCGCTAATTAAAGTAGATACCTAACACTGTCATGAGACGTCGACTTGTCTGTTCTTTTCCACAGGAACTTGCTGTTTAACCCGTTACTCTACGGTTCTTGATGTCTTTGACCTGATGACAGGAAGCGTTTGAACACAAATTCACCATCAAGTGACTGATGAGGACTTTGGGCTGGGATGAAACAAGTTCTCTTCTTTTCACTCCTTTTTCAGCAGAATAAGAAAAAAAAAGATTTTTTTTTTAAATGTTGCTGTTTTGTTTGTCTTTCTATTGAAATCTCTTGCATTATTGATTGTTCTTAGCAAGCTTCTTGAATTAAGAATATTATTGCTTTAGTTAAAATCATTGAAATTTCATGACATGGTGGATTATAGTATTGTGAAAATTATGTATAAAGCACACACAAAAAAAGAACACTTCAGTCATGGATATTCACAGCGGATTTCCAAAATACAAAAGTAGCTAGAACTTCAAGGAACAGGGATCTTCACTGTTATGTCCCATACGGATTGTACAAGACTTGGACTTACATACTGAAGGAGACGGAGAGATGAGTTTCGGGTTAACACGGAGGACTTTACTTCTCAGTTGCCAACAGGTGACAGACAAAAAGGTGGGGTCGCTAACTAATGCCCCCAGACACGTCCCATTGTACTACGGAAGCCCAACCAGGCCAAAACAGTGCAGTTCAGAACACAACATTCTCCAAACCTAAATCGAGAACCACAGTGAGGGAACATCGCATTTCAGTACAAGGAGTCCAGTTATGGAACAATCTAGATCGAGAATCATAAGAATGTACCTCATACACCCCATTCACAATGTTTTCAATCCGAGTCACCACCAAAACACAAAGAAGCACAAAGAAGATCTGATATGAAGCAGAAGTGTGAAGAGCCAGAGAGGCTGCAGGCCGCTCACTCTGCTGCTGTCTGGGAGTTGTCTGCTGGTTCTCCTCTGGGGTTTCTGTTGTTTGCTGTTTGGTTTTCAATGTTGACAGAATATGATGACATGAGATGAAGGAGCAGAGAAGATTAGTTCATTCTTCTTTCTGCTCACTTTCATTCAAGCTACTGAAAAATGTTCTGTATTGACTGAGCTCAGAGAGAAATGGATTACAGATCACATGAAAAGACTGATAACAACGAGGAATTTCCTGACAGACTTCAGTTTACAAACTGATTTTATATTTTCAGCCAACATCAGTTCTTTAGAGCCCACAAGATGATGAGATTGATTAGAAAGAGGAATGTCTCAAACAGGGGGGAGGAGGAAGAGGAGGAGGAGGAGGAGGAGGAGGAGGACACACAGCGATTAATCTTTGTCACATCCTGAGGAACCCTGGTTCGATGCTGGACTCTCACAGCTCTTCAAACTGTACCACTGACACTCAGAGCTTCTGCTAGGTCCTCTGGATGAAGCTCTGCTCTCAGTCGTCCTCAGAGTCATCCTTATAGTCGTCCTCAGAGTAATCCTGATCGTCATCCTCATAGTCGTACTTGATGTCTTCCTCGCACCTGCAGAGAGATGAGAGGAGATGATCAGAGTCTCTGAAGCAGTGAGGACTTCAGTCCTGTTCAGAGCAGCAGTCAGCAGCTCAGAGCTCATGAAGGACCACCACTGTCAGACCAACACAACAAGCCTGTGGCTCCTCTGATTGGCTGACTGTGTGTCCTCTGCTGTCCAATCCTGAAGCTGCTCAGCATTCTCCTCTCACAGCCTCACTGAGAGTCAAACACTGGATCTTTGTTCTCACACTGACTGTGTTTAGTCCAAACCTGCTGAGAGCAGCATGGACTCACTCCAACCATCTACTGACCATAGAGTCTGCAGGCTGCAGTCTGGACTCTGCTGAAGATCAACCAGCTGCTGCACATCTGGAGCCTGCAGCCCGTTGGAACGCAGGTCGAGCTTCTTCAGGTGGGAGGGGTTGGACTTCAGAGCTGAGGCCAGAGAAGAACAGCTGATCTCTGACAAACTGCAGTCAATCAACCTGAATAAAGAGAGAAAGCAGCAGAATCAGTGAGGAGGAACCAATCAGATGTATTAATGGAGAAATAATCAGCTCCACATTACTGAGTCCTGATCAATGAGCTGTTCTGTTGTTTTGGATCTTCACCACACACAACATTCACACACCTCCTCATGTCCACACACACCAGTCAGCTGCTGCTGAGCTCAGTCCACTCTCTCACTGCAGGATCAGAGTCTCAGATCACAGCTGCTGACAAACATTTCTCCTTCTACAACAGGAACAGACAATCAACTGACCCCAGAGTCTGTTTCAAGAAATGAGCCAAAGCAATGGAGAAAAACCATTCCTCTTTAGATGGGACTAATCAGACTGGTCCTTGGTCTCCATTTCTTCTTCTTCAGAAGGTTGGAGCTCCGAGGAAGTGAAAGAAGAACTGGGGTTCTTCTTCTCTCTGATTTGTTTGTTTGTTTTTAAAGTAGTGAACTCGGGGCGTGCATCAAGAGAGCTCTACTACAGATCACCATTGGTGTAAGCCACCACAAGAAGATAAGGTAACTGAGTCCACAGGTAGAATGTGAAGAGTGATTAAAGATCAGTGTGATCATGCAAATGTGATAGTGATAGTGTTTCATGCATATATGACCTCTGACCCCTCAGAGGGCCAGAAGCAGGTCAGAGAGGCCCTCAGTGCTCAGACAGTTGGTGGCCATCACAGAGCCCAGACCCGAGCCACTTCCCCAGGCAGACGCCCACGCGCCGGTCCAGCAAAGCCCCCCCCGCCCCCGACAGGTGACGCGCCCCCGCTCACGCGCCCTGGGCTTTTCCCACCAGGAGCGCTGAGTGTCTCGCCCCGACGGCGCTGCAAGTCACTACGTGGAGACATAGTGCTGTCAGCGGAGGCGCCCTGTCATCTTTCACCCCCACTCCTCCGCCAGGCTCGCGGCGGAGCCGGGAAAATATAACATCCACTCCCTGCTGTCATGAGGCACGGAGTGTCAGGATAGGTGAAAATGCTATTGCGACACCCGGATGTTCCGGGCTTCAAAAGAGCACAATCCCTCGCATCACACCACGCTCGCACCACTTGGGCGTGCCGAGCACAGCTCCTCTCCTCCAACACGGCCGATCCACCTGCAGTACACCTGCCGATGTCAGACGCGGAGCACCTGGGCTGCCGGGAATGCTGTGACTGCGGTAACACATCCCACACCCGGCACCCGGGGACCCAACACAGTCGGAGCACTGTCCAGCACCCCTCCCAGGGACTCCAAGAAGGCCGGGTACGCTGCATTGCTGTTCGGCCCGTAAGCCGAGACAACAGTGAGGCACCTGTCCCCGACCCGAAGCCGCAGGGATACGACCCTGTCATTCACTGGGGTGAACTCCAACACATGGCGGCTGAGCTGTGGGGCTATAAGCAAACCCACACCAGCCCGCCGCCTCTCACCGCGGGCAACACCAGAGAAGTGGAGAGTCCAGCCCTTCTCGAGAGGTTGGGTTCCAGAGCCCCGGCTATGTGTGGAGGTGAGCCCGACTATATCAAGCCGGTACCTCTCAACCTCCCTCACAAGCTCGGGCTCCTTCCCCACCAACGAGGTGACATTCCATGTCCCTGGAGCTAGTCTCTGTGTCTGAGGATTGGGTCGCCGGGCACCCTGCCGTCAACTGCCACCCAATCCACATTGCACCCGGCCCCTACGGTTCCCTCGGTGGGTGGTGAGCCCAACGGAGGTCAGGCCCACGTCGTCCCTTCGGGCTGAGCCCGGCCGGGCCCCGTGGGCAAAAGGCCCGGCCACCAGGCGCTCGCTTACGAGCCCCAACCCCAGGCCACTCACATCAATGTATTGGAAATGACTGCGGTGCAGCAGGTGCTACTTCATTTCCAGCATCTTGGTCAGGTCAGACAACACCATGATGGTGGCCTACCTGAACAGGCAGGGGGGGAACAAATCCCCTCCCCTGCATCGCAAGGCGGCAGAGATTCTGCTGTGGTCAGACCGCCACCTATCCTCTCTGAGAACATGACACGTGCCAGGCGCACTCAATGTCGGCGCGGACAGGATGTCTCAGGGAGGCCCACTTCCCGAAGAATGGTGTCTGTCGCCCCGAATGGTAACCCGGATCTGGCACAGGTTCGGCCGTCCGATGGCCGACCTTCTCGCCAGTGCACAGTGCCCACTCTGGTTCTCGCTCAGGTCGTCAGACGAACCCCCTCTCGGGGTAGTAGAATGGGCTCACGGGCTCAGGCCTCTGCTGCTCTGTGCAGAGGTGTCATGGTGGGTGACATCTGCCAAGCTGCTTCTTGGGCTTCTGCGTCTATCATAAATATGTAAATAGATTGAAAAGATCAACACAGAGAAGTTCATTTATTTGTTTAAAACAGAATATTTCATTTCATTTTAAGCGTGGCAAAAATGTTTTTCTGAAATTGTACAAGATTTGGGTGACATGAGAAGTTCACGTGATAGTGTGACCAATAAGACGACACCAGGGCGTACTGAACTGTCACGTCACTGTTTCTTAAAAGCGGGATCCTGGACTAATGAGAGCCCTGTATTGTGCCCTGTGCCTGGAGTGTGTGTGTGAACTGTGAGCCTCTGGTGAGTAACTTTTACTGAAGTTAGTCTGATAAATGGAGTAAAATGTGTTGCTTTTGTTAATGTTAATATGGATCAATGAGGCATTATTTCAATGAATGTGGTAGTTAAAAAAATGTTTTATACGACAGTGTTTTGTTTACAGCTGCCCTCATTCCGTGGTTTTTTAGTGAGTGGCGGTAAAAAGAAAGATAAAAGAGGGAAAGAAATGTTCATCCATTTTGCTTCATGTTGAAGCTATAGTGTGTAACTTTAAAACGTCTATGAATGTCCTTTTTAGCCAAGCCACTGCGAGTGGAGATGACAAAATGCAGATTAAGCCGATCGGCTCCTCCAACATGTCGCGGGATTTTTCAATATATATAATTCTTGCTATGCGTGTCGACCGGCGACATTCCCGCGCTGGTGTGCAGGAAATTACGCATTTTACGTCACAAGAAGGGAGGGGGAGGACGGGGAGGGTCTCATAGCAACAGGCCCAGCTCAGGCAGAATGAGGAAGCGGCACGGCAGTTAATCCAAAGAAACGGCCGAGAAAGAGTCCTGAAGTGGATCCTACCACCAAAAAAAAAAAAAGCCTGGACGGTCGGCAGGATTGCTGGCGAAGGAAAGTGACAGACAGAGAAGGCAAACGAGGATTTGTATTGGCGTGGCTTTTCCTCAGTGGAGAGCACTGAAAGCAGAAAAAGAAAACCATAATAACCTCTTCAGAAGAGTCCATCTTTTTTTCAAAAACTGTCCTTATTCACAGAGAATAAAAACTGTTTCCAGCAGTGATTCGTGCTGTAGAAACGCAGCGGCAGCCGTGGCAGTGGTTGAGGGGAGAGAAGGGGGGAGGGGGGGGCCGTCCATCATATGGAAGCGCCGGCTTTATTGTTGTAAGAATTCCACTAGAGGGCGACCGAAGTTACGCACTATGGCTTTAAAACTGAGAAATGTGATCAGTTCATTGAATTTACAGTAAAAAGTGGTTAAGAAGCTGTGTTACAAGGTATATGTATAGGAATGTGTGTTTATATGTATCTGTTTAAATGTAAAAGTATATTTTGTTTATGAAAACAACACAGTGACCCTGTTTTTGGCCTTTGCGGGCCGGGTCTTTTTCTTTGTCTTTTTCTTGTCTTCCTTTGTTTTCATTCCCTTCCTATGTATGGATTCCTGTGCTGATCTGCAAGACGACTTCTTCTAGTAGGGATTCTTCCGGTGTCTGTAAAGGTAACACGGGACCTCAGTGGTTGTGGCGGGCCAACCCAAGCAGAAAAAAACACAGAGACTGATTAATTTAACAAAATAAGGGACTGATTTATTGATTGTGGTTGATATCTTTTGTCTGGAGACCTGAAAAGCTAAAATTGTTTTTGTTATAATTTATTTTTCTACGACTGTTTTTTTTTTTTGTTCAATACAATCTATTTATATATTTATTTTTGACACGTGTGAGATTCTTTATTCAGTCACTCATTGCAATTTGTCGACGCTCCCTTTCTCCTGTAGCGACCTGGACTTCTGAATACTGGTCCACAAGGTAATTGAAGCACTGATGGAATACATATCTGTATCTCCCAGTCTTTAACCATTAACAGTTAGAGCTGAGGCAGGTTACACATATCGCACCTGTAGCTGCAGGTGGGATCGAGAAGCCCTTGCAGTGGACTGTGAGGTAGCACCAGGTGTCAGTGTTTACACAGAGCTGGTAGCAGAGCTGATGCTTGGTTCAGGCTCTGATACAGTGGGCTGAGGTTTGACTCACTGATTGTATTCCAGTGATGTCTTTTTTTTCACAGTGTCAACATTTGTCATGTCCCGGAATCCAAAGTTTTTAAATCTTGCATCCAAGTAGATGCTAAAACCAAGACTGTAAAATGTTTCAATTCCTGTAAAAATGGTGTTGGCACTATGCTGACAACACAGCGCGAGCTTGTTACCCTGGGCATCAAGAGTTGCAGTTGACCGCAGAAGAAGTGTCACCAGAAGGATCTCTTTTGTAATAGACACATTTTTCAGCTGATACCTCCCTCAGAACTTCTTCAGATGGTCTCAAGGCATCCAGTGTGAGACCAACCAAGGACCAACCTTCCTCGGTCAAGCAAAGTGAGCTTCTTTCCAAAAACACAAAGAGCAGTAGTCACGGCATCCTTCTTTTCAAGCACGGTTAAAACATGTAGAACACAGAGTTCCACCTTATTTCAACGGACTGAATGAGCTTGTGCTCTGGAAATATCTGTTGCTTTTGGATTTCCCTGAGCTTCTCCATTGCATTTGTGCTGTGATGGAAAAATGCTACTATAGCACTGTGCCTCTGCTGGATGTCTAAAAGCTCAGGGATGGCCTTAAATTAGTGTTTGACAACGAGATTTGTTGTGTGTGCGAAACACGGGTAATGTGCCCACCCTGCTTTGAGCACTGCAGCCACCAAATTGGCACCACTGTCTGTTATCACTGCCTGGGTTTTGACAGTTATGTCTATTTATCTGCAATTCTTTTTTAGCTCAGCGCAAATATTGTCTGCAGTGTGCTTCCCAGAAAAGGCACAGGTTTCAAGCACATATGCTTGCATTTCCCAGTTGTCGTCAATAATATGAAATGTCACAGTTAAATAAGGCTCTGTCGCTCCAGATGTCCACATGTCAGTTGTTAATACTACACTGTTGGCAGAATCCAGACATTTAAGACATTTCTTATATTCTTAAAGACATTTCTTCGTACAATCACTGATATACATTAACTTACATATTGTGGTTTTTATTCTTTTCTGTTTTGAACATTAACAGTTCGGGGTTTTTTTATATGAATGTTGTTGAAGTCTGAATTCTCAGTTTTCACCTCTTCTCTACAGAACTCCAAATCCTTCAACATCTGTTTCCTGAATCTTTTCTAACTTTGGTTTTAAATGTCAGCTGAAATGAGGAGTGAGTTCTTCTCCATTGGTTGGGCTCATTTTTTGAAACTGAAATCACATTTTCAAAACTCTAAGATCTTTTGGCTCAGCAGTCTCACAGTTCAGCTCGACGCTATAGTTCACTTTCTGAAGCTCATCTTTCTCCCAGAACTGTTCACTCATGTTTCAAAGCTACATTTCTTTCCCATATAAACAGTCAAGCATCTCCAAAATGTAAAGATCCTTCTCAACAGCATTGGCTCATTTTTCCAAACAGACGAGACGTTCTCAGTTCTCTTGGTTCTCTTGTCAAAAACAGCCTGGACAGTTCAGCAGAACCACATGGTTCACCTGTCAAAGACCAGACCTCTTCAGAACAGTTCACTCAGGTGGAAAAACTACATTTGTTTCTCAAACAAATGATCAAAGTCTTCAAAAAGCTTCGTCTCTTTGTCATCGTGAGTCACTGACAGTCAGAATGTAGAGATGTTTTGTCTTTAAGGCAGAGGAACATTGAAATATCCCTCATCTACCTTTCAGTCTGAGCCCAGTCCTTCATTCACAATCATTACTGTGAAAGTTTTTTGTTTTTCACAGGAAGAAGAACCTTCAAGTTTTGACTCACACTTTGCTCTCATACTTCCAAGGAAATAATTATTTTATTTACACACAAACTAACTTCATCCATCAGAGTTCAACATACTGTAATACACACACAAAAGGAGCAAACAAATGAACAAAAAGGAAAACTGTATGAAGCCCACAGTGCTGTAAATAAAGCTGGAGTTTAACAGCTCACTGCTTCACTGGTTACCCCCCTGACCGTCCTCCTCACCCCCCGACTGTCCTCCTCACCCCGACCGTCCTCCTCACCCCCCCGACTGTCCTCCTCACCCCGACTGTCCTCCTCACCTTCATGTAAACAGATCCACGTCTGATCTTCACAGTACTGCAGTTTGTTCTTGACAGATTTTGACAGTTCATCAGACTAGTCCAGAGTCTGCAGAGTTGCTGAGAGTCTGGAGCTCCAGCTGGGAGATCAGTGACAGCTGGATCCAGGAGAGATCAGCCTGCTTTGAAAGCTGAAGGTCAACATGGAGCGTGTCAGAGGTTCACAGTCAGTGATCCACTGCAGCAGCTTTCTTCTTCTGGCAAGCTTTGAAATGTGGAGCTGCACACGACTCTGCCACAGTCACAGGACTAAAGACCAGAGAAGAAGCTCCGGTCCTCATTGAGATCCTCTGTGGATCACTCTCAGACCAGCCTGATGTCTGACCTTTATGTCAACACAACTGTACTGAAACACACTTAAACATGGATTCTGACCTCAGAGTCTTCAGACGGCAGAGTGGACTCTGCAGAAAACCACACAGCTCCTCAACTCCGAGATCCTGAAGAGGGTTCAAGCTCAGGTCCAGATGTTCCAGATAGTTCTGGAGGGAGGGGTTGGACTGCAGAGCTGAGGCCACAAAAGAACAGCTGATCTCTGACAACCTGCAGCTCGTCAACCTGAATGAAGAGAGAAAGAAGTGAGATTAAAGAAAAAAGTCTGATGTTGAAGTGACTGAGAGCTGAAGAAGGTTCAGGCTGGAAGAGTTTAGAAATGTAAAGTCCAAACAGCTGAAGCCTCCAGGAGGAGAAGAGCTCTCATCAACATGCTGCAGAGCTCCTTCTCTCCACTCTCCCTCATCACTGTGTGGAATTTGTTATCATATTATCATCAAATCAAATCAAATCAGACTTTATTTGTCGAGCACTTTTCATATTTATAAAAACAACGCAAAGTGCTGAAGAGAACAAACGATCATAAAATCAAAAGAATAAAAACCGCACCATCAATAAATATACACCACACACACACACACACACACACACACACACACACACACACACACACACACACACACACACACACACACACACACTAAATTATTTGCACACAGTAGAGGAGACATGGCATGGCACTCAGCATCATGGGAAAACACTACCAGTGGGCCGTTCACAGCAGGAGTAGGCGAAGGTCATTAATACTGGGGCCCCAGCGCTCGACCCCAGACCCCGCCAGACCAAGGGGAACCTGCACACCGAGGTGTGGAGACCCCCAGGCCAGCCAGGACCAGAGGACTCGAGCACAGTGACCCCAGCAGAGGACCAGGACCAACTCCCGGTGTGAAGAACCCCCCCTGAGGAAACACTGGAGCTAAAACAGCTAAAGACATAAAAAGACATAATACAAAGTTAATAGTAAGATAAGATTATAAAGTAATAAATTAAAAGAAGTGAGAAGTACATAATAAAAATAGAACAAATAAATAGGATAAATAGATTAAAATAAAAATGATAATAAAAAAAAATGATGGAGATAAGAACTATAAAAGGTCAGTTGAAAGCCAGATTAAAAAGGTGTGTTTTTAACCTGCCTTTAAAAATATCAACAGACTCTGCGGTCCTGAGGTTCTCCGGCAGGCTGTTCCACAGGCGGGGGCCGGAATGGCTGAAAGCCGCCTCGCCATGCGTCTTGGTTCTGGCTTGGTTCTGATGACATCATCTGATTTATAATTCATTTTTGCTGGTGTTTTCTCCCTGTATTTATGTTGAATTTTTGTTGTATACCTATGCTTCAGTGTAATTATACTGAAAGAAAAGGGGCACGCTGTAGTACATCTGTGCATGCGGTACGTGCTGGATCTGCTTTTTGGTCAGACGCGACATTGACTGGTGATGCTGAGCTGTTGTTTACCTGGCAGGACAAACTGTGTTCTTCATAAATAAACTTTGAAGAAACAGTTTTGGAGTGTCTGAAGCGTGAGTAGACACTGTGTCATCAAGTCAACACACTCTTTACGATGGGAGTGATTAATAATAATAATAGATTTTATTTGTAACGCACTTTACATTTAAAATCAAATCTCAAAGTGCGACAAGAGGCACAGGGTTAAAAACAAGTACAGGGTAAAAACATTAAAGCCGCAAGCGGCATTGGTCGGGACCGAGCCTCCCCGCCGGCCTGCGACTGAGACGTCCACCCACGAACATGCTAGTTGTTAGCATCTCCCTTCGTCTAAGATGTAGCTGTTAGCGTCTGTCATCCACTAACATGTAGCTGTTAGCATCTCCCATCCACTAACATTGAGTTGTTAGCATCTCCCATCCACTAACATGGAGTAGTTAGCATGTCCCATCCACTAACATGGAGTAGTTAGCATCTGTCATCCACTAACATGGAGTTGTTAGCATCTCCCATCAACCCACATGTAGCTGTTAGCATCTGTCATCCACTAACATGGAGTTGTTAGCATGTCCCATCCACGAACATGGAAATGTTAGCATCTCCCATCCATTAACATGGAGGTGTTAGCATCTCTCATCAACTAACATGGAGCTGGTAGCATGTCCCATCCACTAACATGGAGTTGTTAGCATCTCCCATAAACCAACATGTAGCTGATAGCATCTGTCATCCACTAACATGGAGTTGTTAGCATCTCTCATCCACTAACATGGAGTTGTTAGCATGTCCCATCCACTAACATGGAGTTGTTAGCTTGTCCCATCCACTAACATGGAGCTGGTAGCATCAGTCATCCACTAACATGGAGTTGTTAGCATGTTCCATCCACTAACATGGAGCTGGTGGCATCAATCATCCACTTCTCTTGTCAAAAACAGCCTGGACAGTTCAGCAGAACCACATGGTTCACCTGTCAAAGACCAGACCTCTTCAGAACAGTTCACTCAGGTGGAAAAACTACATTTGTTTCTCAAACAAATGATCAAAGTCTTCAAAAAGCTTCGTCTCTTTGTCATCGTGAGTCACTGACAGTCAGAATGCAGAGATGTTTTGTCTTTAAGGCAGAGGAACATTGAAATATCCCTCATCTGCCTTTCAGTCTGAGCCCAGTCCTTCATTCACAATCATTACTGTGAAAATGTTTTGTTTTTCACAGGAAGAAGAACCTTCAATTTATGACTCACACTTTGCTCTCATACTTCCAAGGAAATAATTATTTTATTTACACACGAAGTAACTTCATCCATCAGAGTTCAACATACTGTAATACACACACAAAAGGAGCAAACAAATGAACAAAAACTGTATTAAGCCCACAGTGCTGTAAATCAGTGGCGATTGCTCTAAGACTGCAAGGGAAGCTCAACTTCCCCTAAAATGTCAAAAAATAAGTGGTCCAATATTTACTGTTGTGTGTACATTTCATTGACTAAATATGCGCTACAACACGTTCATCTTTTGTTTAGCATCAGCTACTTATCTCAGGTAATTGACTCGGATTTTTTCTCACTCCTCCTCGCAGCGGCACGGCGCTTTAAACAGCTGGACGCTGAGCGTCCATGCGGAAGCGAGAGTGGGTTGTTCCGCTGCAGTGAAACTGGACGCTCATTGGATAAAATGCTGGGCTGGTCCCGCCCATCGGACTACGGAGCTTCAATGGGGTCTATGGGCAGTGGGCTGGCCTGGACGCTGAGCTTCTGCGTGCTGATTGGATGATCTGTCTGAAGCTTGATTGAAAGCGAAATGAGCAAACCAGTGATCTTAAAGTAAAAAAAAACGCACCAAAGCGCTTCTGAAGTTTTTCATTCTGTTGTTCTGAGTTGATCCGGAGGCTTTACTGATCCTCGGAGACTCACCCTCGTTCTCAACCCTCAATCTTAAAAATGCACGCTCCCGCGAGTCAAGTCTTGTCCCAACTCTCAAATATTTTGAGCAAAAGGACGAGTTTGAGGGAGGTTATGTCCCTCAATGTTGAGATTTTCCCAGACCACCCTTGGTGGTAAGGGATATCCAGAATGCATTGCTGTTATGCTGTTGTTTTTAATTTATTTGAAGCGTCTTTGAGTATCTTGAAAAGCGCTATATAAATAAAATGTATTATTATTATTGTTATTATTATTATTGCGCGTGTATAATACACACACCTGTATCTGAGTCATCAGTGCTGCCATGTGACTGAAGAGTCTTCTCCTTCGCACCGCTTTTCTTGTTTCTACAGACAATCTTAAAAAGATTCGCAAAGCCCACGCAGCTGGAGTTTCCATTTCTTGTTTATTTCTGGGTTTACTTTCTTCTTCTACGTCGCGTAGTGCTGCGATTCATCTGATATAGTGCTGCCCTCTTCAGTCTAAGGGCGTAACTGCGTTTAAGTGGTGTTCCATTTCCAAGTCACATTATATTCCTCAACTCTCATTTTTGAGGGACCCTCAGATTGAGCTTTGAGCTTGAGTGTTGAGATTGAGGGTGAAGATGGGAATTGGAATTGGCCAAACGACGAGCGTTGTGTTTGGAGACTCGTTTAGGTCACTCTGCGGTTTCTGTCCTCCACCAGCAGCTGGAGCTTCTCCCCGTCTCTCACTCTCACTCTCAGGCCGTCACACAGCGCTCTGGCCTCTGCAGCAGCTCCAGCTGCTCACAAGCTGCACACAACAGCAGACAATGTGAATGTTGTGGACCAGATTTTGGCGAAGCCATTTGATATTCTTCCTTACGAAAAGAAAATTGGTGTTAAACTGCAGAACAGATCAACTCCTAAGACTGAGCTGGTGCCAAAACGTGGGGAAAAGTAACAGGTCTTTTCAGCTGTCCTGGTCTGACCAGGTGAGCTGCTGACTGGAAGCGCTGTCACCAATAAAATATCCTGCTGGCCATGCCACTGGACGAAACCATCTCAGGGATGTGTTTTCTGGTCACAAGTGGGCTTTGGGGATCTGTCTAACTTTGTCAGGGCGTACAAAAGACATGAAAGCTAATAGAATTTACATACAAAAACAGACACATTTTACAATGTATGCTAAAAATGAGCTTCCCCTTTTTGGAAGACCAGCAGCCGCCACTGCTGTAAATGAAGCTGGAGTTTAACAGCTCACTGCTTCACTGCTCACCCCCCTGACTGTCCTCCTCACCTTCATGTAAACAGATCCACGTCTGATCTTCACAGTACTGCAGTTTGTTCTTGACAGATTTTGACAGTTGATCAGACTATTGATCACTGATACAACGAAATACTGCTCATATGTTTTGGAGAGAACAACCATGAGGCTGAGAATCTATAGAGAATATAGGATATACTTTCTGTCAAAATGGTATGACGTCATATAAATTTAATCATCAAAAAAAAAATACCTGAAAAATAAAAGTCCCGCCCCCAGCACCCCCCGCCCGCCCCCACCCGCCCCCGCCCCCGCCCCCCGCCATTCTTCCGGAATGAGGTCATGTCTGAGTAAAAGGCGGGAAATTTAAAAAAGGGGTTCTGTCTTTCCATAGGCGTAAGAGTGAGTCAAGATTTGCATATGCTATATTGTAGATGTGTACTGGCTGCTCCGTAGTCTGCATGAATGTGTTGAACTTCCATCCAGAGAGCAGGGTTCTCTTTGAGTGGGAGTTCAGCGAGGTAAGAATCGCGGGCTTTTTTTTTTTTTGGAGGGAAAGTTTCATATGTCAGGCTGAGGGATGATGATGAGAACCAGATGTAGTAATGTAAATATCACGTGTCAGTGTCAGCAGAAAAAGAGCGGGAAAGTTAGCCTGTCACAAGGTTGCCATTGTATGTTGCGGGCTGAGGGATGATGATGAGAACCAGATGTAGTAATGTAAATATCACGTGTCAGTGTCAGCAGAAAAAGAGCGGGAAATTTAGTAAAACACAAGGTTGCCATTGTATGTTGCGGGCTGACGGATGATGATGAGAACCAGATGTAGTAATGTAAATATCACGTGTCAGTGTCAGCAGAAAAAGAGCGGGAAATTTAGTAAAACACAAGGTTGCCATTGTATGTTGCGGGCTGAAGGCTGATGAGAACCAGATGTAGTAATAATAATATGCATACCAATGTCTGTTTACATTAAGGCCCCCTTTCTGAGTGGGCTCGTACCCTACGGGTGTGATCATGAGGAAAAGAGCGGGAAATTTAGTAAAAAGTGCGTGAGAGTCCCCTATTGAATGTTTGCTGAGTGTGAGATAATGACAACCAGATGTGGTAATGTTTATATTACCTCCTGACTTATGGAGAGTCCGTGGATGCAATGTCACATGAGTGTAACGTGATTAATAGTAAGACAGATTCCATGAGGGGACTGGCGCCCTTGGGGTGGACCCCTGGGGGCTCCATCCATCCATCCCTTTGCAGAGAGACAAATATGGTCTGTCAGTGTTGCTGGCTGAAGCCTGATGAGTACCATATGTAGTAAAAATATGAATTTGGTGTGTGTGTGTGAGTGTGTGTGTGTGTGTGTGTGTGTGTGTGTGGGGACCGTGGGGGTACATCCCGCACCCCCTCCCATTTTCCCCGCCAAGCGTGCCTATATATTTCTGGGGGTTTGAACCTGAGCACCACATTGTTGGAGCTTGGGGTATCAGAGTCTTGGGTTGTGGAGCTTCAGACTGCTGCATCTTCGTCCAGCAGGGAGCCACATCCAACCTCCGAGGAAGACTGACTTCTCTACATCATGGGGAGCACCTGCATGTATGTATTATTTTCTACTGGAAGCTTATATTTTTGTAATATTAGAATAATGGGGTTGGAATAATTATTTTCTGGGCATTATAGATCAGGGGTAACACTGGGAGACAGTGAGGGTCTGACAGTGGAAAAGATCGCCTTCAAATCAGGGTGAGTTGACGTTTCCTTTGTCTGTCTCTTATAATATTTTAAAATAACTGTCTTTACAGTCTGTTTGAAATCAATATATCTTGTCATTTTTTCTGTCCATTTTTAGACCAACTCATCATTGACCTCACCACCCCACCAGCCTCCCCCACCCCTACGAGGTCTTCGCCCGCATTCGGCTCTCTCTGGACTCCAGCTGCCCCTCCACCATCACCGAGTACTGGGCCATCTCATGCATTCAGCTCTCTTTGGACTCCACACACTGTTGGCGCTGATCGTAAGCTATTTTAGTATGTTTTTTTTTTTCAGCAGTCAGTGAATTGCGTGGATATGGTTCGACTGATTAACACCAATTTTACGTGTTCCAGGAATTGCGGTTGTTCCACCATCAAGATTGAACGATCCTGAAAGAGAGGAAGAGGCTTCAGGAGTTGCATCTGGGGTTGACCGCGAAGAGGAAGGAGGACAGCAAGCCTCTGCAGAAGACCGGAGCGAAGATGTGCGCGGTGAGAGGAATGAGGAAGATGATGAAGTGAGAAATCATTTCCTCAATCAAGAGAATGACTATGAAGATATGACAGGGCACACCACCCGCAGCCTTACAATCCCCCGCCTTGAAGACGCTGAATCAGATTTCTTCAACCATGTAGTGCCGGTGATTGAACAAGCGTTTGAGACATTCATAAATGATTCATTCCTGTTAAAGGAACGCATGCTCGTACAGATATACCAACGTCTTAGACAAAATCTCAATCGTGCTCAAACACGTGGGCTGGGTGTCAGTGCTATCAGCCGTGCTATCACCCGCGGGCAGAGATCCCCGCTACCGAGACTGGCCCCACTTCTCTAAATCACCATTTGCTGAAATCAATAACTGAAGCTTTTAAAAATATTGGAAAAAACAATGGATCAATCAGAAAGTGACAATCTCTTAGAAATCCCTCAACACCTCCTCCGCACGATCTCCGAGTTGAATGGTGAAACAGTAATTGAAAGTGTTAATCGTCCGTCTCATCCCGGCTCGCCAACACAGCACCCCCACCATCTGTCTCAAAGTAGTAATAATAATAATAATACATTTTATTTGTAATGCGCTTTACATTTCAAAAGAAATCTCAAAGTGCTTCAAAACAAGATTAAAAACAATTCTCGGGCAGAAATACAAAGATCAGAGGAAAAAAAAAAAAAAACAAAAAAAACAAAAAAAAAAAAAAAAAAAACATAACATATTAAACATATTAAAACTTCAAGTCAAGACCAAGATGGAGAAGACAATGGATCTAATAGGCCTTTTGAAACAATAAAGTCTTTAGGCCTTTTTTAAAGGTTTCCACACTTAGTGGGGCCCTCAGTGTCCCAGGGAGAGCATTCCACAGCCGAGGGGCCACTGCCTGGAAGGCCCTGTCTCCCATGGTGGAGAGTTTAGTCCTGGGTTGTTGGAGGCAGTAGGTGGAAGAGGAGGAGGAGCGGAGACTTCGTGTGGCGGTATGGGGTGTAAGTAGTTCGCGGAGGTAGGACGGGGCAGTTCCATGTAGGCACTGGTGAGTGAGGAGGCAGACTTTGTAGTGGATTCTGTATTTGATTGGCAGCCAGTGGAGAGTTTTGAGTATCGGTGTGATATGATCGAATTTGCGCCTCCTCGTCAAGATCCGGGCAGCACAGTTCTGAATGTGCTGCAGCTTTTGCAGATTCTTGCCAGGGATCCCGACGAGGAGGGCATTGCAGTAATCCAGCCTGGAGGAGATGAAGGCATGGACCAGCCTCTCAGCGTCTGGTTGGGAGAGGGAGGGGCGGAGTTTGGCGATGTTTTTGAGGTGGAAGAAAGAGATTTTACAGAGGTGGTTTATGTGGGTTTCAAGAGTGAGCTGAGGGTCAAAGATGACTCCAAGATTTTTAACAGAGGATGACAGGGAAATGTTATAACCAAAAATGGGAATACTGCTGAAGGGGAGGGACCGAGTTTGATGTGTTGTACCAACCAAGATGGCTTCTGTTTTGTTGCTGTTTAATTGAAGAAAGTTTTCAGACATCCATGCCCTTATCTCCTCCAGGCAAACACAGAGTGCTGGTGGTAGAGCTGATGGGAGTGCGGAGTCCATTTTTATGTATAACTGAGTGTCGTCAGCATAGCAGTGAAATGAGACATTGTGTTTTTGAATGATATGACCAAGGGGAAGCATGTATATGGAAAAGAGGGTTGGACCGAGAACTGAACCTTGTGGTACACCACAGCTTACCGAATGGGGGAAAGACTTGGATTTGCCGAGTTGCACATATTCTATTCTGTCCGTGAGGTAGGATTGGAACCATTTGAAAGTGGTTCCAGTGATACCAATCACTGATTGGAGGCGATGGAGCAGAATGGTGTGATCGACGGTATCGAAGGCAGCTGACAAGTCCAGTAACAGGAGGAGGGATGGTGAGCCCTGGTCCGCAGCCATGAGTAGATCGTTCATGACGCGGACCAGAGCTGTCTCTGTGCTGTGTGCAGATCGGAAACCAGATTGAAATTTTTCATATAAGTGATGGCTATGAAGATGGGAATGTAGTTGGGCTGCAACCATCTTTTCTAGTACCTTGGAGAGGAAAGGTAAATTTGAAATAGGCCTGTAGTGAGCAAGGATTTCGGGGTCGAGAGAGGGCTTTTTCAGATGGGGGCGGATGACTGCTGTTTTGAGAGCTGGAGGGACCTGACCGGACTGGAGAGACTGGTTAATGATTTCTGTGATTAGTGGACTAATGGCCGCAATGTTGGATTTCAGTAGGGAGGTAGGCAAGGGGTCCAGAGGGCATGTGGAGGGTTTCATGTTTTTTATGATCCTCTCCAACTCTGAATGAGTGATGTTTGAGAAAATGGCGAATGAGTGTAGTGGCATAGGGAGAGTGGTATCAGAGAGGGGTGAGGCTGTAGTAGGGATGTTAGACCGGATTGAGGCTACCTTATTGGTGAAGAAGTCCATGAATCTGTTGCACTGATCGGTGCTGACATCGGTGTGTGTGTGAGAGGGAGGTTTGATCAGTGAATTGATTGTTGAGAACAACTGTTTAGAGTTACTGGTGCTGTTTGAGATTTTATAAGAGAGATATTGAGACCTGGCTGTGTTTAGTGCTCTAGAATATGATTGTTGATGCTCGCGGTAGGCCTGTTTATGCACATGTAAACCACTGGAGACATATCTTCGTTCCAGGGCACGGCCAGCTGTTTTCATTTTGCGCAGCTCTGGGGTGTACCATGGGGCAGATCGGGAGAAAGTAACTGTTTTAGTCTTTAGGGGTGCATGTGACTCAAGGATGTTATGAAGATTTAAGTTATAGTGGTCAACAGAACCATTAACTGATGGGAACTGCGTGACTGGTGAGATTTCCTGTATGTCGTGGTTGAAGAGTGTCGTGTCTATTTCTTTTAAGTTTCTGAACTGGATTTGCCGTCTTGTTTTTGGGTGGGAACCTGCTAGGGGCAGTTCCAGAGAGATGGCCTTATGGTCTGACATTCCCAGGTCGAAGACTTGCAAGTTTGTGATTGCAGGGACAGCGTCGGTTATTACAAGATCGAGTATATGACCTTTTGCATGAGTGGGTATTGTGACATGCTGGGAGAGATGCAGATAGTCCAGGAGTTCAAGGAATTCTGCAGCAGGGCGATTTGTAGGACAGTCAACATGCAGATTGAAATCTCCCATTATAAGTGTATTTTGTGATGTTGCACAAATTGATGTGAGAAGCTCTTGTAGTTCATTTATAAATCCAGGACATGTTTTTGGAGGGCGGTAAATGAGGACAAATGTTAGTGTTTCTTTTTGTGATCTACATTTGAATGTAAGACACTCAAAGGTAGTCAGCTGTGGTTGTGGGAGAGGGGTTACGATAAGGTCTTTATGGTAAATGACAGCAAGACCCCCTCCACGACCAGAAATCCTGGCCTTCTCCAGAAAGGAGTATCCTGGGGGACAAGCTTCATTTAGTGTGATGTAAGATTGTGGTTTGTGCCAGGTTTCAGTAAGGCACATCATATGCAATTGGTTATCAAGGATATGGTCCAATATTAGTCCGGTTTTATTTGTAAGTGATTGAGAATTGAAAAGTGTTATTTTGATTTTGGATATGGGCTGGTGTTTTGGAAAAGTCCGGAGAAGGCGGAAATCCACCCCGCGTTTTCCATGTCTCCGGCGTGTCTCAGCCTGACGTAATCTGTTATTGTTCCTTGTGGTGGTCGTTCTCGGATGACGTAGCTGCCAGTGACGCGTTGCGTGAGCGCCGGTGAGATGCCGGCAAAGTTGTGGTGGAAGCAAGCTGGTGGAGTATTCCCCGTTCTGGGCAAGGATCGGCGATCTTCGCGCAGAATGTGGTCGGCGGTTGTGGAGCCCGTGCCCCTCTGCGCTGACTGGAGCGGCTGGGCTAGAGTGCGCCGGGTGGAGGTTGAGATCCAGCGGGGCTAGCACCCGCGTACTGTCCCAGTTGGAGACGCGACTCCCGGGCTCCATCCCGCTGATCGCCTCGGCCGTCCTGGGCACGGGTGACACCGTGACACTCGCAGGGAGAGCAGATGGATGGAGGTGAGTTGATTGAGGTGCGGTGTAGAAAGAACAAGGTGAGAATACCTGAAAGTTATGGATGTTGCTCCCATTAGCGGCGATGTTAGCATGGTGGTGGCTCTGGTCTGGTCCGAGGTTGATGGGGCCTGGACACTGGTGGATGTCCCCAGATAGCAGGAGGCAGATGACGATGACAAGAGCGATGGTTTGCCGTTGTTTCAGTGCAGTTTTAGTAGTTGATTGACGGAAAAGGTGCGGATGAATGAACGTAGCAGCCAGGGCGTACTTTCCGAATCCAAAATGTTTGCATCCGTGGGTTGTCATCGGCTTGTTTAACAATGACAGTTTCAGGTCGTAAAAGTAATGATCCGACGGTGTCTGACTGACACCAGAAAATGTCACGAACAATATAAGAATGAATAGAGCCGAGACTACTCCTGCCATACCTGGCGCCGCCATCTAGTAGAGTTTTTCTCCCAAGCGAAGATGAGCTCGTGGAGCTTCTGGAGACCTACAGATATAGTGAGTCAGCAGGGGTAGATGACACCACGTCAGACAGTATATGGAGTCCTGCTGACAGCTCATGCTGCGATGCACTCACCTGCTTTGAGAGACAAGGAAATTCGCAAATGAGTGAAGCTTGGAGTCCTGCAGACTGGTTGTGCGTGGAATCAGCGTTGGCTACAGAGAGCGCTCTTCAACAAGGGAGAGGTGAAGAGATTGGGGACAGGGAAACTGAGGCACACGTTGATTCACTCTCTGGAGATGCTGCAGGCTGCAGTAATTGGTCAAACACAGGCACTGCAAGTAATGATAACATCAATGTCACTCAGCGAGAGCGCTTTAACAACCTCGAGATTCGCTGCATGCTCCGCTTTCCACCTCCATCTACAACTCCTAATTTTCACGATTTTTATGTGAATGTGACTAATGGAGTACATGGTCGAATTTCAGAAATTATCCAAAGACTTCAAGCAGAGCCAAACGATATCATTCAAGTGACTTTACGAGCCGATCGTCTGCAAGATGATGTTAGTGCAATTGTACGCTATGGGGTCGGTGAGCTCTCTGAATTCCAAGATCTTTTAGATAGATTAGTGCAGAGCAATATGTCCGTGTTCACTGATGGGTCCTTGGAGCTAACTGTTAACCTTGTTAGAGCACCACGCGGGAGTGGTAAAAGGAAAATAGAATCGTGCTTTGAGGCTGAAATTATCAGAAAAAAAGCTAAACATTTATATGTACTTTTGAATCCCGATCAGACATGCTTTGCTGTAAATTTAGCTTGGCTGAAAAACCCGGAGCTATCATATGTTGACGCTTTGGCAGTCGGGCGCGACATTCACATTAGGGCCGGTCTGACTCTTGATGACGACGTGACATTCAGCAATGTAGAGCAATTTGAACAGTTGCTGAATTGTAAAATTGTTATTTTTTATCGTGCGAATGATATTGAGAATAACCGGCTGAAAAACTTGGCTACATTTCAAACACAAACACCTTCGCGTCCAAAAACATATTATCTCCTCCTACACAATAACCACTATTATGGAATCAAGAACGTGAGAGCCTTTTTAGGCGTAAATTTTTTCTGCGAACATTGTCACACCGGCTATCATATGCGGTACAGACACTCATGTGCAAGGAGTTGTAATATCTGCAACACCGACTGCAAAGAAAGCTTAATTCAAAAAACTTACTGCGAGCGTTGTAATAGGTTCTGCATGAATATTCAGTGTTTCGAGAGCCATCGCGAGTTAAAATGGTATCCAGAGGCTAAAAAAGCAGTCTCCAATTGTGAAATAAATAAAAAATGCCCAAAATGTAAATTAGTCTACTACGTTTCGATTAAAAATCCTCAGCCCCACAGATGCATTGTTAAACGCTGTCCGATCTGTAAACACAGTAAAACCACTTTACCGTCATTGAGTGAAGAAAGAGCATCAGCTGTTGACTCGGGGAATCAAAACTCCAATTCTACTGCAGAAGCTGAAGAAACACATATTTGCTATATGCGGGTAAAAGAGCTGACGCCTGTGGAGAAGATTTATGAAAAGAAGCTGGTATTTTTTGATTTTGAGACCGCTCAAACCACCGGTACTCATCTCCCTGTGCTTGTTGTAGCTCAATCGTCAGACGGTGAGGAATGGATCTGGGAAGGGTCTGACTGTGCTTTAATGTTTCTCATGCATTATCGAAAAAAACAATATCAAAACACAACATTTATATCGCATTATGGGAAGGGTTTTGACCACCACATTATTTTAAATGTATTTGTGAAACAGGGTATATCACCATTCGTTGTGGCTCAAGGGAGTAAAATAATTCTGATTGTGGATACTGACTTTCACCTTAAATTTATTGATTCATTTTCCTTCATACCCATTCCACTCAGGGATTTCCCTAAGGCATTAGGCTGTAAAACTAAGCTCAAAAAAGGTTACTTTCCACACAAATTTACAGATTTTTCAAAAGTCGGGTATAAGGGGAGATATCCTGCTCCTGCGATGTATGGGGTTGATGAAATGAATCCTACACAGCGAGAAAGTTTCTTTCATTGGTATGAGACAATAAAAGATCAGGAATTTGACTATGATCGTGAGTTAGTAGATTATTGTAAAAATGATGTTCAAATCCTAGCAGAGGGTGCAATGAAATTTCGTGACGAATTCATACAAACAACAAAGTGTGATCCGTTTGAGAACGTTACAATTGCTTCAGCCACATTGACTGTTTTTCAAACCTTATTCTTACAACCTGAATCTGTCGCGATACCTTCTCCTGATAATTACCAATCATCATTCAAGGCTTTCTCACATGCTTCAATCCAGTGGTTGGAGTATGAGGCTTTCTCACGTGGAATTTCAATTCAACATGCATTGAATGGGGGAGAAGTTAAAATCGGACGCTATTTTGTGGACGGCCATGCGATGGTAAACGGCGAGACACATGTCTTTAGTTTTTTTGGATGCTTTTACCACGGCTGTAGATCCTGTTATAACCCGCACGATAAATCTCCCCTCACAGGTGATTGTTTTAGTGAGTTATACTCAGACACAATAAAAAGAACTGAGCGTTTAAAAACTGAATACAATGTTCGTTCAGTGGTGACAATGTGGGAACACGACTGGAAGTTCATTAAAAAAACAGACCCTGGTGTTAAATCTTTCTTGGAGAGGTTTCAAGAACCAATTCCTCTAGACCCTAGAGAAGCTTTATACGGAGGGCGGACCGTCGCTGTCCGGATGCGTCATGTTGCTGAGGGTGATGAGGTGATCAACTATTTTGATTTCACTTCACTTTATCCCTACATTATGTCGTGTCGATCATTTCCGCTTTCACATCCAAAAATAATCAGAAACAATTTTGATGCAGTTGAAAATTACTTTGGCTTGATCCATGCTAAAGTCTATCCACCGCGTAAACTGTTTTTCCCAGTACTTCCTACCAGAAACGATAAAGGGAAGCTTATTTTCACATTATGCCGTTTATGTGCTCTCACCAACAATCAAACTGCGGAATGCAAACATGACAAAGAAGAAAGAGCATTACGTGGTGTATGGGTGACTGTTGAGCTAATGGAGGCACTGGAAAAAGGATACGTTCTGGGCGAAATTTATGAAGTGTGGCATTTTGAAGAAAAATCCAACAAACTCTTTAAAGACTACATTTACACCTTCCTTAAACAAAAACAGGAAGCCTCGGGTTATCCTCCGGGGGCTGATGACCCTGCAAGCCAACGTGCCTACATCGAGGAATACCAAGAGCACCAGGGTATTACACTTGACCCTCAGAAAATTGCCCATAACCCGGCTAAAAGACAAATTGCAAAACTGTTACTAAATTCACTATGGGGAAAGTTGGCACAAAGATCCAATCAGCTTACAACAACTCTGGTGAACAAATCCGAACGCTTTTTTGAATTCCTCTTTTCCAGCAAATATGTGATTTCACAGTTTCAGTTCATTAATGACAGTGTTGCAGTGGTCCAGTGGCGGTATACTTCTAACTGTATCACACCCCCTGGCGATGTGAATGTTTTTATTGCCGCCTTCACAACTGCTTATGCACGTCTTGAGTTGTATAAGCAGCTAGATTTACTCCAAGAAAGGGTTTTTTATTGCGATACCGATTCAATAGTGTTTGTCTCGAGACCTTGCGATCAGTATAACCCTCCAGTTGGAAATTATCTAGGAGATTTGACATCTGAATTAGACCCCGGCGACTCTATTAAATCATGGACTGCAGCGGGTCCGAAATCCTACGCCTATGTAACAGAGCGCGGTAAAGCGACTTTACGTGCTAAGGGGATTACACAGAATTATGAGAACTGTAAAAAATTCAACTTTGACAGTCTCACAGCCCTGGTAGAACCATATCTCAAAGACCGCGAGTCTCGTCGTGAAATTTCTGCACGTTACAATAAAATTACACGAAATCTGAAAACCTTTGAGCTCACTAATAAAGAGAGGGTGATCAATTTTGGCATTGACTGGGACAAGAGACGCCTTTTTCCTTCAGGAAAATCGTTACCGTTTGGCTATTAAAAACATCTCCCCCTGTGTTCTGTCTCAAAAGAACTGCATAGATTTATGATGGGATGACCTGAGGCTTCTCTATACAGTTCTTTTGAGAAAGTATTATTATCCCATATAATGCTTAGTAAGCACTGTATTTTCACATGTATTTTGTATCTTGCATCATATATTTTGTATCCGATGTATTATGAAATATCTGTATGGTTTATTCACATGAATGTTGTAACACCTGTATTGTTTATCCACATGTATTTTGTATATCAATAAATCATATTTCTTCTTCTTCTTTATTCACACCCCGTCATTTTTCCTCCCACTAATTTGCACTGATAAATAAGCGAGCAGGATTACTTAAGTATTCAGTTCATCAAAAGACTGAACGTTGATCATGGCTGAAGAGGTGTATTTTGACCCACGTTTCAAACTGCCCTTTACAGCTCTACTTGTAGGAGCAAGCGGGAGTGGTAAATCATTCTTTGTCAAACGGCTTCTTGAAAATATGGAACATACTTTGTCTAGACTCCCTGATCGAGTCATTTGGTCATATTCCTCCTATCAACCTATGTATGAGGAATTGGCAAAAAATGTAAAGATTACATTTATTGAAGGAATTCCTGATTCTTTGACGGATGAAAATATTTTTCCATCAAACCAGCATAATCTGTTGGTGATTGACGACTGTATGGATATCGGGGTGAATCATGATGAATTAATGAAGGCTTTTACCATGTATAGACACCATAGAAAATTATCAGTCATTTTTCTAGTTCAAAACTTATTTCAGCAGGGGAAGCACAGCCGAACGATTAGCTTGAACACAAATTACATCATTCTCTTCAAATCTCCGCGTGATAAGTTACAAATAAGAATTTTGGCTCAGCAGATGTTCCCGGGGCAGAGAGAATATTTTCTGCAGAGTTTTAACGACGCCACAAAAGAGCCGTTTTCGTATTTAATCGTCGATCTGAGACCTGACTGTCCAGAACATTACCGGCTGAGAAGCGGGATACTACCTCACCAGTGGCCTGTAGTTTACCTGTATAAAAAGTGATTCGAAAATGTCTAAACGGATTAAAAGAAATCTACCTGTTTTTAAAGCCTTGCTTGCTCTGAAACCCTCAGAGAGAAGGATCTTTCTATGGCAGGGACCGGATGATCTCATACTGGCCCTCTGTGAAATAGCACTTAACGTGTTGAAAGGTAACGTCCCGTTGACCTCTGATCAATACAGCAAATTGAATAAACAGAAGAGGTATATCAAGCTTTTTGCTAACCGCAAAACAGGAGTGAAGCATAAGCGCAAGGTGCTGACTCAGACTGGTGGTTTTCTCCTCCCATTATTAGGGGCCGCTGTCCCATTCTTGACCAGTTTGCTTGCCGGACGGAGATAGGCAAAGATAGAGATATAGCCGCACACGACGCAGCCGCATCATGGCATCGTTTAATAAAATGTACATGATTTCGCCGCAACAACTGGAGAGTTTAACCAAGAAAAAAACAGGTACAGAAAACATCGCAGAGAAGGCACAGCATGAATTGGAAGAGAAAATGGAACAAGTTTTGGAGCAACCGGGGACCGCTTACAGCAAAAGCCTACACTATAATAATCTACTTGAAAAATATCTTTCCCTGCTCAAAAAAAGATCGAGTCAAGACTGAAATAGTTTTGAAGTTACCTACTGAGTCCGCTGAGAAAGGAGGTGGAAATGATGAAGGTCATGTAAGAGTTGAAGAGGAGGAAAATCCTCGTGATAGTATTGAAGATGATATTTTACAGAATATCGGAGCCCGCAATCGGAGGAATGCGACATTTATCCTTGAGAAGCTCCGCAATTCAGACCTTTTGAGATGGAACCGTTCAGGCGAGATCGTTGTCCAGGATAAGACTATTAAAGGATCGCACATTTTTGATTTAATGAAGACTCTGTCAAACAGACGCTTCCACGCCCGAACCATACCCCGCGGATGGGATGAATTCTTAAAAACTATTTCCAGGTTAAATATACCCTTAACCACGATTGCAAATACGCAGGCGCGTGAGCAATTGCGGCTAAGACCGCTCGAGCCCTCGAGCGAGCCGGATCCGCAAATACGTCGGAGTAAAAGAAAGCGGGGGAAAAAATCAACGTTGTCAACATCTCTTTTAGATATGGATTTCAGCACACCTACTTCTAAATTGTCAAGCAATGTAAAACAATTTTATTCCCCGACAGTGTCTGAATGGCGACTGTCTACCCCGATCCCTTCTGAATGGTTGGAATTCAGTCATTAAAAAAATGTATGCTACAACAGTGGTTTTTTTAATCAATAAAATGCTTTATTGAAATATATGTGAGGAAAAGTATTCATTTCGAACATTCATAACAGTCTTTAAATAGTTTTAAAGTACAGGCTTTCTGATTAGACGTTTTACCCGTCTTCACATCCGACACACATTTAGCACATTTCTTAACAAACTTTGTCACGTAGACATCATTCTTTTTCAAATGATCAGAATACAGTCTCATTACTTCTTGAAAAGAAAGTCCTTTAAACCGCTGGCAGAGGAAAAATATCACATGGGCTCCACATGCGGCTGAATCATCATCTTGAACTTGCAGTTTGTTGTAGCGTATCTCCCTAGAATTAGCGGATAGGAAATTTATAAAAAATTCCGGATAAAATAAAAAGTCTGGTTCATGCCCGTAGCTGTCAAAGAAGTTTGATCTTCCTTCTTCGCCATCTTCAAAGATCATACCCACCCAATGTTCACCCTCACGGGTGTGTTCGTGGGTGTTAACGACCAGATAGCATGGTCGTTTCTCGATCTTGGTCGGTAATAAATCGCTCGCAAAAACACCTCCAAACGACTCGCCCAAGATAGGTCTCAGAATAGATTCTATTTGCAGGTTGTTCATTTTACTCGTTTCAATAGTCAATTAGAACTTGTCTCTTTGAGTTTATTTCTATAACACCGTCGTAACACGCATAGACGATCAAGGTCATGGTCCGGGGCAAAGCGACTCGGAAGCGTAAATCCAGGCGGCAGGTACCGTGTTCTGACGGTGATAGAGCTTCGCTGTCTATTTCACCATCCTTTGTCAGATTGAAGAGAAACAAACTGTATCCGTTTTCAAAATTCTCGCGGTCTATACACAATGGAGAGTCTCTAATGTGTCTGTTATTTCCCAGATAAAGATTGTAAAACTCTCGAACAGTCTGATGTGTATCAAAACGCGGTTGGTAGGGCTTTGATGGGATAAAACGTGAATTTACACTTAAAGCTAGGTATTCAAGATCAGCGTGTTGGAACTTGAAAGGATTCAACTCTCTTGCCCCGACATAAGCCCGATGATCCACTAGCCCCACCACCAGGTACTTCGGAAGTCTGCCGAGGTATAAATTATCTTGCGAGCATACACGAGTCTGTGCCGGAATGCTATAATTTTTCACCACTACGCGGCTTATAGGGTAAATGGCATTTGATTTCATGAGAGCGGCAGAATGGCCTAGCATGACATCTGGTGAGACTTGAATCTTTTTCACAAAAAGGCTTGCCCCTAAAATATTTAACTTGAACTCGTCTCCTGCCGCAGACATCAGTGTAAAAGCACTTTTTGCTTTCACAAGTTTTAATCGCACATCGACATTGTTTAGCAAGAGTCTTTCGGAGAAAAAAATGTCTGTATGCAACGGGCCAATTAGTTCAAATGGGCGTGAACGATGTATAAAGCTTGCACGCTTAACTAACCCTTTGTTAGGGGCGTCGGGGGTCATGGCAATTGAATCAAGGTCGGCGCCAGTGTCTTTATACCAAAGTCCTCCAGAAAACTGGCTCTCCAGCGTTTCTTGTGAAAAATTAAGAAGCGTTTCAATCATGGCTCTGTAAGGATGAGTGGCAGAGGACGAGCTAATGAGCACGTCGTTCAGACTCACATCAACCTGAGAGAAGATAGTATTTAGTGGGTATTGGATTATTCCGCAGGCGTCGCCATCAGCTAGATTCGTTCCATCTGCTTTGGTAATTTTCAGTCGAAGGTAGATCAGTGTTGAATTTAGGTCTAAATAAAAATTCCCGCTTCCAGGTATCAGGAAATCCAGCACTTCTTGATCCGCTATTGAATTGAGGGGAAAAATCTCAACATAATTGTTTTGTTCCACAGAAAGTTGAGTCATCGGTGGGGCAAAGAGGTCGAGCTCCGATTTGGTGCACTCGGTCGAGAGACGGTGTGTAAGAGACATGTTTAAAATATATCACCACGCCCCAGCTGACTTTTAACTTTTCTCTGTAATTTGCGCACGGTTTTACGCTTTTTTGTAGGTACGAGGTCCGATAATGCACGCACAGGTCTTTTTCCTTTTCTACGTGCTAATCGTGGCAGTCCTGATCCTTCCTGACTCTGAGTGTTTTGGTTAATTAAGCGGTTGGTTACGGTCCCGACGACGTCTGCTGCTATCCCCTTCGCAGCCGATTTCAAGTGCGGTTTAGCGATATTAACTCCTTGTTTAAGAAAGGGTAGGACAAATCTGAAGGCTCTGCTCAGCACTGATCCTAGGCCACGCCCATAGATGACTGGAGCTCCGACAAAGCCGCTCAATGAGCCTGCGCCAGCCTGGTTCACATAATAATTCACAAATCTTTGTGAATTCATTTTTTGACTTATTTTCTTTCTAATTCAGATGAAAGACTTTGATGCAGGTCTAAAGTGTAGCTTGCATATGGTCTTGCCGTAGGTGAATCGAATTGGAGTGTTCAAATCAGTTTTCAATTCAATCTGTATATCCTGTATCCGTTGTTTGTTCACCGATATGTAATGAGGGTGGCTGTAAGAAAGAATGACAACATCTCCGTATGATCCTTCTTTTTTAACGATTCTGAGAAGGGGGACGGCGTAGTCTCCAACATGCTGCGCTTCCACGATATTTGTGTAGACGTAAAAATTATACTGGCCTGCATTAATATCGCAGGGGTATTTACCCTTTGTTTTTCCACTCAGTCGAACCCATACACCTTCTTCGAAACCAAGTATGTAGCACAACCGTGGTGAAAATTTTATAGAATACCTCTCAGTCGCCAATATAGAAATCCTTTTGTTTATTGAACTGTAATAAACCACCAGATCAATTTTAGTAGTCTTTAACATAGCATTCAGCTCCCTCACTACAAGTTCGATAGAGTCATACGACCCCGTCACAATCTTAAGATAAAGCGGAGGCTGTTCCGGGTGGTGATGATCAATGATCTCGAAACCGTTTTCTGAAGTGTCAACATTATTCCATGTGTTGCAGTACATTATCTCAGCTAGCGCCACCTCATAAGATCCTTGTAATTCTATGGGTTGTGATAAAGTTATGGTGAAATTCGAACTGTTGTTGTCCGGAAAAATATCGTGACAGGCGTTGGAGGGGAGTGTCACATAAAAAGACTCGCCCATTATTTTGATTGCGTCTCTTTCCCCTTTTTCCTCTTCCCAAGCTCAACGACCTCTTTAGCAGGCAGCCACGAGTCAAACTGACGGGGCCATCCATGCCAGCGGACTAAAACCATTTTCTGACCATTTTTAATTTTCTTATCTAAAATTTTTTCTATACGGAAAAGAGTGTCCGACGTGATTCTGACTTTCTGCAGTTCAGGCTCATAAAATGCCCCATTCAAAATTTCTCCTCTTATATCTCTTAATTTATAAACCGGTGGTACTCTAGGGATACATTCATTCACGATAAAATATTCATCGGAGAATGATTGTTCATATGATTTATCGAATACGCCGCGGTATTTTGATATCCTCACAATGTCCCCCTCTTTGAATTTAAACACTGTGGGCTTGACGTTCAGCGGCATCGTCCCGTATAAATTTTCAAACACCTCAGCTGTCTTGGCCGGAGTTACTTCAGACGGTTTCATTTTTATGCTGGTGTGATAAGAGTCATTATAGCTATCCAGCAAATCCCTGAGTACGTCTATATACCGCCGGGTGTTTTTTGCCGTGAAATACCGCCACATTTTGGATTTCAAAGTTTTGTTAAACCGTTCTACTACGGAGGCTTTGAGTTCACTCCCGGTTGCAAAGTGTCGTATGTTGTGTTTCTTCATCAGCTTTTCAAAGACGCGGTTAAAAAATTCTTTTCCCGCATCAGTTTGAATTTTAGACGGTATACCGCTCTCGTCTAATATGGAAGCAAAAGCCGTTGCAACTTCAGTCGCCGTTTTGTTCTTCAACGGGCGTGCGTATGCTTTTTTTGAAAATATGTCTATTACGGTAAGCAGAAATTTAAACTTGTCATTGTCTTTAGACAGCGCAGTCATATCGCAAAGATCAGCCTGAAATTGATACAGGGGACGAGGTGCGAAAACACGGTTTCTAGCATACTTTTTTCGAGAGGGTTTGTGCAATGTGTAAGCGTCCTGCCCGGCCAGCCAATCCTCGACTTCGGCAATTGGGTGCTTTTTACCCGTCTGCTCTTCTACAGCCTTTTGAAGGCTCTCGGCTCCACCATATGATCCTGCTTTTCGAGGGTCATAATATATTCTCTTGAATACCTGGTCTGTCTTTCTTGAAGACATATCTGTTAGTGAACAGAAGAAGTCAGAGCGGTCTGATTTTTATGAGTTTGGAGTTTATTCATTGGTTACATGCTTACGTAATTCAGATTAAAAGAAGACATCAATTCTTATGTATGGCATTGACAATTAAAGCCTGTATTACATTCAGTACATGATTCACATCGATTATATCACCCTTTCTCAGTTTATAGGCTGTTACATCAACTACAAAGGCATACAAGGCATATAAATGACAAGTGTTGAAATGATCAATACAAACATCATGAATGATTCCACACATTGTTTGTTCAAAACCATCTGAGTTTGAGCCGTCATACACCAGTTTTTTCCAGTCCACTGAAAGCGTTGTCTCTCTCACAATTGCCATCGCACATTCAAAACTCCACAAATCTTCCGGATTGACATGGTCCTCTGCCTGGTATACTTTATCACAATTGACACGATAAGCAATTGCATGCTTCAAAACTGAAACGTCAACAATTTTGGGAGTCGGTTTAAAAAAATACCCGCCCATTTTTTCTTTGTTTCTTTTCACAGGTGATTAAGGCTTCCAGAAATCGTAGAAATCTTCCAACAAATCTTCCCTCTTCTTATCTCCCGCGATGTAAGCTGCAGTGATCTCTTCAACCTTTTCCAGAATGTGATCTTCTTCCCTCAGATCATAAAGGAAAGCGTCAGCTGCGCCTTCCACTCTAGCCTCCACGATATCCAACCCGATTTTCTCCAGGGTGTGCTTGAGAGCCGGAAGAAATTCCCAGGACAGCAAGTCCACTACTAACTCTTCAAAGTGAGCATAAAAATATCCGCGACCTGGAGGGTACAGACAGGCGTGTTGAATTTGACTCGGGTGATGTATTTGACAGCCATAGCAGTTTTTTTTCATATGGCGTACCACAACTGCTTTCACCGCTGTAGCCACACAAGCTTTTACAATATCCAGGAAATCCCCACTCGTTGACAATCGAGACTGTGGCAGAGGTGACCCAGGCATGCCGTTGAAGAGAGTGGGCCCGGTGTACACTCTAGCAGGCCGAGGCAGAGATGTCCCTGGCAGCGAGTTGAAGAGAGTGGGTGGAGTGTAGACTTTACCAGGGCGTGGAAGAGGTGTCCCCGGCGGGAGGGCGAAGAGAGTGGGCCCGGTGTAGACTCCAGCCGGAGGTGGGTCTTCAAAGCTCTTATACTCCTCGCCCCAGTATGAGCAGTACGGTGGAGGACCGCATGGTACATCCCCCGCAATGCCCGCCTTGTGGAGAGAGTCTGCAGAACACGTGCCACCATACGCCGAGCTTATGAATCCTTCAGCACGATCGTTCGGCATCTCCGCTTCTTCTTCTTCGGTTTTACACTCCGTGTAAGGGGGCGAATCAACCCCCCGACATCCTCGGAAAATCGGTTGATACACCCGAGTATCTCCTGAAGACTCTTGAGAAAGGTCCGGCAGCAGGCTGAGAAGTTCTTCATCGAGAAGATCTTGTCCAGGTGAGTCCGTTGCGTTGACTGAAAAATCTGACATGGTGCAGCGTATGAGTATAGCACTCCGACTATTTGCCCTTCAAGCGTTCAAGTATATATTTCACTCGTACAGGAAGCGGGTGGGGCATGGGGAGGGGCTAGGGCAGGTCAGAGAGAAGGGCTCTCTCTACTCCAACATATCAATCTGGTCTACAGAGCCACCCCAATTTTCAGGCTCCTCCCCGGGGCCTCCATCGCATTCGATACACGGATTGAGCATGATGCGCCGAGTGAAAGTTAGCTCTGAAATGCGATCACCAGACTGTCTTGTCAATCTCTTTTCCAACAGCATTTGTTTTTGCTTCCTTTCTTCCTCGTTGAAAAAACTCTTCATTTCTTGTAAGAGGTCGCGCAGCTGTGGGAAGTCTGTCACCTTGAATGCCAGCTGAATTGGGTAGTAGCGCTCTTTCTCCATCACCGTCTTTGGTCTTTCTTCAGGGTGGAAATCATGTCGAAATCGGACCAGTAACCAGATGTGAGATCTGGAACAGTCCACCATGAAAGTACCGGCTAGAGGACGAACTTTACGATCAGTCCATGTCGGTATACTTGCACGCATAGAGCTCAGTTGTACACGCCCATCGCTGTGAACACGTTCAATATAATCAATATATTCTTCAATAGCATCCTTCAGACCGTTAAATTCTTTAGGGTAGATTTTCAGATGATAGACCTCAGGCGTGGTTTCATAGCTGTATAGATCGACGTGTGGCGATACTCCACCACTCTTAAATTTGACTAACAACCCCCGGCCACCATCAAGACGCCACGTCTTTTTCATCAACAGATCTTTCTCCATGTTTTTTCCCTGCCGAGTAACGATTCCACTGCTATGATCACACTTATGTGAAACATTTTATATACAGTACAGTACAATGCACGCCCACTTTCCCCGTCTCACATCTGTTTCTCATATTACTACATCTGGTTCTCATCAGCATCCGTCAGCCCGCAACATACAATGACAACCTTGTGTTTTACTAAAATTCCTGCTCTTTTTCTGCTGACACTGACACGTGATATTTACATTACTACATCTGGTTCTCATCATCATCCCTCAGCCCGCAACATACAATGGCAACCTTGTGACAGGCTAACTTTCCCGCTCTTTTTCTGCTGACACTGACACGTGATATTTACATTACTACATCTGGTTCTCATCATCATCCCTCAGCCTGACATATGAAACTTTCCCTCCAAAAAAAAAAAAAAAAAGCCCGCGATTCTTACCTCCCTGAACTCCCACTCAAAGAGAACCCTGCTCTCTGGATGGAAGTTCAACACATTCATGCAGACTACAGAGCAGCCAGTACACATCTACAATATAGCAAATGCAAATCTTGACTCACTCTTACGCCTATGGAAAGACAGAACCCCTTTTTTAAATTTCCCGCCTTTTACTCAGACATGACCTCATTCCGGAAGAATGGCGGGGGGCGGGGGCGGGGGCGGGCGGGGGGTGCTGGGGGCGGGACTTTTATTTTTCAGGTATTTTTTTTTGATGATTAAATTTATATGACGTCATACCATTTTGACAGAAAGTATATCCTATATTCTCTGACTTTACATTAAAAGTTCTCCACAATACATGCTGCAGTTTTTTGTCAGAAGCCATATTTGAATAAAACAAAAATTCTGTGGTGCTAAATTCACTTGTTTTATTCATCAACATCCACTTTAGCAGCACAAGATCTCTCAGAAATTGACATTCATACATTCACACTTTTAGTCATCCAGGTCACTGTTAACCCCCCATCTTCAGTGTGCCGTCCTCTGCCAATGGGTGAGGCTGCAAACATAACACCTTTCAGACAATGTCTCATTATTGCTGCTTGGGAGTTTGACCTTTTGCAGTGTTGGTGTCGAGCATCACGTGTTGGAGGCATTGATAGTTCTGGCAAAGCTGATGATGGCATGCAGAACGCTCTGTATCTTGCATCGTTCACATTTTCAGCAGATGACAGGCCATACAGGTGGCACACATATTTGCAAAGTATTTCAAAGATGAACTGGTCCAGGTTAAAACTTCTACCTAGATTTGAAAATGCAGTGAGGTATCCTGCTTTCTCACAAGCGACAGAAAACGTCTCTTTTTCCCCTCGCCATGAAAAGCACCAGTACAGTCACAGCCTGAGAAGGTATGAGTCCCAATAAGTGCTGAACACAAACTCTGTCATGATCATCCTGCCCCCAGCCTCCAGCCCAGGATGAAGCTCTCTCCCCCCGTGCTCCCCTATGGAGTGAAATTAATGCCAAAACCTCTCCAACACAAAAAACGTGTTTTATTCACAGCCGATGATTCACACACAAACACAGTGTGTTTTGCAAAAGCAAAATGTCATTCACAACTAATGCACTTAGGTTTGTCCATCAAAAAAACGTTCCACAAATTAAAAAAATATATATCTGCACTTACATTAGAATATTCTTTAAGTGCAAAATAAAATCTTTCAAGATTAATTTTTTTTTTCCGAGTACAAAAAATAATTCTGCGGGTTGGAGAAAAAAATCTGCAGGTTGGAGAAAAAATTCCGCGGGTTGGAGAAACTTTTCTGCGGGTTGGAGAAACTTTTCTGCGGGTTGGAGAAACTATTGGCTCCCCAGTGTCACGTGACTTTTGGCAGCGATTTTGCACCTTCCTGATTCGCATCCGCAGGACTTAGGATTTATTCACAACTGCCAGTGTTGTGTAATTTGCATGGTATGAAAGTTGTGAGAGTGTATGGTTGGTGGTGGTCGGAGGGGCCGATGGCGCAGATTGGCAGCCTCGCTTCCGTCAGTCTGCCCCAGGGCAGCTGTGGCTACAGTAGTAGCTTGCCACCACCTGGTATGGTGTGAATGAATAATGCAATGTAAAGCGTCTTTGAGTGTCCTGAAAAGCGCTATATAAAATCAATGCATTATTATTATTATTATTATTTTTTCTGCATATCGAAAATTTTTGATGACTTTTAAAAGTTTTCGTTGTGTTTTCATCCTCTGAGCTGCTGGAAGATCACAGCCTGGTCGCAGCCATCTTGAATATTTTGTGCTCTCCTATTGGACCAGCAGGTGACACATGACTCAAACCGCAGCACGCATCACAACAATACCGCGATGCCAAAATCTGACCGACTCCCAACACTGATTTAAAAAAACTGCGGAATTACAAACAGAGAACTTTTAATATCTTGCTCAGAATCAGTGCATCTTTTTAAATGAGTGAAAAGATTGCAGTGCCCCATATGTCAGAACGGGATGAAACGATACGGCTTTCACCTTACGGCCTAAGACAGGGGTCGGCAATTAGATTTGGCGTCGGTCCATGTTTTTTTTGGGCACATGAATCGCCGGCCGGATTGGACGGTTCGGGGGCCCGGATTCGGCCCACAGGCCGCCATTTGACAGTCACTGGCCTAAGAGAACTGAAAGCTCAATGACTTCTCTCCTTTGTTTGGAACAAGCTTTACTTTCTGAGCTCTTTCTCCCACCAGCATGCACACACTGCTCCCTCAGCTTCTGAGCTGAGTGCCTCCAACTCCCTGAACTAGCAGACTGCTTCCACCTGCTGCCTCAACCTGCTGCCTTCAGGCAGAGAGACACACCCAGACCTCACACAGTGGGGGCGTGGCCTGCAGCTCAGCTCCACACCAGGATTTCCATGAGCATCAGCTGAAACGCATGCAGACACAGCATGAAAAACACAGCTATACAAACACATAGTTACAAACACACACACACACACACACACACACACACACACACGCTCACAACGTTCATCTGTTGAAGAAATTTCACCCGCTTCATGAGCCATTGTACAGCTTTTTACCATTTTTGACGTGGCTGACCAGCTGTTTCCTCCCATCGCTTCTCGGATACCACTCCGATGGCTGTGTAAGGCTCAAAAGATGCAACAACACACTTGTTTGCAGTAAAGCGTGATTTATTTGAGTCCCATGAAGATACAACGATCTGATTTCCAATTGATCCCGACAGGTTCCAGTAAGACGCCAAAGAAAGTGGCCTGACAGCTGTCTGACAGCTCCACAGCGTTTCCACAACGTTCTCTCATTGCTTTAAAAACCTGTTTGCCCTTCCGGAGTCACAAATATTAGTTTCAGTTGGTTTCAGCACACACGTATGAATATACTAAAAGTATTCACTCAAAAAGATTAATAACGTGGTTCACACACTAATAAATGATTAATACTAACCGTGTGACTGTAACGACCAAACAGAGGGACACAAGCAGTGGTGCACCACTCAGTATGGCTTGGGGTATTGTTAGGTCCAGTGGGAACTGCTTCCTGTGGGGGCGGAAACGTTGAAGAGCAGTTCGATATTGCTCCACTCTTCTCTCAAGGGACTCTATTTGGAGCTTCATGATATGGTTCTCTCATGTTGAGGTGTGGAAAGCCACACGGCGTTCGTGATTCCAACATCAGCTATAGTCACGTCATTTATCTCCTTTGCGGGCGGCGAGTCCTGAATAACGCGGGCATCGAGGTGCATTATTCAACACTTGCTGTTGAGCCCGTTACTCTCTGGTTCTCGCTGTCTTTGACTTGATGACAGGAAGCGTTTGAGAATTCACCATCAAGTGACTGATGAGGACTTTGGACTGGGATTAAACAAGTTCTCTTCTTCCCAGTCCTTTTTCAGCAGAATAAGAAAAAAAAAAAAGGGGGGGGGGGGGGGGGGGTAAATGTTGCGGTTTTGTCTTTCTATTGAAATCACTTGAATTATTGATTGTTTTAAGCAAGTTTCTTGCAATATTACAATATTCTGCAAATTATGTATAAAGTACAAAGAACACTTCAGCCATAGATATTCAGAGCAGATTTAAAAAAAAAAAGATAAAGTAACTACAACTTGAAGGAACAGGGATCTTCACCAAACTTCACTTCACTAAATGTTGAACCACAGTGAGGGAACGTTGCAGTTCAGTACAAGGAGTCCAGTTATGGAACAATCTAGATCTAGAATCAGAAGAATGTAACTCACACACCACATTCACTATGTTTTAGATCCGAGTCACCATCAAAACACAAAGAAGCACAAAGAGGATCTGATATGAAGCAGCAGTGTGAAGAGCCAGAGAGGCTGCAGGCCGCTCACTCTGCTGCTGTCTGGGAGTTGTCTGCTGGTTCTCCTCTGGGGTTTCTGTTGTTTGCTGCTGGTTTTCAATGTTGACAGAATATGATGACATGAGATGAAGGAGCAGAGAAGATTAGTTCATTCTTCTTTATGCTCACTTTCATTTAAGCTACTGAAAACTGTTCAGTATTGACTGAGCTCAGAGAGAAATGGATTACAGATCACATGAAAAGACTGATAACAAGGAATTTCCTGACAGACTTCAGTTTACAAACTGATTTTACATTTTCAGCCAACATCAGTTCTTTAGAGCCCACAAGATGATGAGATTGATTAGAAAGAGGAATGTCTCAAACAGGGAGGAGGAAGAGGAGGAGGAGGAGGAGGACACACAGTGATGATTCTTTGTCACATCCTGAGGAACCCTGGTTCGATGCTGGACTCTCACAGCTCTTCACACTGTATCACTGACACTCAGAGCTTCTGGTGGGTCCTCTGGATGAAGCTCTGCTCTCAGTCGTCCTCAGAGTCATCCTTATAGTCGTCCTCAGAGTAATCCTGATCGTCATCCTCATCGTCGTACTCGATGTCTCCCTCGTACCTGTAGAGAGATGAGAGGAGATGATCAGAGTCTGTGAAGCAGTGAGGACTTCAGTCCTGTTCAGAGCAGCAGTCAGCAGCTCAGAGCTCATGAAGGACCACCACTGTCAGACCAACACAACAAGCCTGTGGCTCCTCTGATTGGCTGACTGTGTGTCCTCTGCTGTCCAATCCTGAAGCTGCTCAGCGTTCTCCTCTCACAGCCTCACTGAGAGTCAAACACTGGATCTTTGTTCTCACACTGACTGTTTAGTCCAAACCTGCTGAAAGCAGCATGGACTCACTCCAACCATCGACTGACCATAGAGTCTGCAGGCTGCAGTCTGGACTCTGCTGAAGATCAACCAGCTGCTGCACATCTGGAGCCTGCAGCTGGTTCAATTCCAGATCCAGCTCCTTCAGGTGGGAGGGGTTGGACTTCAGAGCTGAGGCCAGAGAAGAACAGCTGATCTCTGACAAACTGCATTCAGCCAACCTGAATAAAGAGAGAAAGCAGCAGAATCAGTGAGGAGGAACCAATCAGATGTATTAATGGAGAAATAATCAGCTCTACATTACTGAGTCCTGATCAATGAGCTGTTCTGTTGTTTTGGATCTTCACCACACACAACGTTCACACTCCTCCTCATGTCCACACACACCAGTCAGCTGCTGCTGAGCTCAGTCCACTCTCTCACTGCAGGATCAGAGTCTCAGATCACAGCTGCTGACAAACATTTCTCCTTCTACAACAGGAACAGACAGTCAACTGACCCCAGAGTCTGTTTCAAGAAATGAGCCAAAGCAATGGAGAAAAACTATTCCTCTTTAGATGGGACTAATCAGACTGGTCCTTCGTCTCCATTTCTTCTTCTTCAGAAGGTTGGAGCTCCGAGGAAGTGAAAGAAGAACTGGGGTTCCTCTTCTCTCTGATTTGTTTGTTTGTTTTTAAAGTAGTGAACTCGGGGCGTGCATCAAGAGAGCTCTACTACAGATCACCATTAGTGTAAGCCACCACAAGAAGATAAGGTAACTGAGTCCACAGGTAGAATGTGAAGAGTGATTAAAGATCAGTGTGATCATGCAAATGTGATAGCGAGAGTGTTTCATGCAAATATGACCTCTGACCCCTCAGAGGGCCAGAAGCAGGTCAGAGAGGCCCTCAGTGCTCAGACAGTTGGTGGCCATCACAGAGCCCAGACCCGAGCCACTTCCCCAGGCAGACGCCCACGCGCCGGTCCAGCAAAGCCCCCCCCCTCCAAGAAGGCCGGGTACGCTGCATTGCTGTTCGGCCCATAAGCCGAGACAACAGTGAGGCACCTGTCCCCGACCCGAAGGCGCAGGGATGCAACCCTGTCGTTCACTGGGGTGAACTCCAACACATGGCGGCTGAGCTGTGGGGCTACAAGCAAACCCACACCAGCCCGCCGCCTCTCACCGCGGGCAACACCAGAGAAGTGGAGAGTCCAGCCCTTCTCGAGAGGTTGGGTTCCAGAGCCCCGGCTATGTGTGGAGGTGAGCCCGACTATATCTAGCCGGTACCTCTCAACCTCCCTCACAAGCTCGGGCTCCTTCCCCGCCAACGAGGTGACATTCCATGTCCCTGGAGCTAGTCTCTGTGTCCGAGGATCGGGTCGCCGGGCACCCTGCCGTCGGCTGCCACCCAATCCACACTGCACCCGGCCCCTACGGTTCCCTCGGTGGGTGGTGAGCCCAACGGAGGTCAGGCCCACGTCGTCCCTTCGGGCTGAGCCCGGCCGGGCCCCATGGGCAAAGGCCCGGCCACCAGGCGCTCGCTTACGAGCCCCAACCCCAGGCCTGGCTCCAGGGTGGGGCCCCAGCTGCGCCATACCGGGCGACGTAACGACCTTTGTTCTTTGTCTGCTCATAGGGGGGTTTCTTTTCAAGCACTCTTTAAAACATGTAGAACACAGAGTTCCACCTTATTTCAACAGACTGAATGAGCTTGTGCTCTGGAAATATCTGTTGCTTTTGGATTTCCCTGAGCTTCTCCATTGCATTTGTGCTGTGATGGAAAAATGCTACTATAGCACTGTGCCTCTGCTGGATGTCTAAAAGCTCAGGGATGGCCTTAAATTAGTGTTTGACAACGAGATTTATTGTGTGTGCGAAACACGGTTAATGTGCCCACCCTGCTTTGAGCACTGCAGCCACCAAATTGGCACCATTGTCTGTTGTCACTGCCTGGATTTTGACAGTTATATCTATTTATCTGCAATTCTTTTTTAGCTCAGCGCAAATATTGTCTGCAGTGTGCTTCCCAGAAAAGGCACAGGTTTCAAGCACATATGCTTGCATTTCCCAGTTGTCGTCAATAACATGAAATGTCACAGTTAAATAAGGCTCTGTTGCTCCAGATGTCCACATGTCAGTTGTTAATACTACACTGTTGGCAGAATCCAGACATTTCAGACATTTCTTATATTCTTAAAGACATTTCTTCGTACAATCACTGATATACATTAACTTACATATTGTGGTTTTTATTCTTTTCTGTTTTGAACATTAACAGTTCGGGTTTTTTTTATATTAATGTTGTTAAAGTCTGAATTCTCAGTTTTCACCTCTTCTCTACAGAACTCCAAATCCTTCAACATCTGTTTCCTGAATATTTTCTAACTTTGGTTTTAAATGTCAGCTGAAATGAGGAGTGAGTTCTTCTCCATTGGTTGGGCTCATTTTTTGAAACTGAAATCACATTTTCAAAACTCTAAGATCTTTTGGCTCAGCAGTCTCACAGTTCAACTCGACACCATAGTTCACTTTCTGAAGCTCATCTCTCTCCCAGAACTGTTCACTCATGTTTCAAAGCTACATTTCTTTCCCATATAAACAGTCAAGCATCTCCAAAATGTAAAGATCCTTCTCAACAGCATTGGCTCATTTTTCCAAACAGGCTGAAGTGACTGAGAGCTGAAGAAGGTTCAGACTGGAAGAGTTTAGAAATGTAAAGTCCAAACAGCTGAAGCCTCCAGGAGGAGAGGAGCTCTCATCAACATGCTGCAGAGCTCCTTCTCTCCACTCTCCCTCATCACTGTGTGGAATTTGTTATCATATTATCATAATCTGATTTATATTTCATTTTTGCTGGTGTTTTCTCCCTGTATTTATGTTGAATTTTTGTTGTATACCTATGTTTCAGTGTAATTATACTGAAAGAAAAGGGGCACGCTGTAGTACATCTGTGCATGCGGTACGTGCTGGATCTACTTTTTGCTCAGACGCGATGTTGACTGGTGACGCTGAGCTGTTGTTTACCTGGCAGGACAAACTGTGTTCTTCATAAATAAACGTTGAAGAAACAGTTTTGGAGTGTCTGAAGCGTGAGTAGACACTGTGTCATCAAGTCAACACACCCTTTACGATGGGAGTTATTAATAATAATAATAGATTTTATTTGTAACGCACTTTACATTTAAAATCAAATCTCAAAGTGCTACAAGAGGCACAGGGTTTAAAACAAGCACAGGGTAAAAACATGACAATACAAGCAACATATTAAGCAACATTATTGTTGGTATGCCTTTCTGAAGAGGAAGGTCTTCAGTCCTTTTTTAAAAGCGCCCACCGTCTGTGGGGCCCTAAGGTGGTCTGGGAGAGCGTTCCACAGACGGGGAGCTGCGGCTTCAAAGGCCCGGTCCCCCACGGTTTTGAGCCGTGTCCTGGGCCGAACCAGACGATGCAGTTGGCCTGACCGGGTCCGGGCAGAGGTGTGTGGTGTGAGCAGTTCAGCGAGGGAGGTGGGGGCCGCACCGTGCAGACAGTGATGGGGGTGCAGGAGGATCTTGTTCTCTATACGGGCCTGAATGGGAAGCCAGTGGAGAGAGTGAAGGATGGGAGTGATGTGCTCATATTTCCGCCCCTCATCAGGACTCTGGCAGCGCTGTTCTGTACATACTGGAGCTTTTGGAGGCTCCTGCCAGAGATCCCGATGAGGAGGCGTTACAGTAGTCCAGCCTGGAGGAAACAAAGGCGTGGACAAGCTTCTCTGCAGCAGGGGGGGAGAGGGAGGAACGCAGTCTGGAAATGTTACGAAGGTGGAAGAAGGATGTTTTGCAAATGGAGGTGACATGATTGTCAAAAGAGAGGTGGGGGTCAAACTTGACCCCAAGGTTTGTAACAGAGGGAGAGAGGGGAATGGTGTGACCGAGGAATGAAACAGAGGTAAGAGGAGAGGAGCGGAGTTGATGAGGAGGACCCGTTTGAATGGCTTCTGTTTTTGAGCCGTTAAGCTGCAGGAAGTTTTGACTCATCCACGCCCCTATATCCTCCAGGCAGGAGCTGAGGGTGGAGACAGAGGGGGTAGGAGAGATGTTGGATGAAATGTTGATGTAGAGTTGTGTGTCGTCATAGCAATGGAAGTTTATTCCATGCTTGCTGACAACACGACCAAGGGGAAGCATGTATATGGTAAAGAGGGAAGGACCGAGTACGGAGCCCTGGGGGACCCCACACTAAACTAGGGACGCTAGTGCAATAAAACCGTACAATCACTGATTTACATTAACTTGCATATTGTGGTTTTTATTCTTTTCTAACTCTTAGAACACTAAAAGATTATTATTATTTTTTGTTTTTTCAATTTTAATGTTCAGGTCTGAATTCTCAGTTTTCACCTCTTCTCTACAGAACTCCAAATCCTTCAACATCTGTTTCCTGAATCTTTTCTAACTTTGGTTTTAAATGTCAGCTGAAATGAGGAGTGAGTTCTTCTCCATTGGTTGGGCTGATTTTTTGAAACTGAAATCACATTTTCAAAACTCTAAGATCTTTTGGCTCAGCAGTCTCACAGTTCAGCTCGACACTATAGTTCACTTTCTGAAGCTCATCTCTCTCCCAGAACTGTTCACTCATGGTTCAAAGCTACATTTCTTTCCCATATAAACAGTCAAGCATCTCCAAAATGTAAAGATCCTTCTCAACAGCATTGGCTCATTTTTCCAAACAGACCAGACGTTCTCAGTTCTCTTGGTTCTCTTGTCAAAAACAGCCTGGACAGTTCAGCAGAACCACATGGTTCACCTGTCAAAGACCAGACCTCTTCAGAACAGTTCACTCAGGAGGAAAAACTACATTTGTTTCTCAAACAAATGATCAAAGTCTTCAAAAAGCTTCGTCTCTTTGTCATCGTGAGTCACTGACAGTCAGAATGTAGAGACGTTTTGTCTTTAAGTCAGAGGAACATTGAAATATCCCTCATCTACCTTTCAGTCTGAGCCCAGTCCTTCATTCACAATCATTACTGTGAAAGTTTTTTGTTTTTCACAGGAAGAAGAACCTTCAATTTTTGACTCACACCTTGCTCTCATACTTCCAAGGAAATAATTATTTTATTTACACACAAAGTAACTTCATCCATCAGAGTTCAACATACTGTAATACACACACAAAGGAACAAAGAAATGAACAAAAAGGAAAACTGTTTGAAGCCCACAGTGCTGTAAATAAAGCTGGAGTTTAACTTTGGGGATCTGTCTAACTTTGTCAGGGCGTACAAAAGGCATGAAAGCTAATAGAATTTACATACAAAAACAGACACATTTTACAATGTATGCTAAAAATGAGCTTCCCCTCTTTGAAAGACCAGCAGCCGCCACTGCTGTAAATGAAGCTGGAGTTTAACAGCTCACTGCTTCACTGCTCACCCCCCTGACCGTCCTCCTCACCCCCTGACTGTCCTCCTCACCTTCATGTAAACAGATCCACGTCTGATCTTCACAGTACTGCAGTTTGTTCTTGACAGATTTTGACAGTTGATCAGACTATTGATCACTGATACAATGAAATACTGCTCATATGTTTGGAGAGAACAACCATGAGACTGAGAATCTATCAATCAGTTGAGATCAACATGATCTATTCACTTGGAAATTGTGTTAAATCGAGCCTGACTGTGCTTCATAAGTTGCAAAGATGCTCTGAGACACTGAGACATGGCCAAAGCTATTTACAATGTGGTGAAATGAAGGAAACACTGTTCTGTTGTGAGCAGTTACAGAGTAGTTTGGAGGTTTGTCCATGTTGTTTTGAGAATGTCATTTCTGTTTCAAGAAATGAGCCAAAGCAACGGAGAAAAACTGTAATCCCGTTTAGATGAGACTGACCACACTGATCCTTGGTCTCCATTTCTTCTTCAGAAAGTTGGAGCTCCGTGGAAGTGAAAGAAGAACTGGGGTTCTTCTTCTCTCTAATTTGATCTTTGATCTTTCAGAGAGCTCAACTGATGTGAAGACCAAACAGAAGCAGAGCCCAGTGGAGGACATGTCAACAGCCAAGGTTACTGGACAGAAAGCCAACAAGTCCAGAGTCTGCAGAGTTGCTGAGAGTCTGGAGCTCCAGCTGGGAGATCAGTGACAGCTGGATCCAGGAGAGATCAGCCTGCTTTGAAAGCTGAAGGTCAACATGGAGCGTGTCAGAGGTTCACAGTCAGTGATCCACTGCAGCAGCTTTCTTCTTCTAGCAAGCTTTGAAATGTGGAGCTGCACACGACTCTGCCACAGTCACAGGACTAAAGACCAGAGAAGAAGCTCCGGTCCTCATTGAGATCCTCTGTGGATCACTCTCAGACCAGCCTGATGTCTGACCTTTATGTCAACACAACTGTACTGAAACACACTTAAACAGATTCTGACCTCAGAGTCTTCAGACGGCAGAGTGGACTCTGCAGAAAACCACACAGCTGCTCAACTGCTGAATCACGAAGATCATCGTTGGCACTCAGGTCCAGATGTTCCAGATGGTTCTGGAGGGAGGGGTTGGACTTCAGAGCTGAGGCCACAGAAGAACAGCTGATCTCTGACAACCTGCAGCGCACCAACCTGAATAAAGAGAGAAAGAAGTGAGATTAGAGGACAAAGTTTGATGCTGAAGTGACTGAGAGCTGCAGAAGGTTCAGACTGGAAGAGTTTAGAAATGTAAAGTCCAAACAGCTGAAGCCTCCAGGAGGAGAGGAGCTCTCATCAACATGCTGCAGAGCTCCTTCTCTCCACTCTCCCTCATCACTGTGTGGAATTTGTTATCATATTATCATAGTCTGATTTATATTTCATTTTTGCTGGTGTTTTCTCCCTGTATTTATGTTGAATTTTTGTTGTATACCTATGTTTCAGTGTAATTATACTGAAAGAAAAGGGGCACGCTGTAGTACATCTGTGCATGCGGTACGTGCTGGATCTACTTTTTGCTCAGACGCGATGTTGACTGGTGATGCTGAGCTGTTGTTTACCTGGCAGGACAAACTGTGTTCTTCATAAATAAACGTTGAAGAAACAGTTTTGGAGTGTCTGAAGCGTGAGTAGACACTGTGTCATCAAGTCAACACACCCTTTACGATGGGAGTTATTAATAATAATAATAGATTTTATTTGTAACGCACTTTACATTTAAAATCAAATCTCAAAGTGCTACAAGAGGCACAGGGTTAAAAACAAGCACAGGGTAAAAACATTACAATACAAGCAACATATGAAGCAACAGTATTGTTGGTATGCCTTTCTGAAGAGGAAGGTCTTCAGTCCTTTTTTTAAAAGCGCCCACCGTCTGTGGGGCCCTAAGGTGGTCTGGGAGAGCGTTCCACAGACGGGGAGCTGCGGCTTCAAAGGCCCGGTCCCCCACGGTTTTGAGCCGTGTCCTGGGCCGAACCAGACGATGCAGTTGGCCTGACCGGGTCCGGGCAGAGGTGTGTGGTGTGAGCAGTTCAGTGAGGGAGGTGGGGGCCGCACCGTGCAGACAGTGATGGGGGTGCAGGAGGATCTTGTTCTCTATACGGGCCTGAATGGGAAGCCAGTGGAGAGAGTGAAGGATGGGAGTGATGTGCTCATATTTCCGCCCCTCATCAGGACTCTGGCAGCGCTGTTCTGTACATACTGGAGCTTTTGGAGGCTCCTGCCAGAGATCCCGATGAGGAGGCGTTACAGTAGTCCAGCCTGGAGGAAACAAAGGCGTGGACAAGCTTCTCTGCAGCAGGGGGGGAGAGGGAGGAACGCAGTCTGGAAATGTTACGAAGGTGGAAGAAGGATGTTTTGCAAATGGAGGTGACATGATTGTCAAAAGAGAGGTGGGGGTCAAACTTGACCCCAAGGTTTGTAACAGAGGGAGAGAGGGGAATGGTGTGACCGAGGAATGAAACAGAGGTAAGAGGAGAGGAGCGGAGTTGATGAGGAGGACCCGTTTGAATGGCTTCTGTTTTTGAGCCGTTAAGCTGCAGGAAGTTTTGACTCATCCACGCCCCTATATCCTCCAGGCAGGAGCTGAGGGTGGAGACAGAGGGGGTAGGAGAGATGTTGGATGAAATGTTGATGTAGAGTTGTGTGTCGTCATAGCAATGGAAGTTTATTCCATGCTTGCTGACAACACGACCAAGGGGAAGCATGTATATGGTAAAGAGGGAAGGACCGAGTACGGAGCCCTGGGGGACCCCACACTAAACTAGGGACGCTAGTGCAATAAAACCGTACAATCACTGATTTACATTAACTTGCATATTGTGGTTTTTATTCTTTTCTAACTCTTAGAACACTAAAAGATTATTATTATTTTTTGTTTTTTCAATTTTAATGTTCAGGTCTGAATTCTCAGTTTTCACCTCTTCTCTACAGAACTCCAAATCCTTCAACATCTGTTTCCTGAATCTTTTCTAACTTTGGTTTTAAATGTCAGCTGAAATGAGGAGTGAGTTCTTCTCCATTGGTAGGGCTCATTTTTTGAAACTGAAATCACATTTTCAAAACTCTAAGATCTTTTGGCTCAGCAGTCTCACAGTTCAGCTCGACACTATAGTTCACTTTCTGAAGCTCATCTCTCTCCCAGAACTGTTCACTCATGGTTCAAAGCTACATTTCTTTCCCATATAAACAGTCAAGCATCTCCAAAATGTAAAGATCCTTCTCAACAGCATTGGCTCATTTTTCCAAACAGACCAGACGTTCTCAGTTCTCTTGGTTCTCTTGTCAAAAACAGCCTGGACAGTTCAGCAGAACCACATGGTTCACCTGTCAAAGACCAGACCTCTTCAGAACAGTTCACTCATGTGGAAAAACTACATTTGTTTCTCAAACAAATGATCAAAGTCTTCAAAAAGCTTCGTCTCTTTGTCATCGTGAGTCACTGACAGTCAGAATGTAGAGATGTTTTGTCTTTAAGGCAGAGGAACATTGAAATATCCCTCATCTACCTTTCAGTCTGAGCCCAGTCCTTCATTCACAATCATTACTGTGAAAGTTTTTTGTTTTTCACAGGAAGAAGAGCCTTCAAGTTTCGACTCACACCTTGCTCTCATACTTCCAAGGAAATAATTATTTTATTTACACACAAAGTAACTTCATCCATCAGAGTTCAACCTACTGTAATACACACACAAAAGGAGCAAACAAATGAACAAAAAGGAAAACTGTATGGAGCCCACAGTGCTGTAAATGAAGCTGGAGTTTAACAGCTCACTGCTTCACTGCTCACCCCCCTGACTGTCCTCCTCACCCCCTGACCGTCCTTCTCACCTTCATGTAAACAGATCCATGTCTGATCTTCACAGTACTGCAGTTTGTTCTTGACAGATTTTGACAGTTGATCAGACTATTGATCACTGATACAATGAAATAATGCTTACATGTTTTGGAGAGAACAACCATGAGACTGACAATCTATCAATCAGTTCAGATCAACATGATCTATTCACTTGGAAATTGTGTTAAATCGAGCCTGACTGTGCTTCATAAGTTGCAAAGATGCTCTGAGACACTGAGACATGGCCAAAGCTATTTACAATGTGGTGAAATGAAGGGAAACACTGTTCTGTTGTGAGCAGTTACAGAGTAGTTTGGAGGTTTGTCCATGTTGTTTTGAGAATGTCATTTCTGTTTCAAGAAATGAGCCAAAGCAACGGAGAAAAACTGTAATCCCGTTTAGATGAGACTGACCACACTGATCCTTGGTCTCCATTTCTTCTTCAGAAAGTTGGAGCTCCGTGGAAGTGAAAGAAGAACTGGGGTTCTTCTTCTCTCTAATTTGATCTTTGATCTTTCAGAGAGCTCAACTGATGTGAAGACCAAACAGAAGCAGAGCCCAGTGGAGGACATGTCAACAGCCAAGGTTACTGGACAGAAAGCCAACAAGTCCAGAGTCTGCAGAGTTGCTGAGAGTCTGGAGCTCCAGCTGGGAGATCAGTGACAGCTGGATCCAGGAGAGATCAGCCTGCTTTGAAAGCTGAAGGTCAACATGGAGCGTGTCAGAGGTTCACAGTCAGTGATCCACTGCAGCAGCTTTCTTCTTCTAGCAAGCTTTGAAATGTGGAGCTGCACACGACTCTGCCACAGTCACAGGACTAAAGACCAGAGAAGAAGCTCCGGTCCTCATTGAGATCCTCTGTGGATCACTCTCAGACCAGCCTGATGTCTGACCTTTATGTCAACACAACTGTACTGAAACACACTTAAACAGATTCTGACCTCAGAGTCTTCAGACGGCAGAGTGGACTCTGCAGAAAACCACACAGCTGCTCAACTGCTGAATCACGAAGATCATCGTTGGCACTCAGGTCCAGATGTTCCAGATGTTTCTGGAGGGAGGGGTTGGACTTCAGAGCTGAGGCCACAGAAGAACAGCTGATCTCTGACAACCTGCAGCGCACCAACCTGAATAAAGAGAGAAAGAAGTGAGATTAGAGGACAAAGTTTGATGCTGAAGTGACTGAGAGCTGAAGAAGGTTCAGACTGGAAGAGTTTAGAAATGTAAAGTCCAAACAGCTGAAGCCTCCAGGAGGAGAAGAGCTCTCATCAACATGCTGCAGAGCTCCTTCTCTCCACTCTCCCTCATCACTGTGTGGAATTTGTTATCATATTATCATAATCTGATTTATATTTCATTTTTGCTGGTGTTTTCTCCCTGTATTTATGTTGAATTTTTGTTGTATACCTATGTTTCAGTGTAATTATACTGAAAGAAAAGGGGCACGCTGTAGTACATCTGTGCATGCGGTACGTGCTGGATCTACTTTTTGCTCAGACGCGATGTTGACTGGTGATGCTGAGCTGTTGTTTACCTGGCAGGACAAACTGTGCTCTTCATAAATAAACGTTGAAGAAACAGTTTTGGAGTGTCTGAAGCGTGAGTAGACACTGTGTCATCAAGTCAACACACCCTTTACGATGGGAGTTATTAACAATAATAACAGATTTTATTTGTAACGCACTTTACATTTAAAATCAAATCTCAAAGTGCTACAAGAGGCACAGGGTTAAAAACAAGCACAGGGTAAAAACATGACAATACAAGCAACATATTAAGCAACATTATTGTTGGTATGCCTTTCTGAAGAGGAAGGTCTTCAGTCCCTTTTTAAAAGCGCCCACCGTCTGTGGGGCCCTAAGGTGGTCTGGGAGAGCGTTCCACAGACGGGGAGCTGCGGCTTCAAAGGCCCGGTCCCCCACGGTTTTGAGCCGTGTCCTGGGCTGAACCAGACGATGCAGTTGGCCTGACCGGGTCCGGGCAGAGGTGTGTGGTGTGAGCAGTTCAGTGAGGGAGGTGGGGGCCGCACCGTGCAGACAGTGATGGGGGTGCAGGAGGATCTTGTTCTCTATACGGGCCTGAATGGGAAGCCAGTGGAGAGAGTGAAGGATGGGAGTGATGTGCTCATATTTCCGCCCCTCATCAGGACTCTGGCAGCGCTGTTCTGTACATACTGGAGCTTTTGGAGGCTCCTGCCAGAGATCCCGATGAGGAGGCGTTACAGTAGTCCAGCCTGGAGGAAACAAAGGCGTGGACAAGCTTCTCTGCAGCAGGGGGGGAGAGGGAGGAACGCAGTCTGGAAATGTTACGAAGGTGGAAGAAGGATGTTTTGCAAATGGAGGTGACATGATTGTCAAAAGAGAGGTGGGGGTCAAACTTGACCCCAAGGTTTGTAACAGAGGGAGAGAGGGGAATGGTGTGACCGAGGAATGAAACAGAGGTAAGAGGAGAGGAGCGGAGTTGATGAGGAGGACCCGTTTGAATGGCTTCTGTTTTTGAGCCGTTAAGCTGCAGGAAGTTTTGACTCATCCACGCCCCTATATCCTCCAGGCAGGAGCTGAGGGTGGAGACAGAGGGGGTAGGAGAGCTGTTGGATGAAATGTTGATGTAGAGTTGTGTGTCGTCATAGCAATGGAAGTTTATTCCATGCTTGCTGACAACACGACCAAGGGGAAGCATGTATATGGTAAAGAGGGAAGGACCGAGTACGGAGCCCTGGGGGACCCCACACTAAACTAGGGACGCCAGTGCAATAAAACCATACAATCACTGATTTACATTAACTTGCATATTGTGGTTTTTATTCTTTTCTAACTCTTAGAACACTAAAAGATTATTATTATTTTTTGTTTTTTCAATTTTAATGTTCAGGTCTGAATTCTCAGTTTTCACCTCTTCTCTACAGAACTCCAAATCCTTCAACATCTGTTTCCTGAATCTTTTCTAACTTTGGTTTTAAATGTCAGCTGAAATGAGGAGTGAGTTCTTCTCCATTGGTTGGGCTCATTTTTTGAAACTGAAATCACATTTTCAAAACTCTAAGATCTTTTGGCTCAGCAGTCTCACAGTTCAGCTCGACACTATAGTTCACTTTCTGAAGCTCATCTCTCTCCCAGAACTGTTCACTCATGTTTCAAAGCTACATTTCTTTCCCATATAAACAGTCAAGCATCTCCAAAATGTAAAGATCCTTCTCAACAGCATTGGCTCATTTTTCCAAACAGACCAGACGTTCTCAGTTCTCTTGGTTCTCTTGTCAAAAACAGCCTGGACAGTTCAGCAGAACCACATGGTTCACCTGTCAAAGACCAGACCTCTTCAGAACAGTTCACTCAGGTGGAAAAACTACATTTGTTTCTCAAACAAATGATCAAAGTCTTCAAAAAGCTTCGTCTCTTTGTCATCGTGAGTCACTGACAGTCAGAATGTAGAGATGTTTTGTCTTTAAGGCAGAGGAACATTGAAATATCCCTCATCTACCTTTCAGTCTGAGCCCAGTCCTTCATTCACAATCATTACTGTGAAAGTTTTTTGTTTTTCACAGGAAGAAGAACCTTCAAGTTTCGACTCACACCTTGCTCTCATACTTCCAAGGAAATAATTATTTTATTTACACACAAAGTAACTTCATCCATCAGAGTTCAACCTACTGTAATACACACACAAAAGGAGCAAACAAATGAACAAAAAGGAAAACTGTATGGAGCCCACAGTGCTGTAAATGAAGCTGGAGTTTAACAGCTCACTGCTTCACTGCTCACCCCCCTGACTGTCCTCCTCACCCCCTGACTGTCCTTCTCACCTTCATGTAAACAGATCCATGTCTGATCTTCACAGTACTGCAGTTTGTTCTTGACAGATTTTGACAGTTGATCAGACTATTGATCACTGATACAATGAAATACTGCTCATATGTTTTGGAGAGAACAACCATGAGACTGAGAATCTATCAATCAGTTGAGATCAACATGATCTATTCACTTGGAAATTGTGTTAAATCGAGCCTGACTGTGCTTCATAAGTTGCAAAGATGCTCTGAGACACTGAGACATGGCCAAAGCTATTTACAATGTGGTGAAATGAAGGGAAACACTGTTCTGTTGTGAGCAGTTACAGAGTAGTTTGGAGGTTTGTCCATGTTGTTTTGAGAATGTCATTTCTGTTTCAAGAAATGAGCCAAAGCAACGGAGAAAAACTGTAATCCCGTTTAGATGAGACTGACCACACTGATCCTTGGTCTCCATTTCTTCTTCAGAAAGTTGGAGCTCCGTGGAAGTGAAAGAAGAACTGGGGTTCTTCTTCTCTCTAATTTGATCTTTGATCTTTCAGAGAGCTCAACTGATGTGAAGACCAAACAGAAGCAGAGCCCAGTGGAGGACATGTCAACAGCCAAGGTTACTGGACAGAAAGTCAACAAGTCCAGAGTCTGCAGAGTTGCTGAGAGTCTGGAGCTCCAGCTGGGAGATCAGTGACAGCTGGATCCAGGAGAGATCAGCCTGCTTTGAAAGCTGAAGGTCAACATGGAGCGTGTCAGAGGTTCACAGTCAGTGATCCACTGCAGCAGCTTTCTTCTTCTGGCAAGCTTTGAAATGTGGAGCTGCACACGACTCTGCCACAGTCACAGGACTAAAGACCAGAGAAGAAGCTCCGGTCCTCATTGAGATCCTCTGTGGATCACTCTCAGACCAGCCTGATGTCTGACCTTTATGTCAACACAACTGTACTGAAACACACTTAAACATGGATTCTGACCTCAGAGTCTTCAGACGGCAGAGTGGACTCTGCAGAAAACCACACAGCTGAGAAACTCCAGAATCACGAAGACCATAGTTCCAGCTTAGGTCCAGATGTTTCAGATGTTTCTGGAGGGAGGGGTTGGACTTCAGAGCTGAGGCCACAGAAGAACAGCTGATCTCTGACAACCAGCAGCTCCTCAACCTGAATAAAGAGAGAAAGAAGTGAGATTAGAGGACAAAGTTTGATGTTGAAGTGACTGAGAGCTGAAGAAGGTTCAGACTGGAAGAGTTTAGAAATGTAAAGTCCAAACAGCTGAAGCCTCCAGGAGGAGAAGAGCTCTCATCAACATGCTGCAGAGCTCTCTTCACTCTCTGTCCCTCCAACATCTGGAATCTTCCTAAACTCCTCTCAGTCCTTTGACTCCAACAGATTCTAACTTCAAGGCAGTGAACTGACCTCAGAGTCTCCAGTTTACAGTTTGGACTCTCCAGTCCAGAACACAGAATCTCCACTGATGAATCCATCAGGATGTTGCGACTCAGGTTCAGATGTTTCAGATGGGAGGGGTCAGACTTCAGAGCTGAGGAGATCACTTCATAGTGAGGACCAGAGAGTTCACAGTCAGAAAGCCTGTAATGAGACACAGAGAGGACAGGATGTGATGAGAGAGGACACTTTGTTGGACTGTTGGACATCAGACCTGCTCTCCTGTAGAAACACCACAACCTGCTACACCGTGCTGCAGGTCTTTAGTCCTGTTCCTGCTGAGTATGACATGAATTATTTCATCAGATGGAAACAGTCTCAAGAAGATCAAGAGAAGATCTGCTGCTTTATTCTCACACTGTCTGAGGGCTGATGAGAGGAATTCAACAAACTGGAAAATATTTGAATGTTCCAGACAAGAAGAGATGGAATGTGGATTAGAACATGAAGGAAGACTGACAGCCTCAGTCTGAACAGATCCTGAGAACTGAGCCAACCTCTGCAGGGGATTGTTGACACCGAGGAACAGCAGTAAATGTAGGGAATAATGGGACGAGTGGACTGATGGGTTCTTCATGACAGCTCACTGATGATCATCTCCACAGAGGAACTACAGGAACTACGTTCTACAAACATCACTGAGGCTACGTTCACACTGCAGGGCTTAATGCTCAATTCGGATTTTTTGGTGAGATCTGATTTTTTTGCGAGTTCGTTCAAATTTACAATAAAATGCGACTTGTATGTGATCTCCCGTCTGAACGGAATACCACCCAAAAGTGTCCCGCATGCGCAGAAGAGGACAGAACGACGTCACGCAGCAGCGCGCTTCAGTGTTTGCGGAACTCACAAACAACATACAGAATCTACAGCTTTTCAAGCGGCCGTCGATGATTTATTTAAGAAATGATCAAACACGTATTCTCACAATTAGCAATCATTTCAGTGCTGCGCTTCTAATCAGCCGCGCCGAGCTCCTTCTGTGTGTGTGTGTGTGTGAGAGAGAGAGAGAGAGAGAGAGAGGGAGCGAGAGAGAGGGAGAGAGATAGGGAGAGAGGGAGAGCGCGCGTGTGGATATTATTATTATTTTTCCTCCCCGTTGTCCTGGCGCTGCAGAATTTAGCGAATGAGAAGGAAGAGAGCCAAGTTTTTGGCCATGGCGTTTTGTGGGGCAGTGGCAGCAACAGAGAAACGCAGTCAGGAGTGCTGAGAGGCTTTAATGATACGGAGTTCAATAATATTTTTCGGATGACAAGAACTCCCTTAATGTGCGTCTGCGAGCGCCTTTTTTTAACACTCACGGTGAGACACACGTCTTCAGCGCCCCACATCGTGACGTGCAGGTCGGATAAATGCGACCTGGACGTTCAGACTGAAGTCGCATGGCAAAAGATCCGATACGTATCGGATTTAGGACCACATGTCCAAGTGGCCTGGGTCGCATTTGAAAAAATCGGATCTGTGTCGTTCACTGTCAGGAAAAGAGCCGATACAGGTCGCATAGGGGCAAAAAAATCGGATTTGGGTCACTTCAGCCTGCAGTGTGAACGTAGCCTTAGACATTGATCATGAAGACTTGTGGACTCACTCAGCCTTCCTGCAGTTCTTCACAGCTGGGATCAGTCTCCATCGTCCCTCCCATGATGTGTTGTAGTTCTCCAGGTCCAACTCCTCCAGGACCTGGTCTGACATCTGCAGCATGTAGGCCAGAGCTGAGCAGTGGATCCCAGAGAGTCTCTTCTCTGATCTGTTCTCTGACTTCAGGAACTCTTGGATCTCCTGATGGACTGAGAGGTCCTTCATCTCCGTCAGACAGTGGAAGATGTTGATGCATCTGTCAGGAGACACTTTTTCACTGTTGATCTCCTTCAGGTTCTGGATGACTCTCTGGATGGTTTCTGGACTGATCTCTGTCTGACCCAGCAGACCTTCTAAGAGTCTCTGGTTGGATTCCAGAGAGAGGCCATGAAGGAAGCGGACAAACAGGTCCAGGTGGCCGTTCCGACTCCTGAGGGATTTCTCCAGGACGACCACCAGCAAATCATCAAGAGATCTGAAAGCATGATCCACTCCAAAGAAGTTCTTCAGTACATCTGTCTTCCTGCTGGTGAAACAGTGGAACATGGAGACTGCAGCCAGAAACTCCTGAACACTCAGATGGACGAAGCTGTAGACGGCTTTCTGGAAGATCACAGACTCTGTTCTGAAGATCTGAGTACAGATTCCAGAGTACAGCGAGGCCTCAGTCACATCCAGACCACACTGCTCCAGGTCTTCTTGGTAGAACAGGATGTTTCCTTTGTCCAGGTGTTCCAAGGCCATCCTGCCCAGCTTCAGAAGAAGCTCCCTGTCAGCCTCCGTCAGCTCCTGTGGACCCGTCTCAGGTCCTTCATGGTACTTGAGCTTCTTCCTGTGTGTCTGAACCAGCACAAAGTGGGAGTACATGTCAGTCAGGGTCTGGGGCAGCTCTCCTCTCTGCTCGCTGCTCAACATGTGCTCCAGAACTGTAGCAGTGATCCAGCAGAAGACTGGGATTCCACACATGATGTGGAGGCTCCTGGAGGTCTGGATGTGGGAGATGATCCTGCTGCTCAGCTCCTCATCACTCAGCCTCCTCCTGAAGTACTCCTCCTTCTGGGCGTCAGTGAAGCCTCGCACTTCTGTCAGTCTGTCCACACATGTTGGAGGGATCTGATGGGCCGCCGCCGGTCGGGAAGTGATCCAGAGCCGGGCCGAGGGCAGCAGATCCCCCCGGATGAGGTTAGTGAGCAGCTCGCTGACTGAAGACTGCCGGGAGACGTCAAGCAGCCGCCGGCTGCTGCTGAAGTCCAGAGAAAGTCTGCTTTCATCCAGACCGTCCAAGATGAACAGCAGCCTGCAGACATCCAGCTGCTCTGCCGTCAGCTTCTGGAGCGTGGGATGGAAAACAGCCAGCAGCGAGAGGAGGCTGTACGGCCGCTCTCCCAGCAGGTTCAGCTCCCTGAAGGAGAGCACCACCAGCACCCCCACATCCTGGTTCTCCAGGCCCTCGGCCCAGTCCAGACTGAACTTGTGCACCGAGAAGGTTTTTCCACTGCCGGCCACGCCGCTGGTCACAACCACTCGGATGTGTCTGAGCTGCTGGTCTGAGGCTTTGAAGATGTCCTGAACCCTGATGGCAGAGTGACGGAGGCTCTCCTCCCTGATGTCAGAGTGACGGAGGCTCTTCTCCCTGATGGCAGAGTGACGGAGGCTCTTCTTCCTGATGGCAGAGTGACGGAGGCTCTTCTTCCTGGAAGCTGTCTCCAGAAGCTTCAGCTCAGGCTCCCTCTGAAGCTCCTCACTGTGTTCCTCTGTGATGTGGAGCTCAGTGTAGATCCTGTTGAGGAGGCTTCCTCCTCCTGCTTCATCACTTCCTTCAGTCACACGTTCATATCTCCTCCTCAGACTCTTCTTATGTTCTTCGAGAAGCTGCTGCAGACCCACACCTGCTCAAAGACAACAACAACAGTCAGAGTGCACACAAACAACCAGCTCTCATGTCTCTACAACACAACAACCAGTCCCAGTTCCTCAGCAGACGCATGTCCACTCTTACTTGGTGCAGCTCTGCTTCTGGATCTTTCTGGCTGCTCCTCACAGACTTCACTCCTCCTCTTCCTCTTTCTGTGGACACCAAGCAACATTTCCTCTGAGCAACACAACACAGGAAAGACACAGAGATCCAGCTTCAAAATACTGGAGCTGAATCTGAACGTGAGCTCAACGTCTCTCAGTCTGCCTTTAACGGAAATGAAAGAAAAACAGTTTCTTACTTTGTGTCTGAAGGTCCAGGTTCAACACTGAAGTCTGGTACGAAACCTTTGGACCAGTCACTCTTCAGAGACAACCTTAGAGAGAAATCAGATGATTTGGAAACAGCTTGAATGGTTCAGTCAGTTCACTGTAAACCCAGTTGTTTATGAGGAGATGAACATGACAGAGGTCAAAGGTCACACCCACACTGCCCAATCAGGAGTTTGACAGCAGGTCCAAATGTTCTGTTGGCTCCTTGACAGATCAGGAGGTTCTGACAGTTTACACACATTCATTCAACATGTGAGACGTACATGTCCAACCTGGAGAGGAAGGTTCACACACCTTCCACACATGACGGCAACATTAGAAGAGTCAGATCACTCTGTGGTGGCAGGAAGAAACACTGAAGAGAACGCCTGACGGCTCTTACCTGTCCACACCTGACCTGCCCTCCTCTTCATCCACATCGGACATCTTCAGTCACTGAGACAGAGCGCGCACGCACACGCACACGCACACGCGCGCGCGCACACACACACACACACACACACACACACACACACACACACACACACACACACACACACACACATGTTTGTACTTATATCGTTGTGAGGACACTCACTGACATAATGCATTTCCGAGACCCTTACCTCACCATCAAAAATCAATGCCTAACCCTAACCTCTGCCCTAAACCTAACCTAAACCCAATTGTAACCCTAAATCAAAAACCAAGTCTTAACCCTCAAAAAGGCCAAAAAAGGCCTTTTGAAAAGTGAGGACCAGCAAAAATGTCCTCACTCTGTTTGTGAAATACGAATTTTGGTCCTTACTTTTGGGTATGTACAAGAACACACACACACACACACACACACACACACACACACACACACACACACGCACACACACACAGGTTAGTATTTCTATCCTTGTGGGGACCTTCCATTGACTCCCATTCATGTCTAACTCCTAACCCTAACCCACACCAAAACAATGCGTAGCCCTAAAGAAATGTTTTTGCACTTTTACTTTTTCAGTAACAACAACATGGCCAAGAAAACACTGTTTCCCCTCATTAGGACCAGAAAAAGGTACAGAGCCAACAAGGAACGGAGCCCATAAGGCACATCATGCCAGGTTTTCCTATTCTTGTGGGGACATTTGGTCCCCACAAGGATAGAAAAATGCGTGCGCACACACACACACACACACACACACACACACACACACACACACACACACACACACACACACACAGATAACAATAACACAACATCAACTTTCAGTTCAAATCCAGTGACTTCATTCTGAGTGGAGCAGCTCTACTAATAAAGACTAAATTCTACTGCTCCAGTGTTTCTGGGAAACATCATTTCACCTGCTGTTTGTCCATTTTCTGTTCCACAGATTGATAAAACATGTTCCACATTTGAGGCGAGACAAAGTTCAGTCAGGAACCAATGTTGAAAGAGTCTGACCTTTATTCTGTTGGAGAAAATGAAGAAAGGAGCGGATGTGACTGTATTCTTCATTTGTAGAGCACATTGGACCAGGTCCAGATCTAAATCCACTAGAACTTGACCTCTCTAGACTACATTGGACTCGGTTCTCCCCACCAGCCACATCTAGCCCCCCCACCACCACCCACAGCCCAGACCCCACACAGATGCAGACAGATATGTATGGATGCGATGGATGGATGGATGCATGTTGGCTCCGTCGATCTCGAGAGATCATGGACAAGCCGGGGCAAAGTTATGGTGGAACGACAGATCCCCCTTCTCAGCCTCGCTGGTAGTGTCCAACGGAAGAGACAGGCCCATACAGTTGGTACCAACTTGGCTGCAGGAGTTTCTGGAAGGTACCGTAACGCGAGGACCAATTGCCTTCAGGGCTCCACTTCAAATTTTCTGTAGGGGAGGTCTCCCTTTGCCTTTGTCACTCCAGTGACGACCACAAGGCAGTGGTGCTATTTTACCAATAACTGAGGATTGCGACATGCAGACCGGGGGACACAGGAATCAAACTAATAACTTCCCAATTGTAAGATGACTGCTCTCCCCACTAGACAAGATGACTGCTCTCCTCACTCAACATCAGCTGCCCCATTAATCATGATGATGGCTGTGATATTGACCGTATCAATATAATAATGATGATCGAAATTATACATTGATGACTGAATCAGAAATACAATCCTAAAACCAATCCATCAATAACAACCTCAATCAGTCTGAACAGTTCCTGAGCAGCTTTTGTTCTGTTTATGCCTGTCTGTCCTCCAGAAATCACAGCTGATTGGTTTCTGATCACTTTCATGGTGAAAACATGTGGTTCTCCTGCAGATTTCATGGCTGTGGGGCCAGAGGGACCTCAGCAAGATGGCCGCCGCTAAGGCACATGACCTCCAGCTGCGTCAGGATGTCATGATATCTTTGGCCCCGCCCCCTGCTATGGGTGAAGTTTCTCCCTTTTTCTCAACAGTCAATGGTTTGGATCAGAAAGTGACTGAACTCTGTTTCAGGCTCTGCCACTGGGGAGTTGAGGAGCTGACAAGAACAAACCAGAGACTGAAATCATTCTGAGGAAAGAGAGAAAAATAACTGAAGGACTTCAATCACTTTTTTACTTTCACTTTCAACACGAGGTTCAGTTCTCAGCGAGAAAATAGAGATAAATAAACCAAGCAGGGAAATTCAGAGCAAATGTCAAGCCTGAAATCAGTCCATCGTCCAGTTTCCAGCTCTGAATGACTCTAAAAGTAGCTGAACATCGTGACACAAGGAGACAGAGAGGCCATTAAAACTCACCGTTTGTCCTCTGGACCCGTCAGATGGAGCAGAAATCAGAGGCAGAGAGATATCTCTCTGACCTCTGCAGTTAGAACGGCGGCTTTATATCAGAGTCGCGATGAAAAAGAGAAGAAAGCTATGAAGTGAAGGCGCGCACTTCCCTCCACCAGTGGAACAGGAAGTGTTTTGTGGTGATGTGTCGTTCGTGAACGTAATGGCTCGATGAGCCGGCTCTTTGAAGTGAACGACGGGAGCCGGCTCCCCACCAATCAGGAGCCGGCTCCCTTCGAGACGCTTTTTTTCTCTGTCTGCGCTGCTTCGTGTGCTGAGCAGAGGGGGGAGGGGCTGCAGCCGAGCACACTCACAGACAGCAGCAGCACAGTGAGCACAGGAGCGGGTCAAGAGAGGAGAGAGAGTCCAATACGGGGACAAAAAGAAAAAGTAAAAAGAAATTAGTCAAATCAGGAAAAGGAGCCAAATTTGGACTCATTTTAATTATATTGATGGCTCCAAAAGCAGAGTGCATTGTCTACAAGACCAAAATGTCATATAGTCCCCTCTGAGAGAATCTTCTCTAAAACAGGTCAGATAATCACCGATGGAAGAAGCCGAATCAGTCGCTCAAAGCTGAGGCACTTGGCGTTTCTAAATGCCAATCTTCAGTAGAGTGCTGATCTTTTTCTTTTTGTTTTACACATTTTAATTTTTTTTTTTTTGCGTGTTTTTCAGGGGTTCTGTGTTGTTTCAGTCTAAATTGGTCAAAAGTTGAATTGTAAATAGATAAAAGTTCTTGTATTTTATAGTTTATTTATAGCATTGAAGAGTTAATATTTGTAATTTTTATTTTGTTGTTTTGAATTTTTTTTCAGGGATTCTGTGTTGTTGTTTGACTTTAAATTTGTTGAGTTTATAAAAAGCTAAAGTTGTTTGTATTTGAGAATTTATTTTTTTTGTAGATCTGTAAATCAGTCTGCCCCAGAGCAGCTGTGGTTACAACAGCAGCTTACCACCACCGAGTATGGTGTGAACAGGTTAATGTGATATTGCAGTGTGAAGCGCTTTGGGCTCTGTCATGCAGGGTAAAAAGCGCTATACAAGTGTAGTCCACTTACCATTTTGATTTATATTTTGTGTGTTTTCAGGGATCCTGTGTTTCACTTTAAATCTGTTAAGTATAAAAAAGCTAAAAGTTTATTCTTGTATTTCATAGTGTATTTGTTGTTGCACTGAAAAGTAAATATTTGTAATTTACATTTTGTTGTGTCGTGTGTTTTCAGGAATTCTGTGTTGCTTGACTTTAAAGTTGCTTAGTATAAAAAAGTTAAAAGGTTAAATTAGTTGAAAGTTCACTTCAGAGTGAAACAATAAAGGCTATCATAAAATAGTAGTATAATACATTTTTTTCATAATTATTAATTCATTTTGTGCATAACGTTACATTATTATTGGTAATATATCGATTAAAGCAACAAAAAAATCTGAAGAGCTGTTTGGGAGCCAAAAGAGCCGGCTCTTTTTAGTGAGCCGAACTGAAAGAGCCAGTTCCCTAAAAAGAGCCGGAATTCCCATCACTATTTGAAAGGAGATGCAGCGCTGCTCTGGTGCGGAAATGCAAACGCAACGGGTTGCCAGGTCTGCCAGGAAATCAGCCCACACAGTTCAAAACAGACGCAGCAAGTTCAACAGTGCCGCTGCCGTAGATATCTTCTAGAACACTGGATGCCTCACGGCAGATTCCACGACGTCCGCAGAGGTCGGCCATCTTTGTACGGGAAAGTTGTCAGAGTTTCTGTGGAACGCAATGTAAGGTTGGTGATCTGTGCAGACTTTTATACTCTTATTTCACTGAATTTTTTTAATGGAACATCTTAAAGCACTATAAGGCAATTGCTGTTGTGACTCTGAGTTATATAAAAATTGATTGATCAAGAGATTGACTCAGTTGCCTTTTATTCGTTTACCGAATTATATTGTGACTGTAATTCCTTTTATACGTTTTTACAATGCCTAATTAAATATTTTTTTTTAAACAATGTGATTTCTGGTGCACTATTTCATGTTTAAATAATCAATGGGGGGACATTATACATTCACAATAGATTTAATAATGTGGAAGGTTACTGTTTAATGTTCTATATTAATGAAAAATAATGTAATACATTCAATATAATGAGGTTCATGAGATTTAAGTATTTCTGAAGTTTCAGGTGGGTAAATTGTTTATCTTCAGCCTCCACTGCAGCCCTGCCACGTCTTAAAATATTTTCACACAAAACTAAAAATATGGACATGTATGGCTTGTCTAAATTATTCGTAAGTGCTATAAATATATCTCAGTGTAAGGATTTGAACATGGAGCCTAATATGAAGAATATTATGAATATTTACGATATGATATATATTTATGATATATATTTAAGGCATGCCATACTCATCAAACATATGTCATGTCATTAACAGAGATTTGATGTTTATTACAAACCAAACCGTTTAAAAATCGGTAAAGAATTGAGCAAGTTATAGCTTGTTAAGCAGTTCATGTCTCATCAACACAATGTTATGAGCGAGCCAGATTCCCGTACAAAGATGGCCGACCTCTGCAGACGTCCGACTTCATTGGCCAGCAGCGGAGACGAGGTATCTCGTGTTATATAAGATATCTATGGCCGCTGCTGCCAAGGTAGGGGATGCTGAAAAACACGTGATCATTCAGGGAAGCACGGGCGTGCGGACGTGTGTGTGCCAATCTGTCTGTCCTGAGTAAGAGCTGTAAGTGAGTAAAAGAAAGTCACCACAATCTTCAAAAGTTGTTCGGAATTAGGTTTTCAAATGTGTCAAAAAAAAAAAAAATCAGCTAATTTAAAAAATTGATGAATGTATTCAGACCTATCAGTGTGTACAAAGATATTCAGAGTTGAAAAATAGACACAATCAGTTTGAAGAGCTAAAAATACAGACAGCTCAAACAGCCTGTCTAGAACCTTGGTTCTCAAACTGTGGTACGCGTACCACTGGTGGCACGTGAGCTCCCTCTAGTGGTATGCGGGGGAATCACAGAAATATATATATTCTCTGAAAATTAGTTAAAGCAGAACTATGCAACTTTTTTACCTCAATAAATGTTTTTCAGAATCCCTGTGGGGGTAAACAAAGACTTGTCACGGTGATTCACCTGTCCGTCTATTGCCCCCAGGGTCTGTGTCCTGAAAACAGCACTTGTAACTTTCAGAGGAGCAGACCCGACTACATCTCGCAAGAACAAACCTGCTTTACGGCACTCATACGGGAGTACAAGTATAAAAGCGCGTAAAACAAACATGAAACCCTCGCTAGTGTCAGCAATGCCACCCTTAGGTGCTCACGGAGGGCAGAACCAAAGAGACAGAAAAAAAACTTTGTCTAACGAGCGGAAAACAAGAAAACAGGAGTGGGACGCTCTCTGCACGGGGGCGGGGGTGGGGGAGGGGGGGGGATGTGGAGAACATTTACGACAGTGAGCTTTCACAGGAGACCAGTAGGGGGAGTGTAAAGCAAATCTTGCATAGTTCTCCTTCAAGTCAAAATGTTCGTAAACAAATATTACCACAAAAATACATAATTTAAAATTAAAATGCATCAAATCAATTGTAATTCACATTCAGTTGTTCTAATTTATTTCGTTGGACTGCGACGTGGTCACGTTCACTCATGTAGTAGCGTGCACATACGTCATCCATGATTAAACTCGATATCTAAACTCCCCTATTTGTCCAAATTGTTAGAAAAGGTGGTGGCGACACAGCTCACATGTTTTGTACAAGAGTATGACATCTATGACATTTTTCAGTCAGGGTTTCGTAAACACCATTCTACAGAGACTGCCCTGCTGAAAGTGTCCAGTGACATCCTTTTTTTTTAAATTTACCCTTGTCCTGTTCGGCAGCTGGGACATGCAATATTGTATGATTGTAGCGTTTTACTATCCGAACAGATTTTCATGTTAGCAGCAGGACGACACTGAATCTCCTCCTGCGGCTGCCTTTATTTAAAGATGGCATCCGATGGACCCCTTTATCTTGCCCCCCTTTATCTTTCTCTCATGAAATAAACATACAACCTATGTACAAATTCACAATACAAAACAGTGTTGTCGATGCACCACATGTAACCAAGAACAATCCCAAACCCCACTCCAGGCAACACCAAAACAGAGCCGACAACCAACACCAAAACTGACAGAACCATATATATATATATATATATATATATATATATATATATACATATATACATATATACATATCTTAGGGGTGTCGATGATTTGTTCGAAGGGGCCTGATTCGACTGCCAATCACGCAGTCCAAGCATCGAAAAAATGTGGTTATGAAAGGAGGACAATTCCATTACAGCTGTATGGGGGTGCTGAATGACTGATTTTACATAGAATTGCTTTGTTTTTTTTCCAAATAAACATGATATAAATCCTATTTAATATACATGTTAGCCTATCAAATACACTGTGGAAAAATTTACTTGTACTTTTATTCAATGTTCTATCTATTTAGTGTTTGTGAATGAACCACCATGGTGAGAGGCACAATCCGATTTTGCGCAGAGCTCTGTCACAGAGAGGGAGGAGCTTGTGTCCTGTCTTCATGTTGACAATGGCGGGATCGGTGCAGAAATCACTGTAGCTCTAAACTCTTCAAATGTATAACTTTATCGGGTTTTTTTTTAAATTAGGCAACAAAGTGTTTGTCGTTTGTTTGTCTGAATACCAACTGTTTATGATTTTGTTCGGATGAATTCGGCGAAATGTGAGCCAGCCGCAGTGAGCGGCTCCAGCACGGAGGTGTCAGAGAAGCAGGGAGAGAAGCAGAGCACACCCTGGACCCGCCCCGGGTCCCCCCGCCCGGCACGGCGCGCAGCGCTGTTCCCCCGACCCAGCGGCCCAGCCTCCAGGCCCGGTCGGGCTTTGGCGGCGGGCGACGCGGATCACACCGTCGGCCGCCCCCGCCTCTCCGACCGGCTCCCCGGCGACCCGCAGCAGGACCGAGACGCGCGGTCTCACCCAGCGGTCCTACGGAGCGGGCCCGCTCCGGGCGTCGCACCGAGTCGGCCCCCCGGTGCGGCGCGTCACCCCAGCGGCGGGCCCGCCGGCGAGCCTCCGCCTCTCCCGGGCCCAGTTTGACGAGCTTTTGGCCCGCGTCAGCGCTCAGAGTGCTCGTCTGTGATTGGATGACGCTCGGCGTTGACACTTCCAAAGTTCAATTTTCCCAACTTCAGGCGTTGACGCCTGCAACGCGTGACGCGCATGGCGCGCGTCGGCAACGCTCGAAACGCTCGGAAAGCGACGCTCGAAAAGCGCCTGATGCGCGTTAGGTGCGTTGAAGCTCGTCCACCATAGACTTTGAATGTAAAAGCGACGCCCGTGACGCTTGCAACGCGTCCGGTGTGAACGCACCATTAATTTTTTCACTCTACAGTGAACTTTCAACTTATTTAACCTTTTAACTTTTTTATACTAAGCAACTTTAAAGTCAAGCAACACAGAATCCCTGAAAAACACAACACAAAAAAATGTAAATTACAAATATTTACTTTTCAGTGCAACAACAAATAAACTATGAAATACAAGAATAAACTTTTAGCTTTTTTATACGTCACAAATTTAAAGTGAAACACAGGATCCCTGAAAAACACACAAAATATAAATTAAAATGGTAAATGGTAAATGGACTACACTTGTATAGCGCTTTTTACCCTGCATGACAGAGCCCAAAGCGCTTCACACTGCAATATCACATTAACCTGTTCACACCATACTCGGTGGTGGTAAGCTGCTGTTGTAGCCACAGCTGCTCTGGGGCAGACTGATTTACAGATCTACAAAAAAAATAAATTCTCAAATACAAACAACTTTAGCTTTTTATACACTCAACAAATTTAAAGTCAAACAACAACACAGAATCCCTGAAAAAAATGCAAAACAACAAAATAAAAATTACAAATATTAACTCTTCAATGCTATAAATAAACTATAAAATACAAGAACTTTTATCTATTTACAATTCAACTTTTGACCAATTTAGACTGAAACAACACAGAACCCCTGAAAAACACGCAAAAAAAAAAAAATTAAAATGTGTAAAACAAAAAGAAAAAGATCAGCACTCTACTGAAGATTGGCATTTAGAAACGCCAAGTGCCTCAGCTCTGAGCGACTGATTCGGCTTCTTCTGTCGGTGATTATCTGACCTGTTTTAGAGAAGATTCTCTCAGAGGGGACTATATGACATTTTGGTCTTGCAGACAATGCTCTCTGCTTTTGGAGCCATCAATATAATTAAAATGAGTCCAAATTTGGCTCCTTTTCCTGATTTGACTAATTTCTTTTTACTTTTTCCTTTTGTCCCCCGTATTGGACTCTCTCTCCTCTCTTGACCCGCTCCTGTGCTCACTGTGCTGCTGCTGTGTGTGTGTGTGTGTGTGTGTGTGTGTGTGTGTGTGTGTGTGTGTGTGTGTGTGTGTGTGTGTGTGTGTGTGTGTGCTCGGCTGCAGCCCCTCCCCCCTCTGCTCAGCACACTGGCCCGTCCATGCTTCACATGTACGCGACACAGTGAGAGTTGTCAATGTGTCAAAGAGTTTGTCAATGTGAACCAGAATCTTCAAAAGTAGTAATTAGGTTTTCAAAGCGTAAAAATCCTGCTAGTCTGTATTAAAATTTGAACATGTAATAAGAGTTGTCATTGCATACAAAGATATTCAGAGTTGAAAAATGTTCCTATTCAGCTTCAAGTTCTGAAACTACAAACCACTCACCAGTCACGAGTGGAGAAATGTCACCAGTCGACTGTTTATTTACACCTGACTTTGGCTCCACTGCTGCCGTCAGACAGATTCATATCTGTAAAGGTCATATTGGCGCGTGTGCATGCTATCGCTTGTTATGTACACTGAAGACTGACACCAGTATGAGCCAATCAGAGTGAAGTAGGACTGAAGCCCCGCCCACTGTGAAACCGAAAGTAGTAATCATTTGTTTTTGTTTTTTCAGTCACAGCAACAAGTGAAGAAACTGAATTTTAACTCGTGTTAAATGTTGATTCAAATGTCTGTCTGATTCTGTGAATCAGAAGAAAGCAGCTGTCAGGTTTGTGATGGTGTGAATGAAAGAGAAACGGAGAAGTTAAAAAGTCTCCTGGTCCGTTGTGGAGCTTCTAAAGAGCTGACAGATTCTCACCTGAACTCTCTTCACGTCTTCTTACAGACTCTTTTCCATGAGTGAAGAAACTGGAGGAGAGAAGAAGCTGCTCTGTGTTCCTCTCAGTCCTGCTCTCAGATCAAGACGAAGTGTTTTCTCCTCTGACACACCCAGAGGAGGAGACATGAGGGGAGGGAGGCTTTTCCCAGAAATCACGTGTTACTCAACATGAGAGGAGGCGGAGCCAGAAACATTTCAGCAGAAGACCCAGATGAAATATGTGCTTCTATGGGGCAACATGAGTCACGATGAACAGAACAATAATGTGTCTAAAGTTCTGTTTGCAAGAGATTATCACTACCTGTGGATTTCTGGTAACTCATGAAATATCTAGGTGTTAGTTGTAGTGTGTTCACACAGGATAAGGGAATTCTGTATTTTACTTTCATTTACTGAAATTACAGCCTGGATAAGATGTGTGAATGTTCCATGTGTCCATGCAATGCTGCTACAAGGAAAAAAAAAAAAAAAAAAACGGACACGTCAGTTGAGCAAGGAGTCATCAAATTGTGAAATTATTAAACTAAAGCTATTTTGAGGTCTCTTTCGGTAAAGCTTCAGAAAAACACTTGGTAACTTCAACTCTTTGTCAGAGCTGATAAACTGTCTGGTTCTGACTGTCTGTCCCACAATCTGCAGACACCAAGTCAATCACTGCTTTCTGTCCACTGCCTCCAGACTGCTTGGACAACCGTCTCCAACCTGCTCTGTCCTCCTCTGCTCTCTGTGTCTCTCCCCTTTCACACACATCAGGCAGGTGCAGCAATCAGCCTGGAGCTGAACACACACCTCATACACCTCTGCAGGAAAATCACTCAAAAATAACATTCCTTTCACAAAATAAATGAAATACATTAAAACATTGTAACCATTCAAACACACTGTAAGAAACAGAAAATACACATTCAAATCACTGTTTTAATCTTTTCTAACCTGTTTATTTACAAATTTAGATATATTTTAATATTTCACACTGGACAATAGCGGGCTAAAGATCAGTCTGCAGAGACATTCTCACCACCACTGGTCAGCCTGATCATAAAATGAGTGTTTGTAATGTGTCGTCACACATATGTTGTGTCAGAGTGACGCTTATGTGAAACCAGAACACAAACTGCATCCATTAAAATTGAACATGTCATGTTGGTTGGAAAGGAGGGGAAGTAGAGCTCCAGGTTTAGACTGGAGAACAGGACATGAGCAACAGATCCTGGTCTGACTTCACGTGACCTGAATGAAAATGTTTTTCTCATGAAAAACAAGAAGCATTATCCCTTTACACACACTCCCACTGCACTCTAATAACTTCCTGCTTTAACTAACCTCACTTGGTTACAAAACAAACTGTTTTGGTTTATTTTTTCCTTCCATTGTTCGTCTCAGAAATGTGTTTTGAACATATTTTATCCAGGATTGACGACTAAATAAAACACCTACAGGTTTAAAATTCATTAATACTGAGTAGTTTTTGGCAGGAGTGTTGTGTTCCACTACTGAACGTCAACATGGAGTTTGAAAACAAAATCTGACTTTTTATTTGGTGTAAGACATTTTCTCCTATGACAGTGTTGTTCAACCTGTGGCTCTGGAGCCACATATGGCTGTATAGCTCCTCAAGTGTCTCCCTGAAGGTTTCATCAAGTTTTCCACAATCACTATTGAAATGTGATAAATGTAGCATCAGATGCAGTTTTTTTTTTGTGTGTGTGAATCATAACTATATATGAATGAATGAATGAATGAATGAATGTCTTTATATATGAAACTTTATCAGCTGCGTTCGCCTCATTTTAAAGGTTCAACATGTTTTGTGGCTCCAGGTAAATTTGATTTGGTGGAAAGTCATCAGAATGTGTCTTTTGGTCCTGAAGGTTCCAGACCTCTGTCTCATAATGGGGGGCCGTGGTCTCCTCTGATAATCCTCGCCCCCCCCACGCAGCACGCTGTGGTTCTGGGAGGAACCTTCAACACTGTCACTGCAGCTCTGGAGGACACTTTACCTGGTAACACCTGCAGCTCCGTGTTCAAGACAAACCACCAATAATATCAGAGCACTTCCATACAATGATGATCAGAAATACCCAACAACTGCAACGACTGAGAAGATTTTAATATGTCTAACTTTATATCACTAATTGTCAAGTTCTTCTCACTCTTGTGAGGTTCAAGCTGCGGCACCCCCACCTGCAAAGAGCAGCTTCCTCTGGAAAATTCTGACTGGACTCCACTCAAAAGACTGTTTTTCTTTCTTTTATTTTGAAGTAATTGTGAACAAATAGGTGAAAAACCTTAAAATACAAAAATGCAGTGTTCAGGAACAAGTAAATCAAGAATCAATAATCAATATAATCCAGAAGATAGTTTTGAAAAGTATCTGAAAATGTATCTTGGAAATCAGGATTAAACACCCAGAAGATGTCTATATTCTAACGGACTGTTAAACAAGGATTTTACCTTGACGAACTTGATCAGCTTTAAATCAAAGTGAAAAAATCACAAAAATCAAACAACTTTTCAGCTTTAAACTTTGCTGAACTGCTCCACATTTTTATCAGTACATTGATCCCCACATTGTAAAGACTGCATGACATTTCATCACTTTACCACTCCATAGTTCACAACAGCCAGGAAAGCTGCAAACATACCAGAGAACTGGAAGCTCAGTGGCTCCTCTCCCTTGTTAGGAACAAGCTTTAGTTTCCGAGCGCTTTCTCCCATCAGTTTGCACACAATGCTCCCTCACAGCCTTCTGAGCTGAGTGCTCCAACTCTCTGAACTAGCAGACTGCTTCCACCAGGGGGGTATTGCACAAAACCAGGATAAGGGATTAAGCCGGCACACTGTTGTTATCCTGTGGTGAGCCTGTGGTTATCCTGTGGTGATCTTGTGGTTGTCCTGGACGAAGTTAGCCTCAAGTCGATTGCACTGTCGCTGGTCAAGTTGATCCCAGGCCAGTCACCGTGGTGATTTATTCTCTGAAGCTAGCTGCTCCACAGCAGGCTAACGACCCAGGATAAGATTAAACTGCTGTCAACAAAGTGAGAAATGGGCGTGGTTTACAGCATTTCCTTGTTTTTTCCACACATTACATCATTTAATCATCCTGCAGCCAAATCTTACAACTGCAGTCGCTGCATTTGCAGGGTCTGGTTGACTTTAGTATTATTTTGTTGCACAGATTATATGAAGACCAAAATAACTTTCAACACAGACATTTCAGAATCCTTTCTTTATTAATACAAGTCCTACAATAAAAGGTTCACAATAGTTGTAAAGAAAATGAAAAAAAAAAAAAAACTTAATGAAATTGGTACTAAACCACACTGATGTAAAAAAAAATAAAGAATAAGAAATAAAATACAACAACCCTTGTGAAATTTTACTGTTTCGTTTTACAAACACACTATGTTCTGTCATACGATTTCCTCTTCTATTTAATATTGGCTTTATTGACCTAAGGGGGAATTGTGGAAATTTACAACTTCTATTACTATTCTACTGTCTTCTGACCTATTTAACATTATGGAGAAATACAGCTTGTGACTCATCAAATCAAATCAAATCAGATTTTATTTATATAGCACTTTTCATATTAATAAAAACAACGCAAAGTGCTGAACATTAAAAACAGTCATAAAAACAAAAAGAATAAAAACCGCGCCATCAAACAGTATGCACCACACTCACACTCACACTCACACTCTACCATTAATTCGCACAGAACAGAGGAGACATGGCATGGCACTGAGCATCTTAGGGAAAACGCCACCAGTGGGGCCCCCCACACCAAGGGAAGTCGAGGGTCAATTAAAACTGGGGCCCCAGCGCCCGACCCCCGACCCCGACAGACCAAGGGAACTCGCACACCAAAGTGTGGAGCCCCCCAGGCCAGCCAGGACCAGAGGACCAGGGCACAGTAACCCCAGCGTTGGACCAGGACCAACTCCCGGTGTGAAGGACCCCCCTGAGGAAACACTGGAATTAAACAGCTAAAACATAATAAAATATGACACGAAATTAAAATAAGATAATAAGATAGGATTATAAAGTAAAAAAAAAAAAAAGTTGAATGTGCATAATAAAATAGAATAAAATTACATAAATGAGAATGGAATAAGAGGACTATAAAAGGTCAGTTAAAAGCCTGATTAAAAAGGTGTGTTTTCAACCTCCCTTTAAAAATATCAACGGTCTCTGCGGTCCTGAGGTTCTCTGGCAGGCTGTTCCACAGGCGGGGGCCGTAGTGGCCAAAAGCCGCCTCACCATGAGTCTTGGTTCTGACTTTAGGAACACACAATAAGGCACTGCCAGAGGACCTCAGGGCCCGCGAGGGTCGATAGGGTAAAAACAGATCAGCTAAATAAGAAGGCGCAAGGCCGTTAAGACATTTAAAAACTAATAAGAGAACCTTAAAATCGATCCTGAAGCGGACAGGGAGCCAATGCAGCGACTGTAAAACCGGTGTAATGTGGGCCCGCCCCCTGGTCCTCGTCAGCACGCGTGCGGCTGCGTTTTGTAATAGCTGGAAGTTTGAAATATTCTTTTTGGGAAGACCAGAGAGCAAGGCATTACAGTAGTCTAATCTACAGGAGATAAAAGCTGCATTAGCACCTCTGTACTGGCCTGAGAGAGAAACGGGCGGACTCTAGCTATGTTCTTAAGATGATAAAATCCAATCTTAGTTATGTTTTTTATGTGTGGAATAAAATTTAGCTCAGAGTCAAAAATCACGCCCAGGTTCTTAACTGATTGTGCTGGTTTAAAATCCCGTAATTTTGGTAAAATCTTCTCTCTCTGACCTTCAGGACCGATAACTAAAACCTCAGTCTTGTCCTGGTTGAGCTGTAGGAAATTCACTGCCATCCATGACTTGATGTCTAAAATACAGTTAAAAAGGGTTTCTATTGGCCCTGAGTCATCAGGAGACACGGCGATGTACAGCTGAGTGTCGTCAGCGTAGCTATGGAAACTGATGCCGTGTCTCCTGATGACGTCCCCAAGTGGAAGCATGTGGAGATTAAAAAGTATGGGACCTAAAATTGAACCTTGGGGAACCCCACACCTAATTTCATGGGTTCCTGAGGAACAAGTATCCAAACTTACATAAAAACATCGATCTGTGAGAAAAGAACTGAACCAGTTAAGAACAGTACCAGAGAGGCCCACCAGGTGACTCAGTCTATTTATTAAAATGTGGTGGTCTACTGTATCAAATGCAGCACTCAGGTCCAGTAGAACCAACACTGTGAGCTTTTTATTATCTAAATTCCACCTGATATCATTTAAAATCTTTAAAAGGGCCGTCTCGGTACTGTGGTTCACTCTAAAACCAGACTGATGTCTTTCTAAAATGTTATTAATCATTAAAAAGTCATTGACTTGGTTAAAAACCAGTCTTTCTAAAACTTTACTTAAAAATGGTAAGTTGGATACTGGTCTGTAGTTATTAAAAACATCGGGGTCTAAACTGCTCTTCTTCAGAAGGGGCTTCACCACCGCCGTTTTAAAGGCAGTGGGGAAGACGCCCGTCTGAAGAGAGCAATTCATGATATTCAACATCTGTTCTTCAAGGAATCCATAAAGTGATTTAAAAAGTGGTGTGGGGATGGGATCTAAAAGGCAGGTTGTTGATTTTACTTGGGAGAAAACTCGACCAAGAGTCCTCGCGTCAACCAGGTCAAAACTGTCCAGTGTGTCCTCAGGCATGGACAACGGTTCAGCTGTGTTCGCTGATAAAACCTGTTGGGGTAAAAGACTAGACCTGATGTCCATGATTTAGTTCTGAAGTGGTCTGCAGAGTCTTCACAGAGAGCGTCTGTTGGCTCCTTAAAAGCTTTATTAAAATGAGTGCCAGTTAAAATGTTGAAGGTGGAGAAGAGGAACCGGGGGTTGTCTTTATTGTCTGAAATAAGTTGAGAGAAGTGGGAAGTTCGGGCCTGTTTAACTGCATTATTGTAAATTTTGAGTTGTTGACGTAGAATGTCGTGATGTACAGTCAACTTGGATTTTCTCCACCTTCTTTCAGCTCTCCTGCAGTTTCTTTTCAGTTTGATGACTATATCATTTCTCCTCCACGGGGGTTTGGAATGGCCCTTGATTGTTTTAGTTAAAAGTGGAGCGACTGAGTCCAGACTGGACTTCAGTTTACTGTTAAAATCGTCAACAATAAAATCACAAGATGCAGGTAAAATCACTGCAGGAGTGCTCTGTAAAATCTCTATAAAATCTGCAGCCACTTCAGAAGTAAGGTAGCGTTTCCTCACTGTTCTCACCGGGGCTTCCTGCTGGTTAAAACTGGTGATGTTAAAAAACACACAGTAGTGGTCAGACACAGCCAGGTCAACAACAGAGGACACACTGATGGACAGACCGTGGGTTATAACCAGGTCCAGGGTGTGTCCTCTGTTGTGAGTTGGCTGTGCGACATGCTGTTTAAAATCTAAACAGTTTAAAAGGTTTAAGAATTCTCTGGACATAGAGTCCGAGTTGTCATCAACGTGTAAGTTAAAATCACCAGTTATTAAAATTCTACTATATTTAGAATGAATTATTGTTAAAAGTTCTGAAATTTCACAAATAAAAAGACTAGAGTATTGAGGGGGTCTGTACACGGTTAAACACAAGATCGGGGGACTGCTAAAAATAAAGGTGTGGTGCTCAAAGGATGTAAAACTGTTAAAAGCTACTGTACGCGCACTAAATGAAGTTTTTAAAATGGAAGCAGTCCCTCCACCCCTCTTACCCTGTCTGGTTGAAAATAAAAAGTTAAAACTCGGTGGGGAAGCCTCAGTGAGGATAACAGGTGCATCGGTGCCAAGCCATGTCTCAGTTAAAAGCAGACTGTCCAAGTTATTATCTAAAATAAGATAATTAATAATAAAGGATTTGTTTAAAAGAGAGCGCACATTCAGCAGGGCCATGTTAATGGTGGTGGGCGGACTGGATGTGGCTCTCGGTGAAGTTTCACTGTTAAAAGAGTCTTTTTGTGTTTAAGAACAGTCCGGGGGATGTGGTGTCTGCACGAGGTGATAACTGGGATGCTGTGGATAGTGTGTGGTGTGTCCGGGGGCAGTGAAGGTGTGTGAGGGGTGTGTGCGGCGTGTGGTGGATGGGGGGGGCTTGCAGGTAGTCAGTCAGTGGGGGATGTGTGGACTGTGTGCTGAATGTTACCTGCTAAAATGGAGCTGCCCAGCGTGCTCGGGTGAAGTCCGTCCTGATGATAAAAAGCTGGGCGGTTCCAGAAAAGGTTAAAATTATCAATGAAATAAAAGTTGGAGGCTGTGCAGGAGCGCTGAAGCCAGGTGTTTAAGCCGAGCAGTCTGGAGAAGCGTTCAGCGCCCCTGGAGAAGGTCGGCAAAGGTCCAGAGATAAAAACCGACCTTCCACAGCTCTCCAACAGGTTAAAAAGGTCCTTAAAATCCTGCTTGGTGACCTCCGACTGCCGCCGGGCCGTGTCGTTAGTCCCGACGTGGACGATGACCCGGCGGACAGTGGAGGGGAGGGACTGCAGGAGCTCCGGGAGATCGTGTAGGATCGTGGGGACAGTAGCACCAGGAATACACCGCGTGATGGCGTTAAAAAAGCGAATATTCCTGATGCTACTGTCCCCAACCAGGAGTGTTGTGGGGGAAAAGAGGGGACGGGGCGGGGGCGGCTGTGGGGCGACGTCGTGGGTGTCCGGGGCGGCGGTGTCAGCGCCCAGGGCTGGGGAGCGCTCCGCCGGTATAGCGGCGCCGCCGGCAGCAGCAACCTCGCTGCCGGAGCAGTGGTCCTGGCCCTGGTTCTGGCTCTCCCCGTGGTGGTGGCTCACGGAATGCCTCCTCACCGCCTCCCTAATCAGCCTCAGGCGGGCAGCGGAGGCCGCGGTCCGGGGCGATCGCCGCCGCTCCGGGACCGGCGGGGAGCGGCCCGGCTCCCTGGCCGCGGCGGGGACATCCTTCTCCGGGACAGCGGCCCGGAGCTCCTTCTCCGAGGCCGAAGTGGAGTTGGCCCGGGCCGCGGCGGAGTGATCCGTGGCCGCGGCGGGGAGCTCCTTCTCCGAGGCCGAGGAGGAGTGGGCCGCGGTGGAGGGAGCCATTTCCGGGGCCGGGGTGTAGCGATCCAGGGCCGTGGCGGAGCGACGGCAGTGCTTGGCGGTGTTTGGTGGCGTGGCTTCCGGGGTGTCGTGGCGGCGAGCGGCGGACCCGCCAGAGGACGCGGGAGCAGCAGCGGCCGCAGCAGACCGCGGACCCTCACCACCCGCCGGGCTGTCATATTGCGCCAGGGCGTGGAAGCGGTTCGAGAGGGGCAGTGGAGGCAAAGCCGCGGTGGACTTAGGCTTGTGGCCCCGCACCACCACCTCCGCCCAGGAGCGCTGATGGTCCGGTGTTGAGCAGGAGGAGCCAGGGAGCTGGAGCGGTGGTGGTCATGAAGGACGTGATGATCATGGATTGTCCTTCGGCCAGCGTCCGGGCCTGCTCCAGCAGATCGTCTTTTTCCCTGAGCTCCTCCGACAGCCGGCGGATGTCCTCCCTCAGGTCGGAGACGATCCTGTCCGCCTTCACGACCAGGGGGTGCAGGCGAGGTCCGCGGTGCAACGCTGCGGCCATGTTGGGCTGGCGGCACGGCCTCGCACACCGGTACCCACGGGCACACGCCTCAGTCCCTGGTGCCCGGGTTCACTACCGGTGTAACCGTGCCGACTCATAATCTTGCTCTCCTAATCAAACATATGCTAATGTTCATGCAAGGAATCTTTGAGTATCTCTGTGCAGAAAGACAACTCCTGATCAGGCGGAGCGGCTGTGCTGGACAACAGGAGGAACACCGGATCCACATCAGTGCGAGAGACGCAGAGGCCCCAACCAGCCCAAACCAGCTCCAGGGATGTGTGACCCCATGAGAATGAAAATATCACCCAGTCTGTGAGCGGAAGACTTCATAAATACACACACATTAGATCAGACATGGCCTTTTGCTCTGACTCTGTCAATGAGGGCTGCTCACAGACAGACTAGGGTGTCCCTCGTCTGGTCCTCTGTGTCAGAGGACCAGAATTCTGTCTGGAGGCTTCGCACAAATAAATTGTAATCAGCGTTGGAAATCTGCATTGGGACTCTTTATTTCTGTGCTCTATTTGGGATCCAAGAAAGAATCTGTAGGGTATGAGGAGCAATCGGAGGGGAGCCCAGCCCGGCACCGGAGGGAAGAAAACTCCTTCCTCGACAGTTGTCATTCTCCTTTAATAAAGGGGTAAAAGATGTGAAATCAACCTCAGAAATGTGTCGATATTCAAAATGTTTCAGATCATTCCATTGCACAGAGTTTACTTTGTATTGATATGCAATCTTTTAATTTTGTGGGGGAAATTTGTTTTATTGTGTTAATATATGTTGTTCAGAAAAGAAAAAGATTTTAAAAAATATAAAAATTCCATTGGGGCAAATGACCTGTTCTACACTGATATGAAAATCCTCTGAGCTTCTGGACTCAAATGATATTAATGAGCTGCAGACTTTTCAATAAACTATATTGGTTACACTGCTATTGTGAATAAAACCAATCTTTCATTGATTGTGTTTTATTGAGTACTTGGTTTGAGTCGTGTGTTTTTAACTGCTTGAATTCAGATGACCTTGAGTGACCTTCCATTCTTAAAGCAGAGGATTTAATCTGATGTGGGTCCATCCTTTGGAGCTGGAACAGCTTCAACTCTTCCAGCTTCAGGAGTGTTGATGGGAATGTTGAAGCGTTCTACTAGAACAGGGCTCACTCTGACTCTGGATGTGGTTCCAACAGACTTTGCTGGACGGATTGGAAAGAAAAATCAAGGTGGAAGTTCAGAGTTCCTTCAGAAACACTAATTCATAAGGACCCATAGTTTAGGACAGATATGAGACAGGAACCTCACAGAACAACCAGTGTGTGTTGAACATGATGATAAATAACATTTTTCTGTCCAATATGTTCACAGGTATCAAGAAGTCACAAGCAAAAGGGAGATAACACGATGGCACATGTTAAATCCAGGCAAGTTTATTCATGTCAATTACTGATTCATCATTCAATAAATGGTTATTTTTTCCCCCTCAGAAACACTTGTTCATATCATCACAATGATCAAACAGAAAGGTCACATGATCACAAATAGAAGCAGTGAACTGAACTTGTGGGGAACCATCATGGAGCAGTTCATTCAAGCTGCTGTTCATTCTTTTAGCCACCAGGAGGCACTAAAGAGGTCAGTGTTGGAAAGCTTCTATCCAGGCTTCAGAGCTTCAGAAAGCTTCATTTGTCCATCAGGATTAAAAAGAGCTTCACTTCCAGCCTCTCAGCAGACTGACAGACTCAGACTCTCAGTCAGACTCTCCTTCAATAAGTCCAGCTGAAACCAGACTGGTCCAATCAGGACCGGCTGGACTGGACCAGAAGACAAACATCATACTGGGATCAGAAGAGTCCTTTCCTCACCGTCTCCGTTGTTGCTGACAAAGACTTGAGGAGGTTAGAAAACGTCCTGAAACTTAAACTGACGACATATTTACAAAGTGTTGGAGGCTCCGTCTGTGAGCCCTGCTGAACTCCACTGATGTTCTCTGGATCTCTGATTGGTCCTGACAGGACTGCTGTCAGAGACAGAGACCATCCTTCCTACAGAGGACACAGACTCACTGAAGAACCAGAGGAACAGAGTCTAAATCCAGCATAGAGAGGTTGAGTGAATGTGGTGTTGAAGGTGTAGAGGTGGATCAGAGAGTCAGAGGAGACTCTGAAGAAGGACAGAGAGCCAGCAGGACAGTCCACATACACTGCTGCTCTACCAGAGGAGGAGGAGGAGGAGGAGGAGGAGGAGGAGGAGGAGGAGGAGGAGGTGGGTGTTATTCTGTCATTGTGCCTGACATAGTAACCTTGATCATAGCAGATCAGACTCCAGGACTGATCATTTCCTCCAAACACACACTCCTGACTGTCTCCTTTCCTCCTGATTCCTCTGTAACTCACTGATATAAAAACCTTTCCGCTCCACTCAACCTCCCAGTAACATCGACCACTCAGAATATTTCTGCACAGCAGCTGAGGGCAGTCATCAAATCTGTCTGGATGATCAAGATACAGCTGCTCTTCCTCCACATGTGTGACCTTCCTGTTGTTGTTGGACAGTTTGATTTTTCTGCTCATTGAGTGTGTTTCCAGTTGAAGTTGAGAGAAATCTGATGGAGAGAAAGAGAGAAAAATCATCCTCTAACACATGTGATGGATTTCTTCTCTCTGGACTTCCTGACATGTTGTTCATTCAGAGAAAGTTTAATGAGGAAACTTTTTGTCAGACTTCTCATTTCAGTAATGTTTGAATGAATCAAAACCTTTGATTGAAAGACAGACAGACACTGTTTGGTCCTCATCAGTCAAACTTACACTTCCTCAGACCAGGTTTTAACCTCTGCTCTCCACCATGGTCCACCCTGCAGGAAGAAAGACAGTCAGAAGGGTTTCCTCTCCAACATGAGTCCTCACTGCTGTTCAGCATGAAGCAGAGCTCCTCAGTTTGTCAGAGGGACACAGAAAGTACTGAGTGAATTCATAAGTTAGTAAAATAGATAGTGAACATACCAAGCTAACTACAATACTTGACAAGTAAGAGACAGGTTTTCCAGCCAGCAAAAAAACTGGCAGATTAAGTAACTGGACCACAGTCCACCTATTTAGGACCACTGTTGTGGACAATTTCAGTCTCCATGATGAATTCCTGTTGTGTGTCCATACCTGAGAGTCTCCAGACTGCACTGTGGATCCTCCACTGCAGCAAACAGCTTCTTCACTCCTGAGTCTCCTGGATGGTTGTAGCTCAGGTCCAGCTCTCTCAGATGGGAGGACTTGGAGCTCACAGCTGAGACCAAGAAGCACAGCCTTCCTCTGAGACCAGACACCCTGACAGACTGGAGGCACAAACATGGCATCAAGTCAGCCAGGAAGAAGGAAGATCCTCCACATGATCTGCACCAACATCAACCTGATCAAGCAGCAGCTGGATCCTGACCTGAGAGCTTCCAGTTTACAGTGAGGACTCTCCAGTCCAGAAGACAGTAGCTTCACTCCTGAATCCTGCAGGTCGTTGTTACTCAGGTCCAGATGTGTCAGACTGGAGGACTGAGAGCTGAGGACTGAGGACAGAGCTCCACAGCTTCTCTCTGACAGCCCACAGCAGCTCAACCTGAAGAAGAACCAACAATGAAAACCAGATCAATGTTTCTCATGGACTCAGTTCTACATATTTGTTCTTAAACCACGTACAGAGCTTTGTTGGAGACTTTGACCACTGGCAGCAGCTTCAGAAGAGCCTCCTCTGAAGCAGAGTATTTCTTCAGGTCAAACTCCTTCAGATCTTCTTCTGATGACAGTAAGATGAAGACCAGAGCTGACCACTGAGCAGGAGACAGTTTGTCTTTGGACAGACATCCTGATCTCAGGGACTGTTGGATCTCCTCCACCAGAGAACCATCATTCAGTTCATTCAGACAGTGGAACAGATTGATGCTTCTCTCTGCAGACAGACTCTCACTCAGCTTCTCCTTGATGTACTGGACTGTTTCCTGATTGGTCTGTGAGCTACTTCCTGTCTGTGTCAGCAAACCTCGAAGGAGACTCTGATTGGTCGGCAGTGAAAGACCCAGGAGGAAGCGGAGGAACAAGTCCAGGTGTCCATTTGGACTCTTCAAGGCCTCGTCCACTGCTCTCTGATGGAGATGGTGGAGTTGAAGCTGTTGTGGAGATTGCTGAATGGTTGTTGTCTCTTCCAGCAGGTTGATTCCAGACTTGATGAAGGTCTGATGGACATGAAGAGCAGCCAGAAACTCCTGAAGGCTCAGATGGATGAAGCAGAACACCTTGTCCTGGTACAGGCCGCTCTCCTCTCTGAAGATCTGTGTGAACATTCCTGAGTACACTGAGGCTGCTCTGAGATCGATGCCACACTCTGTCAGGTCGGGTTCATAGAAGATCAGGTTTCCTTTCTGCATCTCCTCAAAAGCCAGTTTTCCCAGAGACTCCATCATCTCCCTGCTCTCTGGACTCCAGTGTGGATCTGTGGCAGCTCCTCCATCAAACTTGACCATCTTGACTTTGGCCTGGACCACCAGGTGGTGGATGTACATCTGAGTCAGAGTCTTGGGCAGCTCTCCTCCCTCTCTGCTCTTCAACACCTCCTCCAGAACTGTAGCAGTGATCCAGCAGAAGACCGGGATGTGGCACATGATGTGGAGGCTTCGGGAGGTCTTGATGTGGGAGATGATCCTGCTGGCCTGCTCCTCCTCTCTGAACCTCCTCCTGAAGTACTCCTCCTTCTGGGGGTCAGTGAACCCTCGGACCTCTGTCACCCTGTCCACACAGTCAGCAGGGATCTGATTGGCTGCTGCAGGTCGTGTGGTGATCCAGAGGCGAGCAGAGGGAAGCAGTTTCCCCCTGATGAGGTTTGTCAGCAGAACATCCACTGAGGTGGACTCTGTAACATCAGTCAGGAACTCAGTGTGCTGGAAGTCCAGAGGGAGTCGACACTCATCCAGACCGTCCAAGATGAAGACCACCTGGAAGTCTTCAAAGCTGCAGATTCCTGCTTCTTTGGTTTCAGTGAAGAAGTGATGAACAAGTCCCACCAAACTGAACTTCTTCTCCTTCAGCACATTCAGCTCTCTGAAGGTGAATGGAAATGTGAAGTGGATGTCCTGGTTGTCTTTGTCTTCAGCCCAGTCCAGAGTGAACTTCTGAGTCAGGACTGTTTTCCCAATGCCAGCCACTCCCTGTGTCAGCACTGTTCTGATTGGTTGAGATCTTCCAGGTGAGGCTTTAAAGATGTCTCCTGGTCTGATGCTTGTTTCTGCTCTGTCTGCTGTCCTGGATGCTGTTTCAATCTGTCTGACCTCATGTTCCTCATTGACCTCTGCAGTCCCTCCCTCTGTGATGTGGAGCTCTGTGTAGATCTGGTTCAGGAAGGTGGACTCTCCTGGTTTAGCGATCCCCTCAAACACACGCTGGAACCTCTTCTTCAGGCCACATTTCATCTTCTGTTGGCAGACTCCAGCAGACGTTCCTGGAAATAAAAATAAAGGGTTCAGTGTGTTTGACATTGAATGTGGAAATGAAAGTAAGTTGTTGATGTTTCTCGTCCATCTGATCATCCAGCTCTTCAGTAGAGACCAAACAGCCTCTGATCTGATGTGAATGTTTGCATGATATGAACAGCAGAGTTCAGGAAGACACATTAGACCATTGTTGTCTCAATTTTTGATGAGTGACAACATAGACTTTTGGTTGTGTTCTTTCCTCCTTTCGCTGGCTTCCCTTCCTGCTTCCCATGGTCCCGGTACTGGTTGATATCAGCTGCTTTCAGTGGAGCTCCTCAACTCCTAATGTTAATTTCCATCTGTGGTCTGACTTCGGACTGTTTTCCATCTCTTGTTTTGGACTGTCTAGCTCAGGGGTCTACAATCTGCGGCTCTGGAGCTACATGAGGCTCTTTAGTGCCTCAGTAGCGGCTCCATGAAGCTTTCGCATTGTGAAATGTGATTAAACATTGAACTTATCTTTATTATAGTGTCACATACTGTTATGCCACAGCACGATTCAACATGATTTTATGACTCCTGGTTAACAAAGGGCTCAAAGAAAGGTACAAATTGGGGAAAATGATCTAAAACCACAAGAAATAGGGTAAAAATGATGGAACACATGAAAAACTGTAATCTGTAGAATTTCTAAAAGACAAGAATTAAAGCCAGTTGGAAAATGCATGAAAAACTTCTTAAAAAGCGGTAAAATGGTTGAAACAGCTAACATTTCTAAATAGTCAACACAAAATGCTTGAAAAGGGGAGCTGAAGTTTTAAAATCAGGTGCAAAAAGATGGTCAGTATAATAACATGTTCCCTACTCTGAACTGTGGTTAAATCTTCATCGATAGTTTGTGCATCTAAACTAAATTCGAAACTTCATAAGACTCATTTTATGGGCTCATAATAATAGTAATGATAATAATAATAATAACTAGAACTGCATGAAGTGCTGATCGGGGGCCAAGCCTCCCACACAACTCGGACCCCGGATTTCTTGAAGCCCGCAGAAGCTCGCCACGAGGGACTCTGGGCTTTCATGCCAACCAAGGACCTCAAGTTTGGTGTTTCTAGCATTCATTATGACCAAGATATGCAAAAGTTTGTGTTCAGCCAATTAGCTAGTAAAGTTTAGTCAAGGGTCATTTGCACGTATTTTGTTGGAGCAAGATTCTACTTTAGGTCAGAACAATCTGAAGACTGTATCTGCCAAGTTTCGCGTGGATCCGACAAAACCCCAAGGAGGAGTTTGAAAAAATATGTTTTTCAGTTTTTGCAATCTCGCGATAAAAACTCATGGCAGAAATGGTCGTGGCCTAGCCCAAGAGATTCAGTTCTACTCAGGGAATGAGAGGATATCAGTTTTTGAAATGTGCGACATACAGCGTGGGAGTTACAGCCCAAAACACGTTTTGGGCTGTAACTTTTTTTGATTTTTTGTGTCCTCCGTTGGGGCGAGGTTTTGGACCAAGCCACCATATTGCACCGCCCTCCCATGTATGGTTTGGTCTGCAGCAGGACTTTTAGGGGCATAATAATAATAAAAATAATAAAAATCTTTTCAATTACAATAGGGTTCCCAGCATAGCTGGTCCTGGGAACGGCGTATGCAATGCATACGCCGTTCCCTGGCCATCCGTGGCTTGGCCCCCTAATAATCATAATAATAGTACATTTAATGTCCAAGTGCCTTTCAAGGTCGTTGTACAAAGATAAAACAGGTAAATAAATGTAGCTTCAATGACAGAAAGTCACAAAAATGGATCTTTTGGTGGTCAAGGTTGCAGACCCCTGTTCAAGCTGCTTCTGTCTGAAAGTTTCTATGTCTGATCTGGAAATGCACTCTGATCTTTAGACTCTGTTCCTGCTCTCTGCTCTCCAGTCACTCTTCCACCTGAAAACATTTCTCTGTTTCATCTCCATCCTGTGAAATGAGATCAAATCCTCTTACTGCTCCACAGACGCTCAGCCAGCTCCTCCTGCTTCATCCTCCTCAGGAAGTCCAGTGTGATCCTCACTAATGACTCTCTGCTGCTCCTCTGCTTTTCATCCTCATCCTCTCTCTCACTCTCTGAGCATTCTGGGTAATCTGGACTCAGGAGCTTCTTCATCTTCTTCAGCTCCTCCTTCATGAAAGTCACCATGTTGTCCTCCAGCAGCTGGAACAGAGAAACATCTGGAGTTAGACAGATGGAGATGTGAGTGTAAATCCAGGATGGACAACATGTGAAGCAGAGTCAGACTTCATGTGGATCTCCAGCAGAAACAGCTTCAGCATCAGTGAAGGCTGGAAGCTGGATGAAGGTTGGACTGTTTCACTCTGGACCTGAATGGATCTAAGAAGCTGAGAGTCTGCTTTAGGGCTGCACGATTAACCGACACCTCATCGAAATTGAGGTTTAGCTGCTGCGGTAACCGAACCGCACAGGGCTGAGGTTTATAGAGGCATTTGAGTGACAGACCTATCCGCCAATCAAAACGTTCGATTCTCGCATTCCGGCCCATCGGCCAATCAGAAATGACAATAGGAAGCAAGTATGTGTGCACTGCACTGCTGCAGCTAACTAGCGTCAGGTTGCTAAAAACAAACTGTGTGCTTTGCGGTGTCGTGAGGAGCAAAAAGTTTGCATTGTGACTCGTTCTCGGTGTGAAAATGGCTGAGATGACAACAGAAGAGGGAGCAGAGCAGCTGGTATTATAAAGAACTGTAGTTCCGTTGTTTGGACTTACTTTGGGTTTGAAAAAAACGACGTGGAGCAAAAGCAAGGAAAACTGTGTCGCCGTGCAGCAGCCAGATCCAGAGGAAACACATCTAATTTATACCAACACCACTACACAATTAATAGAAACGTTGACAAGTCGCAGGTTATTCTCTCTCTCACCCGATCGCCCCACAGCCCTCATGTGGATGCTCTCATCTTTCTCCATGAAAATATGAAGCTGCAGCCCAAGAATGTGAGGGAAGATGACCCAGAGTAGGATTACTAAACTGAGTGTGATCTAAGAATATTACACCAATAAGCATTTTTTTTTTACCCTTTATCATTAGAGGCTGGCGAGTTCTTTTTTTTCTTTTTTTTTTTTTTTTGCAAGTTGAAGTTGGTTTCTGATTGGTGCCTATTTGCGGTTCTGGTTTTTAATTTCCATTTATTTCACACTGAAAACTGTTACTAAACTAAATAATGTTCTGTGAACCATGCAAGCAAGACCAGTATTGAATTACAATTTGGACAGCATTGAATTTTCATTAATTTTCTTTTATTTCATTAAAACGCACTCTTTTTTTCCAAACGTGATGCAGACGCGCACGGTGGCGCCTCGCTGCCGCTGCCTGAAGCTTTGTCAGGTTAGTTTACGTTAGGTTATTTTATGTGTCAACTTGAGCAAGACCATGTAAAAGTAACAATTATTTTTTTACCATAATTTTAGCAGTTTTCTGCATTTGAAAGTATAAAATGTGAAAATCACAAATCGAATCGCAATCGCATGATTGGTCACAAAAATTGCAATTAGGTTTTTTGTCAAAATCGTGCAGCCCTAGTCTGTTTCATGTTTCAGCTGGAAGTCACAACAACTTCTTCTGTCTCACTGATGTGACAGTAAAGTGTTGGATGGAGACTTCTTCTCACCATAAAGATGGAGTCCAGATGTGTTTGATGCTGAGGGGCGGAGCCTCCACGGAGAACCTGGGAGCTCTGCTGGCTGACGCTGCAGAAACATGTTGACTTTGTTCAAGCTGCTGTTATGATGATGAATCCTGACACAAACACTGATTCTCACCGCTCATCAGCACTTCCTGCTCCAGGTTGAAATGAAATGGGTTGCCTCATAGAATGGTCACTCTTCAGGGACACACAGCTGGATGGAAACTCAGAGTCAGAGCTGAAAACAAACACAACATCAGGAACAGACTGAGTGGGAAAATGGGAGGAAGATTGGAGGATGAAGGGAAGAATTGAGAGTTTCAGACTCTGATGGTTCTGAGTGAGAACTATTGAACAGTTAGAAACTTCAGCAGGATTTTAGCCTCAATGACATGTGACTGAATCATTTTTTTAAATGAAGACATGGAATTCAGACAATGGGAAATAAAACTCACTGTATTTTAAAATCAATTATGTTTTCCTTGGACCAGTCACTCTTCAGGGACACACAGCTGGGTTCAACTTCAGGCTCTGACCTAATACAAAAATTCGAAGATTTTAGACGCGCGCGCGCACACACATACACACACACGTTGGGTATGGCTATTCTTGTGGGGACCTTCCATTGACTCCTATTCATATCTAACCCCTTACCCTATCCTAACCCAGACCAACCAATGCCTGACACTAAATGAATGTTTTTGCTCTTTTACTTTTTTCAGGAACAACAACACCGCCAAGAAAACACTGTTTCCCCTCATGGGGACCCAAAAAATGTCCCCACAAATTGTGCCTGGTTTTCCTATTGTTGTGGGGACATTCCCCCCCCCCCACTCACACACACACACGCTGATGATGGAGGTCTCACCTCTGAGCTTTGGTCTGGTTCTCATGTTCTCCACACAGAGTCCTTTTAGAGGGACGGACTCCCTCCTCTCTGTCCTCACACTGATCCATGGCAGAACACACACCTACACACACATACATGCACACAGTTAAATATGAGCATTTTGACGGCCCGTCTGATCTACAAACTACCGTTGAATGTTCCTGAAGGAGACCTGATTTGGGTCTCCAATAGAAAGTGTCCCAGTAATGTATTGAAAAAACATTTGTGTATGTGTGTGAGTGTGTGTGTCTTGAGTCATCCTGACTCAGGATGAAGTTTGTCTGGATGTTGTCTGGAGAATGAGTGAGGTTGGAATTAGGGATGGGACGAAATCTCGTGTCACGAGATCTGGCGAGATCGAAATGCTGCGAGATTGAGAAAGTTTATATAAAGGCAAAAACTCTTTATTAACTGGAATATTGACGGAATGATACATTACAAGGCGCACAGCCATATAAACACGTGCAAACCACTGAATATGCTCATATTCATATTTAAAAACCCGGTCGAAAAGGACATGAAATACTGTTCTGCGCATGTTCTATCTGCAAGGAATCTTGGTCTTTTGAGTACACAAACTACTCGTGATACAGTTTAATTGATACGACATAAAGAAAATGTGCGGAAACGATCGTTCAGTTCTTCTCTTGTATTGAAAAAACGGTGCATCGCATCAACAAACATTTTACCACGTCTTGCCGGCTCACACTCTTTTTCTAACAACATGCAGAGAGAGCCTGCAGCGGCTGCGGCGCCCTTCTTCCTCTGTGGTGTCTGTGTAAAATAAGGTTGAAGATGCAAACAGTGCACCTAGTGGCATGAAGTGCAAATGCAGTCATGGCGTCGTCTGTGCGCCGCGGTTTGAACGGGAATAGGCGAACTAGGCGGCCGCCGAGGGCGCAGTGTAGAGGGGAGGGCGCCGTGGCCGTACAAGGGGCGCCCCGACGCTCCGTGTTCCGTGAAATGAGACTGCTTATAGGGTGGAGGTGGAGTGACTGTCGGTCTGGTGCTCCATCATCAACCTCATGCTGAACATCTCCAAGTTGAAGGAACTGATCATCGACTTCTGGAGGCGCAAACTGGATCATTCAGTTAATAAGAACAATGGGGACAGGGTGGAGATGATGCCAGACTTCAGGTTCCTGGACACCTCCATCAGTAAAGACCTGAGCTGGACTGCTAACTCCACATTGATCCTGAAGAAGGGACAGCAGAATTTAATTCTAAAAAAAAAAACTGTTCTGGTTCTGTCAGTCTTTGTGTTAGCTATTGATTTTGGTTTTGTCAGTCTCTGTGTTAGTTATCGCTGCTGTGATTTCGGATTGTTTTCTGTTGTATGATATGTTGTATTGAATTGTGAATTATGCTATCTTTACCTTGTAAATAAACTACCCCCCAATTTGATATTGGACCTTGTACAATCTGTAAACCTTTATGTCTTCACTGTTTCCTCTTTTTTCGTGTTGCACTGTTTGCAAGAGCTGCTTCTATTTCAGATTTCATTGAGTTTTATTTACAGTGACAATAAGTGAATTCTGAACCTGATGTCAAACTTCACTCCAACACAAACTCTGAACGTCCACAAGCCTCCAACACCTGGCTCCACCAGAAAATAATCAAGCACATGAATATTTAGTCCATTTCTACACAAGGTAGGTGTGTGTTCAAAGGTCTCAGCACACAGACAGGAATGTCACCAACTTACACTGTGTGTGTGTGTGTGTGTGTGTGTGTGTGTGTGTGTGTGTGTGTGTGTGTGTGTGTGTCTGTGTGTGTGTGTGTCTGTGTGTGTGTGTCTGTGTGCATGCGTGACATCACTTGTTCAGTACATTGAAGACTGACATCAACATGAGCCAATCAGAGTGAAGGAGGGTTGAAGCCCCGCCCACTGCAGAAACTGAAAGTATGAATACTAAACTTGTTTTTTGTTTTGTTTTTTCAGCCACAGCAATATGTGAAGAAACCATTATTTAACTCCTGTAAATTTGGTTTAAATGTTTGTCCAACACGTGAATCAGCAGCTGTCAGGTTTGTGGTGGTGTGAATGAAAGAGACAAAGTTAAGTTAAAAAGTCTGCCGTTCTGTTCTGGAAGCTTCTAAAGAGCTGACAGATTCTCACCTGAACTCTCTTCACATCTTCTTCAGACTCTTCTCCATGTGTGAGGAAACTGAGGAGAGAAGAAGCTGCTCTGTGTTCCTCTCAGTCCGTCTCCCAGATCTGATGAAGACAAAATGTTTTCAGCTCTGACACACCCAGAGGAGGAAATTCTTGAGTTGAAAACCTGTTTGAAACCTGTTTCATGACTCGAATCAGAACTTTAAAGTGAACGTGGAGTTTTAATGCAAACATTGACAATTTATCTGGTGTCAGAAGTTTTCTCTTTCAATAGTCAGTGTTGAGCGGGTTACTTCCAAAATATATTAGTTCCCCTCATTTGAAAGTAATTAGTTGCATTAAAATATTACTGTCTCTGAATTGTGTCACTCCTGCATACCTTTGATTTACTTTCACCAAAATTAACAGCAATATGACTAAACTTTTGAAATGTAGTTCATTGAATCTGATTAAACATTCAGTGGAGGGTGGTGGAGCATCAAGACTGCAGACCTCTGAGAACATTGATTTATTGATCTGTGTTACGACCAGCTCGTGTCGGAGAAGGTAAAAGGCAGTAACAAAATGCCACAGGAGTTACGTGGAAATTGAAGTTATTTATTAGCCAAAAGTAAGAACAAACGGGAACAAAAAGACTCTAAAGTAGAGCTATCAAACCACAAACACCAAGCCAAAAGGTAACTAAAAATAAAGGTAATGCAACAAGATTCCTGAAACCAAAAACAGAAAACCCAAAACCCAGAACTGAGAGCCACAAACAGAAACGAGTGCCTCACTAACTGACAGCGACAACTGTCAACTGACTCCAGGAGGCACAGGAGCGTGGTTGGTTACAGTCTGTGTCCCGTCAGCCGCTTTTAACTCTTCGGGTGAGTTGCATCATTGGCTGACGAGCTGCTCGCTGATCAGGCTCCCCAGGTGCAGGCAATGAAGCGATGATTGGTTCCAGCAGCAGAAACCTGGGATAATACTGCAAATACACTGACCATTTCCCCATTTTAAACGCAACGCTGTATGTATCGTCCCTGTTAAATAAACATTCAAATAAAAAGTCACACACACTCACACACCTATTATGCATGCAAATTTTCTTTTCGACATCAAACCTGGTGGCCCAGTGCTTGTAGATGCACATATATTCTCCGTCTGTGTCTCACGCTCCGCTTCAGTCTTTTCTTCTTCACTCTCTTCATCTGCCTCTCTCTCCTGCTCTGTGCCCTCTCTCCGAAAATCAGTGTCTCCCAAATCCTCTGGCTCTGTCCCTGTGGTTCTCTCAACACCATCATTTGGCTCTCTCTCATCTGCTGATGCCTTTGTCGTTTTGGTGCAGAAATAGGATGAAATGTCCTTTTTCCTCTTCATTTTGAACAATAGACACAAAGCAATGGAGAGGAATACACAACACCTCAGCAACCCAGAGTATAAATGACATTATAATAGGCTACTATTGTGGGCTTGCCTGATTTTGTGTTGTGTTATGTTTAACTAACGTTCGCTAGAACCATGCAATCAACTCAAGCTGACATTGACGCCTGGTATGGCGGGCTGCTATTATAATTTATAGTTAGTCAACAACATTTCTTTACCTAAAGTCATGCCTTGTAACAATACAATATTGTTCTTAGTGGTTCCGGCTGCCTCTCGTTGGGTTGCTTTCATGAAGGCTGCTTCGCGCTTGTCTTTGTTCAGCGGTGCAACGCACTAAAGTATCTCACTAGAATGTTAAGCCGCGCACAGTAGTTCCATCTTCTGCGTCAGCACAATATCATTACCATATGATCGTCATTCGGGGGGGCACGGGGGGGTCCAGACTCACTGCTGCAGGGGCACTGGCCCCTGTTGGCCCCTCCCTAGAACCGCCAATGGTGCCAACTTCATCAGGTCAAAACAGTAAAGGATTTTTCAGCCCAAAACTTTACACAATGAGACAAGACTCAGAGACTAAAGATTCAGACTCTGGACTCAAAGATTCTTCAGGTGTTTGGAACACTCAAACACAGACTGGTGTGTGTTTGTGGCATCCACTAAAGTTTATATTTGACCCATTCAGCATTTTACCTTCCAGCTAAACCATTTTTATCCCATTTTCTGTACATCAGTGGTTCTCAGTGTGGGGTCCAGACGAGTTCTGACTCTGCTTAGTGACCCAGAGTTAATTTAACAATAAGAAACCAAAGGAATCCATCAGGACCACTGAGACTGTCAAGGCTGAGAATGACTAGTTTTCATACAATTAAGCCCCAAAACACTCAAACCCCAGGTACACTTTGAATTAAAGTTTGTTTTAGTCAAGATTTTCTTTGACTAGAAATGATTTAGTTTCTCCCAGAAAGATAAGATGATGTACAAGAAATATTCTTCTGGGAAAATATAAATTAATTCTGCTTTTATTCACTTTACCCCTTGAAAACTGTCACAATTACCAGGAAACTCCAAAGTTCTAAAACATCCCAGGCGTCCAAGCTGTTTTTGAAGCATCTTAATTCCCCTGATTGATCATAAACTGTTGTTTCAATGAAGTCAACACATGAAAAACAGCAGCTGGTTTGTGGAAAGTCAAGGCTGAGACAAAGGAACTCACTGAAGATGTGGCTGCTCATTGTTTTTGCTCACAAGTCAGATCGTGGTAATAAAACCATATCTACATGTTTTAGTGAAGAAATGGTGAGGGGATCAAACATGGTGGTTTAGCAGCGGCCCTGCTGGAGTCCTGACTCAACTCCAATGAAGAATCTGTGAAGGAGATAAAGGCCGGAGTGAAACTCTGGAAAACCCTCCAACCTAAAAGAGTTCGAGCTCTCTGCTGAAAATAGACAAAACAACAGTGTAGACATGCAGCTGCTCAGCATTCATGACGTTTGTTGTTAGAACCGGTAAAATACTTTTCTACTGATTATCAAGAAGGGGATGAATTATTTTGAACATGGCACTTCTTTTTCAAATTAAAAGCTGAGATTGCTTTCTGTCGTCAGTGGAGCTTCTTGTACATCAACTTACTGTCTCATAAAAAAAGAAAAAAAAACTTGCTGGTTGAAGGAAACTCACTTAAAGCCAAGATTTGTCTCGAGTATAAATCATTTCAGCCTCAAGTGTAAATTCTAATCCTTTCCAAGCACAGTCAACAGAAATGACCACTGTTGGACAGCAGGGGGCGCTGGAGGTCAGTGAGCAAACCTCATGACTTTCAACAATGAAAGCAGACCAGTTTTCAGTCAAGGCCTTTCTCCTCACACAGTTCAACAGAAAACTGACGTGTGGAAAAACACCAACAGTAAAACACCAGACCCGGCATGGCTCATTTTGAGAGTGTTTAATTTTGAATTCTGTATTAAAACACTGCTTTACCAGTAAACATTACACGTCTGCAAGAAACATTTAAATAACTAAAAAAAAAAAAAAAAACATCTGTAAACAGCATTACTTCTGTCCTACTCAAACCACACGCAAAAAAAATCAAAAAGTGAGGCGGAGCTGTTGAAACACTTCTAAACTGCATGCAGTTAATACTTTCAACAAAATAAGTTTAATCGGTTTCAAAATAGGGACACTGTGATCAAAGTGTTCAAGACCTGTGTGCCTTATCGTCAGGGGGGGAAGTCACGAATTACAAATACTCACTTTACTGTAATTATGTAGATTATTTAGGTTATTTGTACTTGTATGAGTATTTCGTTCAAGTGTGAATGTAATGTACTGTTAAAATCAAAAGTCACGCCCGCCGTTGGCCTCAAGTTGAATTTCAATTCAAAACTGTTCTTCTGCATCTCTGCAGTCAATAACTTGTCCGATCGCAACCCTGACGTGAAAGACTGCAATGGGGTGAATTCATCCCTATTCAATCCCTACTCCTTAAAGGGGAACGGTCGTTGCTCAATCTAGACGGTTTACAGACTTCCCAATAGCGTTAAGTGATGCCGACTTAACAAATTTACATGTATCTACCACACCACAGCAAACATAAGAGAAAAGAGCGTCTGTAATGGCTGCATTTCGGTGCCCCGCCCGCTGCCGTTATATGGATATGGGAGTATCTAATTATCTCCGAACCAACTGCAAATCACACGAAAGTCAAACGGGTGAGTAAATGTTGTTGTTATGAATGTGAAATAAGGTCCAGATTGTAAAAACGACCGTTCCCCTTTAAAGGTGCTGTAGGCAGGATTTTGCTAGTCAATGCTAATTTTTCTGTGTTTTCTTTGGATTAAATGTTAGAGTACCCATTGATAATCCTTTAGGAGTGTAGCATAATTGCACTACCGCGAGGGCGCAGCGTTTCCATCTGTCTCTGTTCTGAGCTGAAAAGGATTCTCGACAGCTCCAGGTATCTTTAACCAATCAGAAGAGTCGCTGAGGCTCTAACCGTGATTGGTCGAGAGACGTTCGTCGCGCATTCTTGTGGGAGGGGCTTAACGCCCTTGTGGGCGTGATGTCAGAGAAAACAGGACCGGACTGGCTGTGCTGGGTTTCAAATCGCCATCTTAGATGGGTCAAATCGCCATCTTGCTTAGGTTGTTACGGAGCACGGATCTGAGGCTCAAGTGCGGGAAAACAAGCAAAGGCAGGTTGCAGGTTAGGATGATGTTTATTGACAGAGATCTTGAGAGTAGATGGCGGAGATGCAGAATCCTGCCTACAGCACCTTTAAATAGCTGAAGAGGGCTTATCTGATCCCCACGCCATGGAATGAGGTCCGACCAGTCGCTCGTTGTGATAATATTGTTAGCCTCTCACTCCTCAGTTTGCATTAGTCTTTTTAAGTTGTGGCAACCTCAGAAATTACATTGAACCAACAAACTATATTACTTTGAGTGAATTCATTTTGGGTCATCAGTCAAAGATCATTTTAAGTACTGCTTACTTAATAAATGCAAGATTTTTAAGTTGATAACTCAAATAAATTGAGTGCCCACTTTTAATTTGTTAAAATGGCCAGTTTCTGTTGCCTTAATGTTGTGAGTATTTGGGAATACGATGCTGTCATGGGCACTGTGGACTGATTCTGCACAGACAGTATCAGGCTTTTAATAAGCCCAGAGGCAAATGGGAACTGCTCTGTTGAACTGTGTAAGTTTTATAGTAGTAGCAGGAGCAGATTAAATGCTCAATACTTCTCATTCCAGGTTTGACACAAAAAGTAACTAAACTATTTAGATTAACTGAACAAGAACACAACCAAACACAACTGCCAATAACACCATTAACATCAGAACATCGAAATAAATAATGAAATCATTGTTTAAATCTGGAATATCTCATCCCAAACTCCCATGATGCATTGCGGCACTACCATCATCATTGTTAAATTCTTCAAAGAGCCTGTTTCCTTTATGCTGTGACCAACTCTCACCATGCCGACGTGGTGTCCTTACCCTACTAAAAATGAATTTTAGTCACCATGAAATGTTGCTTGTATCGAGGTTTTTCATCCTGCTAACCCGCCGTCCAACTGGTCCAGGCATGGTGTGTGGCGAGAGGGAACTTAAAATTGTGAAGTCAACGTTGACAAAATCAAATTATCAAGCCAAGTTTGTTAAGTTATAACAACTTGAATTTTGTTTTAAACCCATCAACAATTAATTTTGAGTTCAAACTGCAAGCAAAATTAAGTTGATGTAATTAAGAACATAACAACTTTTTCATAACTTGAAAAAAATAGGTTTGGAACTTAGAAAGTTTATCAAAATCAACTAATCACAATTTTTTACTTGGATCCATGTATTAAATCAAGTGGTGTTAGAAGCCTCTGAGTTACTTTTTAGAGTGTGGACAACCTGCATACTGGCTGATACCAAGCAGCTTCAGAAAAGTGGGACCAGAAGTGGGACACAAAATTGACTTCACCACTGAAAATGCAAATGCAAATGCAAAAAACAAACAAAAAAACAAAAAATTGGCCACATTTACCACAACACATTATGTGACAATGACATGCTTCATGGATGTTAACTGCCATACATGTTGAAGCCCTCTGAGGCAACTGTTGTTGTGATACTGGGCTATACAAAAATAAACTGAATTGAATTGAATTGAACATGTAGTTCTCACTGTTGTGTTTTTATTTATCATTGTGTTGCTGCTGTTGAGTGTGTGAAAAACATTACATTCCAGAAAAAGGAAAATGAGGAGCACAGCTAATTATCAAGTTACTTATGTGCTAACGAAAAGCAATAACTCAAAAAGACTCCAAGTGTCAGTGACAAGCTTTATTATTGTTTGTCAGATACAAAAACGTGCTTCCACTAATATGAAAAACAGTCTGTGTGGCGTCCTGACTTGTGTGTGTGTGTGTGTGTGTGTGTGTCATCTTCTGTGATCAGCTGACTGTCTTCCTCAGCATCAGGTGTCTTGTCCTCATTCTGTTGATTTTGTCCAGGCTCCGACGTCCCCTCCTCGGTCTCCAGCTCTCCAGTCTCTGCATCCCGGCGGACTCCCGTCTCTGGTGCTTGCGGTGACACTTTCTTTAGCTGCTCCCTCCCGCCTCCCTCCGTAAAGTTTAAATTTAAGATGAAGAAATAAAATAAACAGATTTAGTATGAAGTGATTCTCCACTGCCCTCCTCCGCTGACTGTGTTTCACAAGTGAAGTTGGCTCGCAGCTGGGTGAAGCTAGTTCGCAGCTGTGCTAACCGTTAGCGGCTAACGTAACTTCAATCTGAGAGAAACAACATTTTCAGTAACATTGCTTATAAACAAATAAACTCGATTGCATTTATAAAAATGTCGAGAGCAAACAACCATGTTGGCAGATATGGAGTGGAAAGTGATGCTCTTTCATGTCACTGCTGCGACCCCCGCCGTCTGACGCCCCTTCATCATTTCCTCAGTCTGCTGCCCGTAATTTCTTTTCCACGTGGGAAACTGGAAAAAACAGAGATTGCCTTCTGTCCTGCTCCCATTCCGTCGATGCGACTTATTATGGCAGCCTGTCACGCAACACGATCTTCCCATTTCTGAGAAATAATGCCGCACTCAAACACGTGAATCACAGAGTGAGACGACGCCTGCAAAATGGCTTTTCAATCCCACAATGCAACAGAGTGACGTCACCACATATGTATCTTTTTTGTTGAATTTAATGTAGTGAGAGACATGAAAATAAGAAAATGAAAAATACACAAAACAGAATTTTGCCTTTTTTCAAACAGTCTGTTTTTTTCTGGAAACAAGATTGTAAAACAACACAAATAAAATTCACACACATTTACAAGGTTTGTGTGTTTCACATGACAACTTCTTCAAAACTGTGCTTCAGACCTTGCACTCTCACAGCACTGCTTTTGTGCATTTGCCACACGTAAACTTTTTGCAGTGAACATATTTACAGGGGGTGTGTTTGACATGACACACCTTCTTTAAAACGGTGCTTGGTCTGAGCAGACCTGGCACTCCCCTGGCACTTCTTTTTTACATTTTACACTACTAAACTTGTAGCAATGGAGACACTGGGCAGGAGCGGGGTTCTTTTTGCACCGGTGCTGGACTTTGCACTTCCTCCTTTTGCCGGGTTCATCTTGTGAGGCGGCCTGTTTGCGAAGAGCTTTTTCCTTTGCAATCTTCTTTGCCGTCACATGGGACTCAGCCAACTCACTGGCAAGCCACATCAGGAAACCTGACTGCCTTTCCTTCTGCCCTGTGCAGGCTTGGTGCAGCACATGGGCGTTCAGGGCTGCCATGTCAACCATGTTATAGAACAAAGAGATTGGCCATCTTCATGTTCCTGCCCTTACGCTGTATGCCCGCACCATCTGATCCATGGCATCGACACCGCATTTGGTTGAATTGTACTGGGCGATGGTGCTTGGCTTTCTTTTGTTGTTTCTGTTGTTTGTACACTGTCAGGGTGGCATCAGTTGTTGAAAACACCTGGGTACTTCCGTACCTCACCGATGTCAGCGTTTGAATGATCGGGTGTTTATAAATCCTGCGACTGAATCTGATCGTCATTAACATGTTACGCCCTGAAATATTTATAGTTCCGAAGTCGCGCCCACTGGGGTCAAACAGAGGTCAAAAGGAGAGATTTTGGCGAAAAAAAGAAACTTTTGGGAGCTGGAAATGGATCCTCTCAGGTCTGAGGTGGAGGTAAATCAGGAGGAGCTCTTTGAAAGAATAAAAACTGAAATACAGGGAAAAACGCTGCCCGGCAGCAGTGAGTCACTTGGCCACCAGATAAAATCACATTGCTCGGCACTGAGGACTGCTGCTGCAGAGCTCAAGACCTGAAAGTTCCGTGAGAGACTTTGTGCGCACGTCACAGGACGGTGTCCAGTCTGCTTCACCCAGGGCCCTTGTAAATGAGAATTCATCGTGGATCGATTTGTATGCCTTCCATGTATACTCGTGCATTTAACACGATTGTTTTCAATCAGAATGAAAAAACACCCATTGTGAAACAGAATTCACCCACTAATAGGGAAGGTGAGCTGGTTTAGAAAGTCATGAGACATGTTAGCTTTAAAGAGAGAAAGTCAACATAATGGCGCTGAAAAAACACCTGGAAACGTTTGCTTAACATAAGCCTCCCCCCCCACCCCCCACAAACAGACATTCATATGAAAATACACTTGCATATGTGTGCAGGCACACACACACACACATACATGTTTGTATTTCTATCGTTGTGAGGACACTCATTGACATCATGCATTTACTCGCCCCTGACCCTAACCCTAACCCTAACCCGCACCACAACAATGCATAGCCCTAAAGAAATGTTTTTGCACTTTTACTTTTTTCAGTAATAACAACATGGTCAAGAAAACACTGTTTCCCCTCATGGGGACTCAAAAAATGTCCCCACGAGGCACATCGTGCCAGGTTTTCCTATCCTTGTTGGGACATTTGTTCCCCACAAGCATAGTAAAACCTGTACACACACACACACACACACACACACACACACACACACTGTTAAATCAGGATTTTTCCTTCTTGACAGACTTTATCAGCTTTTAATTAAAGTGAACTCACAAAAACCAGAAAGTAGTTTTCCACTTTAAACGAACTTTCCTGAAATGCACCACATTCTTGTCTGTACATTTTCCCCACATTGTAATGACTGCATGATCAATCAATCAATCAATTTATTTTTGTATAGCCCAGTATCACAACAACAGTTGCCTCAGAGGGCTTCAAGATGTTACATTTGTCAGTAAAATTAAAAACAGTGAATAAGCATAATGGTAATATGTCAATATTTACAGTAACGAGACAGAACGAAGCAACCACCGCCTTCGACCCTCACATCCGGCAAGAAAAAACTCCAAAACCCAGTGGGAAAAGAAGAAATCTTGGGGAGAACCACAGTATGGAGGGATCCCTCTCCCAGGGACGGACAGCTTTGGCAACAGCTAGCATGAGACAATAAGAAGTAAAGCCTAGGACAATGTTGAGGACAGTTCGTTGGACGGTCCAGCACAAGAACCACGGATCCCAGCAGTAGAACCGAAGCCAGTCCACGGGCAGGACCGACAGGGGTGTCCTCCCGGTCCGGACGGAGCTTGTTCATAGGCCTTCGTAATAGTGGAGTCAGCAACTGAAACTGGAGAAGACTCCCCCTCGAAGGGGGGGACAGCAGGTGAAAAGCAATGAACGGACTAAAGGGAATAACATTCAGACATTAGAGGACAGGGCTCAGTGCACCATACTTCCCACAGCATTCTAGCTCCTGGGGCAGCTTTGTGGATACTTAACTGTTTAAACTAGTATTTAGTTAGTATAGTTTAGTTTAGTTTAATTTAGTTTGGTTTAGTTTAATTTTGTTTAGTGTAATTTGGTTTGGTTTAGTTTAATTTAATTTAGTTTAGTTTAGTTTAGTTTAGTTTAGTTTGGTTTGGCTTAGTTTGGTTTAGTTTGGTTTACTGTAGTTTGGTTTACTGTAGTTTGGTTTGGTTTACTTTAGTTTGGTTTGTTTTAGTTTAGTTTAGTTTAGTTTAGTTTAGTTTAGTTTGGTTTACTTTAGTTTGGTTTGGTTTGTTTTAGTTTAGTTTAGTTTAGTTTAGTTTAGAATCCCTAGCTGACCTGATCATAGGCTGCATCGAAGAGAAACGTCTTGAGCCTAACCTTAAATGTGGAGACTGTGTCTGCCTCTTTGACACCACTTGGAAGCTGGTTCCATAAAAATGGTGCCTGATAGCTAAAGGCTCTTCCACCTAGTGTCCATTTAGAGACTCTAGGAGTCACCAGTAACCCTGCATTTTGAGAGCGAAGTGCTCTGATTGGTTGATAAGGCGTTAAAGCATCTTGGAGATAGGTTGGAGCCATCCCATTTAGGATTTTGTAAGTGAGGAGAAGGATTTTAAATCTAACTCTAAACTCGACTGGCATGACATCTCATCACATCACCAGTCCACAGTTCACAGCAAGCCCAGGAAAGTTGCAAACATATCAGATAGGCCATAAGGTGAGCCATGAAGAAGTGGCTAGAAAATGTTTTTCGTTCCCATGTCTGGGATGAGAGATGCATTTTTGTTTAGAAAAAAACCCTGACAGACTTTACATTAAAAGTTCTCCACAATCCATGCTGCAGTTTTTTGTCAGAAGCCATATTTGAATAAAATGAAAATTCTGTGGTGCTAAATTCACTTGTTTTATTCATCAACATCCACTTTAGCAGCACAAGATCTCTCACAAATTGACATTCATACATTCACACTTTTAGTCATCCAGGTCACTGTTAACCCCCCATCTTCAGTGTGCCGTCCTCTGCCAATGGGTGAGGCTGCAAACATAACACCTTTCAGACAATGTCTCATCATTGCTGCTTGGGAGTTTGACCTTTTGCAGTGTTGGTGTAGAGCAGGGGTCGGCAATTAGCGGCCTGCGGGCCAAATGTGGCCCGCCGAACCGTTCAATCCGGCCCGCGAGAGGATTCCAACACGCGCGCGCACAAACGCACGCATTACCCCGGGCCCTCGAGCGGACGCACGCACCCCTGTTGGAGTGCGATATCTGTCATTGTGTTGCAATAGACAATCTTCGAAGGATGTGTTGTTTAGTTGTGGTTTCCGGTTTGTCACTGAAAAATAAAGAGGAGTGGCACCTCGTCTGGTGAACAGAGAGCGCAAGTGAGTGCTGCACCGAGCTCACCGTGTGTGTTTATTCTCCAGTAAGTTTGAGTGTAACGGTGTGTTTCCACCGGACGCGACGCGAATTTTTCGGGCGATGAGATTACATACAAAGTCAGTACATACAAAGAATTACAAACAGAGAACTTTTAATATCTTGCTCAGAATCAGTGCATCTTTTTAAATGAGTGAAAAGATTGCAGTGCCCCATATGTCAGAACGGGATGAAACGATACGGCTTTCACCTTACGGCCTAAGACAGGGGTCGGCAATTAGATTTGGCGTTGGTCCATGTTTTTTTTGGGCACATGAATCGCGGGCCGGATTGGACGGTTCGGGGGCCCGGATTCGGCCCACAGGCCGCCATTTGACAGTCACTGGCCTAAGAGAACTGAAAGCTCAATGACTTCTCTCCTTTGTTTGGAACAAGCTTTACTTTCTGAGCTCTTTCTCCCACCAGCATGCACACACTGCTCCCTCAGCTTCTGAGCTGAGTGCCTCCAACTCCCTGAACTAGCAGACTGCTTCCACCTGCTGCCTCAACCTGCTGCCTTCAGGCAGAGAGACACACCCAGACCTCACACAGTGGGGGCGTGGCCTGCAGCTCAGCTCCACACCAGGATTTCCATGAGCATCAGCTGAAACGCATGCAGACACAGCATGAAAAACACAGCTATACAAACACATAGTTACAAACACACACACACACACACACACACACACACACACACACACGTGCAAACACTCACATTCTTACATGTTCATAAAAAAAGAGGGAGTAAATGAGGTACGATCCATGGTGCTGAAACATTTACACTTGTTAACTAAACACACTGCCCCCTCCACACATGTTCACAGAAGAATATTTCTTCCCTCCCTCCGTCTCTCTCTCTCTCTCTCTCTCTCTCACACACACACACACACACGCTCACAAAGTTCATCTGTTGAAGAAATTTCACCCGCTTCATGAGCCATTGTACAGCTTTTTAGCATTTTTTAGATGTTCAGTTGTTTTGTCAACAGTGTTCACGGTACAGGTTGGGAACAGCTGTGGTTGTATGGTGCCTGTTAAAGGAGCACAGTTCTGGCTGCTGGGGGGGGATGTTGACCCTGGCTGGACGTGGCTGACCAGCTGTTTACTCTCATTGCTACTTGGATACCACTCCGATGGCTGTGTAAGGCTCAAAAGATGCAACAACGCACTTGTTTTCAGTAAAGCGTGATTTATTTGAGTCCCATGAAGATACAACGATCTGATTTCCAATTGATCCCGACAGGTTCCAGTAAGACGCCAAAGAAAGTGGCCTGACAGCTGTTTGACAGCTCCACAGCGTTTCCACAACGTTCTCTCAGCGCTTTAAAAACCTGTTTGCCCTTCCGGAGTCACAAATATTAGTTTCAGTTGGTTTCAGCACACACGTATGAATATACTAAAAGTATTCACTCAGACAGATTAATAACGTGGTTCACACACTAATAAATGATTAATACTAACCGTGTGACTGTAACGACCAAACAGAGGGACACAAGCAGTGGTGCACCACTCAGTATGGCTTGGGGTATTGTTAGGTCCAGTGGGAACTGCTTCCTGTGGGGGCGGAAACGTTGAAGAGCAGTTCGATATTGCTCCACTCTTCTCTCAAGGGACTCTATTTGGAGCTTCATGATATGGTTCTCTCATGTTGAGGTGTGGAAGGCCACACGGCGCTCGTGATTCCAACGTCAGCTATAGTCACGTCATTTATCTCCTTTGTGGGCGGCGAGTCCTGAATAACGCGGGCATCGAGGTGCATTATTCAACACTTGCTGTTGAGCCCGTTACTCTCTGGTTCTCGCTGTCTTTGACTTGATGACAGGAAGCGTTTGAAAATTCACCATCAAGTGACTGATGAGGACTTTGGACTGGGATTAAACAAGTTCTCTTCTTCCCACTCCTTTTTCAGCAGAATAAGAAAAAAAAAAAAGGGGGGGGGGGGGGTTAATGTTGCGGTTTTGTCTTTCTATTGTAATCACTTGAATTATTGATTGTTCTAACCAAGTTTCTTGAATTACGAATATTGTTTTAGTTAAAATCATTGAAATTTCATGACATGGTGGATTACAATATTCTGCAAATTATGTATAAAGTACAAAGAACACTTCAGCCATAGATATTCAGTACAAAGAACACTTCAGCCATAGATATTCAGAGCAGATTTAAAAAAAGAGAAAGAAACTACAACTTGAAGGAGCAGGGATCTTCACCAAACCTAAATCTAGAACCACAGTGAGGGAACGTTGCAGTTCAGTACAAGGAGTCCAGTTATGGAACAATCTAGATCTAGAATCAGAAGAATGTAACTCACACACCACATTCACTATGTTTTAGATCCGAGTCACCATCAAAACACAAAGAAGCACAAAGAGGATCTGATATGAAGCAGCAGTGTGAAGAGCCAGAGAGGCTGCAGGCCGCTCACTCTGCTGCTGTCTGGGAGTTGTCTGCTGGTTCTCCTCTGGGGTTTCTGTTGTTTGCTGCTGGTTTTCAATATTGACAGAATATGATGACATGAGATGAAGGAGCAGAGAAGATTAGTTCATTCTTCTTTCTGCTCACTTTCATTCAAGCTACTGAAAACTGTTCAGTATTGACTGAGCTCAGAGAGAAATGGATTACAGATCACATGAAAAGACTGATAACAAGGAATTTCCTGACAGACTTCAGTTTACAAACTGATTTTATATTTTCAGCCAACATCAGTTCTTTAGAGCCCACAAGATGATGAGATTGATTAGAAAGAGGAATGTCTCAAACAGGGAGGAGGAGGAGGAGGAGGAGGAGGAGGACACACAGTGATTAATCTTTGTCACATCCTGAGGAACCCTGGTTCGATGCTGGACTCTCACAGCTCTTCACACTGTACCACTGACACTCGGAGCTTCTGCTAGGTCCTCTGGATGAAGCTCTGCTCTCAGTCGTCCTCAGAGTCATCCTTATAGTCGTCCTCAGAGTAATCCTGATCGTCATCCTCATCGTCGTACTCGAAGTGTTCCTCGTACCTGCAGAGAGATGAGAGGAGATGATCAGAGTCTCTGAAGCAGTGAGGACTTCAGTCCTGTTCAGAGCAGCAGTCAGCAGCTCAGAGCTCATGAAGGACCACCACTGTCAGACCAACACAACAAGCCTGTGGCTCCTCTGATTGGCTGACTGTGTGTCCTCTGCTGTCCAATCCTGAAGCTGCTCAGCGTTCTCCTCTCACAGCCTCACTGAGAGTCAAACACTGGATCTTTGTTCTCACACTGACTGTGTTTAGTCCAAACCTGCTGAGAGCAGCATGGACTCACTCCAACCATCTACTGACCTCAGAGTCTGCAGGCTGCAGTCTGGACTCTGCTGAAGATCAACCAGCTGCTGCACATCTGGAGCCTGCAGCCGGTTGTCACGCAGGTCGAGCTCCTTCAGGTGGGAGGGGTTGGACTTCAGAGCTGAGGCCAGAGAAGAACAGCTGATCTTTGACAACCTGCAGTAAATCAACCTGAATAAAGAGAGAAAGCAGCAGAACCAGTGAGGAGGAACCGATCAGATGTATTAATGGAGAAATAATCAGCTCCACATTACTGAGTCCTGATCAATGAGCTGTTCTGTTGTTGTGGATCTTCATCACACACAACATTCACACTCCTCCTCATGTCCACACACACCAGTCAGCTGCTGCTGAGCTCAGTCCACTCTCTCACTGCAGGATCAGAGTCTCAGATCACAGCTGCTGACAAACATTTCTCCTTCTACAACAGGAACAGACAGTCAACTGACCCCAGAGTCTGTTTCAAGAAATGAGCCAAAGCAATGGAGAAAAACTATTCCTCTTTAGATGGGACTAATCAGACTGGTCCTTCGTCTCCATTTCTTCTTCTTCAGAAGGTTGGAGCTCCGAGGAAGTGAAAGAAGAACTGGGGTTCTTCTTCTCTCTGATTTGTTTGTTTGTTTTTAAAGTAGTGAACTCGGGGCGTGCATCAAGAGAGCTCTACTACAGATCACCATTGGTGTAAGCCACCACAAGAAGATAAGGTAACTGAGTCCACAGGCAGAATGTGAAGAGTGATTAAAGATCAGTGTGATCATGCAAATGTGATAGCGATAGTGTTTCATGCAAATATGACCTCTGACCCCTCAGAGGGCCAGAAGCAGGTCAGAGAGGCCCTCAGTGCTCAGACAGTTGGTGGCCATCACAGAGCCCAGACCCGAGCCACTTCCCCAGGCAGACGCCCACGCGCCGGTCCAGCAAAGCCCCCCCCCCCCCGACAGGTGACGCGCCCCCGCTCACGCGCCCTGGGCTTTTCCCACCAGGAGCGCTGAGTGTCTCGCCCCGACGGCGCTGCAAGTCACTACGTGGAGACGTAGTGATGTCAGCGGAGGCGCCCTGTCATCTTTCACCCCCACTCCTCCGCCAGGCTCGCGGCGGAGTCGGGAAAATATAACATCCACTCCCTGCCGTCATGAGGCACGGAGTGTCAGGATAGGTGAAAATGCTATTGCTACACCCGGATGTTCCGGGCTTCAAAAGAGCACAATCCCTCGCATCACACCACGCTCGCACCGCTTGGGCGTGCCGAGCGCAGCTCCTCTCCTCCAACACGGCCGATCCACCTGCAGTACACCTGCCGATGTCAGACGCGGAGCACCTGGGCTGCCGGGAATGCTGTGACTGCGGTAACACATCCCACACCCGGCACCCGGGGACCCAACACAGTCGGAGCACTGTCCAGCACCCCTCCCAGGGACTCCAAGAAGGCCGGGGACGCTGCATTGCTGTTCGGCCCGTAAGCCGAGACAACAGTGAGGCACCTGTCCCCGACCCGAAGCCGCAGGGATACGACCCTCTCGTTCACTGGGGTGAACTCCAACACATGGCGGCTGAGCTGCGGGGCTATAAGCAAACCCACACCAGCCCGCCGCCTCTCACCGCGGGCAACGCCAGAGAAGTGGAGAGTCCAGCCCTTCTCGAGAGGTTGGGTTCCAGAGCCCCGGCTATGTGTGGAGGTGAGCCCGACTATATCTAGCCGGTACCTCTCAACCTCCCTCACAAGCTCGGGCTCCTTCCCCACCAACGAGGTAACATTCCATGTCCCTAGAGCGAGTCTCTGTGTCTGAGGATTGGGTCGCCGGGCACCCTGCCGTCAACTGCCACCCAATCCACATTGCACCCGGCCCCTACGGTTCCCTCGGTGGGTGGTGAGCCCAACGGAGGTCAGGCCCACGTCGTCCCTTCGGGCTGAGCCCGGCCGGGTCCCGTGGGCAAAGGCCCGGCCACCAGGTGCTCACTTACGAGCCCCAACCCCAGGCCACTCACATCAATGTATTGGAAATGACTGCGGTGCAGCAGGTGTTACTTCATTTCCAGCATCTTGGTCAGGTCAGACAACACCATGGTGGTGGCCTACCTGAACAGGCAGGGGGGGAACAAATCCCCTCCCCTGCATCGCAAGGCGGCAGAGATTCTGCTGTGGTCAGACCGCCACCTATCCTCTCTGAGAACATGACACGTGCCAGGCGCACTCAATGTCGGCGCGGACAGGATGTCTCGGGGAGGCCCACTTCCCGAAGAATGGTGTCTGTCGCCCCGAATGGTAACCCGGATCTGGCACAGGTTCGGCCGTCCGATGGCCGACCTTTTCGTCAGTGCACAGTGCCCACTCTGGTTCTCGCTCAGGTCGTCAGACGAACCCCCTCTCGGGGTAGTAGAATGGGCTCACGGGCTCAGGCCTCTGCTGCTCTGTGCAGAGGTGTCACGGTGGGTGACATCTGCCAAGCTGCTTCTTGGGCTTCTGCGTCTATCATAAATATGCAAATAGATTGAAAAGATCAACACAGAGAAGTTCATTTATTTGTTTAAAACAGAATATTTCATTTCATTTTAAGAGTGGCAAAAATGTTTTTCTGAAATTGTACAAGATTTGGGTGACATGAGAAGTTCACGTGATAGTGTGACCAATAAGACGACACCAGGGCGTACTGAACTGTCACGTCACTGTTTCTTAAAAGCGGGATCCTGGACTAATGAGAGCCCTGTATTGTGCCCTGTGCCTGGAGTGTGTGTGTGAACTGTGAGCCTCTGGTGAGTAACTTTTACTGAAGTTAGTCTGATAAATGGAGTAAAATGTGTTGCTTTTGTTAATGTTAATATGGATCAATGAGGCATTATTTCAATGAATGTGGGAGTTAAAAAAATGTTTTATACGACAGTGTTTTGTTTACAGCTGCCCTCATTCTGTGTTTTTTTAGTGAGTGGCGGTAAAAAAAGAAAGATAAAAGAGGGAAAGAAATGTTCATCCATTTTGCTTCATGTTAAAGCTATAGTGTGTAACTTTAAAACGTCTATGAATGTCCTTTTTAGCCAAGCCACTGCTAGTGGAGATGACAAAATGCAGATTAAGCCGATCGGCTCCTCTAACATGTCGCGGGATTTTTCAATATATATAATTCTTGCTATGCGTGTCGACCGGCGACATTCCCGCGCTGGTGTGCAGGAAATTACGCATTTTACGTCACAAGAAGGGAGGGGGAGGACGGGGAGGGTCTCATAGCAACAGGCCCAGCTCAGGCAGAATGAGGAAGCGGCATGGCAGTTAATCCAAAGAAACGGCCGAGAAAGAGTCCTGAAGTGGATCCTACCACCAAAAAAAAAAAAGCCTGGACGGTCGGCAGGATTGCTGGCGAAGGAAAGTGACAGACAGAGAAGGCAAACGAGGATTTGTATTGGCGTGGCTTTTCCTCAGTGGAGAGCATTGAAAGCAGAAAAAGAAAACCATAATAACCTCTTCGGAAGAGTCCATCTTTTTTTCAAAAACTGTCCTTATTCACAGAGAATAAAAACCGTTTCCAGCAGTGATTCGCGCTGTAGAAACGCAGCGGCAGCCGTGGCAGTGGTTGAGGGGAGAGAAGGGGGGGGGGGGGGGGGGGGGGGGACACCTGGGCGTCCGTCATATGGGAGCGCCGGCTTTATTGTTGTAAGAATTCCACTAGAGGGCGACCGAAGTTACGCACTATGGCTTTAAAACTGAGAAATGTGATCAGTTCATTGAATTTACAGTAAAAAGTGGTTAAGAAGCTGTGTTACAAGGTATATGTATAGGAATGTGTGTTTATATGTATCTGTTTAAATGTAAAAGTATATTTTGTTTATGAAAACAACACAGTGACCCTGTTTTTGGCCTTTGCGGGCCGGGTCTTTTTCTTTGTCTTTTTCTTGTCTTCCTTTGTTTTCATTCCCTTCCTATGTATGGATTCCTGTGCTGATCTGCAAGACGACTTCTTCTAGTAGGGATTCTTCCGGTGTCTGTAAAGGTAACACGGGACCTCAGTGGTTGTGGCGGGCCAACCCAAGCAGAAAAAAAACACAGAGACTGATTAATTTAACAAAATAAGGGACTGATTTATTGATTGTGGTTGATATCTTTTGTCTGGAGACCTGAAAAGCTAAAATTGTTTTGTTATAATTTATTTTTCTACAACTGTTTTTTTTTTTTTTTTGTTCAATACAATCTATTTATATATTTATTTTTGGCACGTGTGAGATTCTTTATTCAGTCACTCATTGCAATTTGTCGACGCTCCCTTTCTCCTGTAGCGACCCAGACTTCTGAATACTGGTCCACAAGGTAATTGAAGCACTGATGGAATACATATCTGTATCTCCCAGTCTTTAACCATTAACAGTTAGAGCTGAGGCAGGTCACACATATCGCACCTGTAGCTGCAGGTGGGATCGAGAAGCCCTTGCAGTGGACTGTGAGGTAGCACCAGGTGTCAGTGTTTACACAGAGCTTGTAGCAGAGCTGATGCTTGGTTCAGGCTCTGATACAGTGGGCTGAGGTTTGACTCACTGATTGTATTTCAGTGATGTCTTTTTTTTCACAGTGTCAACATTTGTCATGTCCCGGAATCCAAAGTTTTTAAATCTTGCATCCAAGTAGATGCTAACACCAAGACTGTAAAATGTTTCAATTCCTGTAAAAATGGTGTTGGCACTATGCTGACAACACAGCACGAGCTTGTTACCCTGGGCATCAAGAGTTGCAGTTGACCACAGAAGAAGTGTCACCAGAAGGATCTCTTTTGTAATAGACACATTTTTCAGCTGATACCTCCCTCAGAACTTCTTCAGATGGTCTCAAGGCATCCAGTGTGAGACCAACCAAGGACCAACCTTCCTCGGTCAAGCAAAGTGAGCTTCTTTCCAAAAAGACAAAGAGCAGTAGTCACGGCGTCCTTCTTTTCAAGCACTCTTTAAAACATGTAGAACACAGAGTTCCACCTTATTTCAACAGACTGAATGAGCTTGTGCTCTGGAAATATCTGTTGCTTTTGGATTTCCCTGAGCTTCTCCATTGCATTTGTGCTGTGATGGAAAAATGCTACTATAGCACTGTGCCTCTGCTGGATGTCTAAAAGCTCAGGGATGGCCTTAAATTAGTGTTTGACAACGAGATTTATTGTGTGTGCGAAACACGGGTAATGTGCCCACCCTGCTTTGAGCACTGCAGCCACCAAATTGGCACCACTGTCTGTTATCACTGCCTGGATTTTGACGGTTATATCTATTTATCTGCAATTCTTTTTTAGCTCAGCGCAAAAATTGTCTGCAGTGTGCTTCCCAGAAAAGGCACAGGTTTCAAGCACATATGCTTGCATTTCCCAGTTGTCGTCAATAACATGAAATGTCACAGTTAAATAAGGCTCTGTCGCTCCAGATGTCCACATGTCAGTTGTTAATACGACACTGCTGGCAGAATCCAGACATTTCAGACATTTCTTATATTCTTAAAGACATTTCTTCGTACAATCACTGATATACATTAACTTACATATTGTGGTTTTTATTCTTTTCTGTTTTGAACATTAACAGTTCGGGGTTTTTTTATATTAATGTTGTTGAAGTCTGAATTCTCAGTTTTCACCTCTTCTCTACAGAACTCCAAATCCTTCAACATCTGTTTCCTGAATCTTTTCTAACTTTGGTTTTAAATGTCAGCTGAAATGAGGAGTGAGTTCTTCTCCATTGGTTGGGCTCATTTTTTGAAACTGAAATCACATTTTCAAACCTCTAAGATCTTTTGGCTCAGCAGTCTCACAGTTCAGCTCGACGCTATAGTTCACTTTCTGAAGCTCATCTCTCTCCCAGAACTGTTCACTCATGGTTCAAAGCTACATTTCTTTCCCATATAAACAGTCAAGCATCTCCAAAATGTAAAGATCCTTCTCAACAGCATTGGCTCATTTTTCCAAACAGACCAGACGTTCTCAGTTCTCTTGGTTCTCTTGTCAAAAACAGCCTGGACAGTTCAGCAGAACCACATGGTTCACCTGTCAAAGACCAGACCTCTTCAGAACAGTTCACTCAGGTGGAAAAACTACATTTGTTTCTCAAACAAATGATCAAAGTCTTCAAAAAGCTTCGTCTCTTTGTCATCGTGAGTCACTGACAGTCAGAATGTAGAGATGTTTTGTCTTTAAGGCAGAGGAACATTGAAATATCCCTCATCTACCTTTCAGTCTGAGCCCAGTCCTTCATTCACAATCATTACTGTGAAAGTTTTTTGTTTTTCACAGGAAGAAGAACCTTCAATTTATGACTCACACTTTGCTCTCATACTTCCAAGGAAATAATTATTTTATTTACACACAAAGTAACTTCATCCATCAGAGTTCAACATACTGTAATACACACACAAAAGGAGCAAACAAATGAACAAAAAGGAAAACTGTATGAAGCCCACAGTGCTGTAAATAAAGCTGGAGTTTAACAGCTCACTGCTTCACTGCTCACCCCCCTGACTGTCCTCCTCACCTTCATGTAAACAGATCCACGTCTGATCTTCACAGTACTGCAGTTTGTTCTTGACAGATTTTGACAGTTGATCAGACTATTGATCACTGATACAATGAAATACTGCTCATATGTTTTGGAGAGAACAACCATGAGACTGAGAATCTATCAATCAGTTGAGATCAACATGATCTATTCACTTGGAAATTGTGTTAAATCGAGCCTGACTGTGCTTCATAAGTTGCAAAGATGCTCTGAGACACTGAGACATGGCCAAAGCTATTTACAATGTGGTGAAATGAAGGGAAACACTTGGCCTGGTCACAATCTTCCTGTGAAATGTATTGTGTGTGTTGTTATTGTCTTCTAATGTGGTGTAGGCTCGTGTTTGAATGCGTTTGACAGTGTGTTTGGACAGCCAATGGCTTACTGAAACAACAATATGCATTTATTTCTGCATGTTTCATTGATCATCTTCGCCAAGATGATTTGATGTAAGGTTTTTTGTAGGAAAAAGGGCGTTATATCTGGTCAAAACAAGATTGTTTGAATTTTAGGAGCTTCATTTTCAAAGGAAATCAGAAATATATTGAAATACTGTGATGTTTTTTGATAATGGATGTGATTACTTTTATTTTGCAGGTTGTTTCGTGCAAATTCGAGCTGTGGGGGCCGAGCTGTGTTCCGCGAAGCTGGAAGCTCAACTCGTTATATATTTCTCTATTTCAGCTGATTTTTGACTTAATGGAGACTTATTTTTTTAAATAAGCACAATATAAGCCAAGGCCATGTCTAAAATATATCTATTATGGTATTGGATCAGTTTCTGACCAAAAATAGCATCAGCAATATACTATCTATGAAGTTACAAAGGCTGAACTAATATAGTATCTCGATGTCCAGAATTTCCGGAAGTGTCCGTACCCCTATCCAGTTCCTCATTCCTACTATGTATTTGGCTTGAGCTGAATGTTCTATTTTATATACCTGGGCAGCACTATTTGAATGATGACATGTTGTGGATATAGTGCACACAATTAATATTACAACAGTTGCAAATGGGATCTGTTGTTTGCAATTGTAGTGTCCGTACCCCATGTAGTGTCCATACCCTCGCATTTTGTTATTCCACTTAGAAGTTGAAATTCTTGATATTATTGGAACATGTGAGCATGTTGAAAAGGGGTGTATTTATCGACAACTCCCAAGACAACATATTTGCCTAAAAGTACATATTTTACCCACAGAAAACTAACGCAGAGAATCGAAGCAAGGACTTTGAATTCCAAAATTCCTCTTTTTGAATAACTCGCATAATGCTACGGGAAAATTCTCATTTGGTAAATTTGGTAATGGTAATTGCCAGATAATTTAAACAACAATTTCAGTGATTTTATGTTATTTCACTGCACTACCTGCTAGAGGTCGACCGATTCATCGGATTGGCCGATTCATCGGCCCGATAGGACGTTTTACAAACTTCTGAGTGTCAAGATTTCAGAAATAATGCAGTTGTTGTTCATTTGATACAAATCAGTTAAGAAACATAAATTACAGCAATCCAGCAATGTGCAAATTGTATGTGCAGACATTTATATTAAGTTTGCAGAAAAGATCATTTATTTTCCACATATTTCATCACATTTGCACGTTATAGAGTCTTTTGTGGTCATTTGATGGGCAATAAAGCAGAGTTCTGTTCATATATTTTACTAAATTAAACAAACAACTGAGTTTATTAAGTTGTAGTGACGCTCTTCATCTGTTTTAAGTCTTGTCATGCTATCCAAGTCATGCTAATGTAGAGTCCATACCCCATTTTACCTCGACATCTTTAACTGATCACCATTTCACGACCAAATAAGATTACTGGATGAATTTTTTTGCATCTGATTGCTCAAAAACTGTAGTATAGTGAAAATAAAAATTGGCACAGTTTGTTGAGGCTGAATTTTTTTAGTCTGCTGTCCACCTGGAGTCAATGTTGATTGTGACCAGGCCGATTTTCTGTTGTGAGCAGTTACAGAGTAGTTTGGAGGTTTGTCCATGTTGTTTTGAGAATGTCATTTCTGTTTCAAGAAATGAGCCAAAGCAACGGAGAAAAACTGTAATCCCGTTTAGATGAGACTGACCACACTGATCCTTGGTCTCCATTTCTTCTTTAGAAAGTTGGAGCTCCGTGGAAGTGAAAGAAGAACTGGGGTTCTTCTTCTCTCTAATTTGATCTTTGATCTTTCAGAGAGCTCAACTGATGTGAAGACCAAACAGAAGCAGAGCCCAGTGGAGGACATGTCAACAGCCAAGGTTATGGACAGAAAGTCAACAAGTCCAGAGTCTGCAGAGTTGCTGAGAGTCTGGAGCTCCAGCTGGGAGATCAGTGACAGCTGGATCCAGGAGAGATCAGCCTGCTTTGAAAGCTGAAGGTCAACATGGAGCGTGTCAGAGGTTCACAGTCAGTGATCCACTGCAGCAGCTTTCTTCTTCTAGCAAGCTTTGAAATGTGGAGCTGCACATGACTCTGCCACAGTCACAGGACTAAAGACCAGAGAAGAAGCTCCGGTCCTCATTGAGATCCTCTGTGGATCACTCTCAGACCAGCCTGATGTCTGACCTTTATGTCAACACAACTGTACTGAAACACACTTAAACATGGATTCTGACCTCAGAGTCTTCAGACGGCAGAGTGGACTCTGCAGAAAACCACACAGCTGAGAAACTCCTGGATCCTGCAGCTCGCACCCATTCAGGTCCAGATGTTCCAGATGTTTCTGGAGGGAGGGGTTGGACTTCATAGCTGAGGCCACAGAAGAACAGAGGATTATTGGGCTGTCGCCGCACCCCAACCTGAATAAAGAGAGAGAGAAGTGAGATTAGAGGACAAAGTTTGATGTTGAAGTGACTGAGAGCTGAAGAAGGTTCAGACTGGAAGAGTTTAGAAATGTAAAGTCCAAACAGCTGAAGCCTCCAGGAGGAGAGGAGCTCTCATCAACATGCTGCAGAGCTCCTTCTCTCCACTCTCCCTCATCACTGTGTGGAATTTGTTATCATATTATCATAATCTGATTTATATTTCATTTTTGCTGGTGTTTTCTCCCTGTATTTATGTTGAATTTTTGTTGTATACCTATGTTTCAGTGTAATTATACTGAAAGAAAAGGGGCACGCTGTAGTACATCTGTGCATGCGGTACGTGCTGGATCTACTTTTTGCTCAGACGCGATGTTGACTGGTGATGTTGAGCTGTTGTTTACCTGGCAGGACAAACTGTGTTCTTCATAAATAAACGTTGAAGAAACAGTTCTGGAGTGTCTGAAGCGTGAGTAGACGCTGTGTCATCAAGTCAACACACCCTTTACGATAGGAGTTACGATGGGAGCTGGGAGATCAGTGACAGCTGGATCCAGGAGAGATCAGCCTGCTTTGAAAGCTGAAGGTCAACATGGAGCGTGTCAGAGGTTCACAGTCAGTGATCCACTGCAGCAGCTTTCTTCTTCTAGCAAGCTTTGAAATGTGGAGCTGCACACGACTCTGCCACAGTCACAGGACTAAAGACCAGAGAAGAAGCTCCGGTCCTCATTGAGATCCTCTGTGGATCACTCTCAGACCAGCCTGATGTCTGACCTTTATGTCAACACAACTGTACTGAAACACACTTAAACATAGATTCTGACCTCAGAGTCTTCAGACGGCAGAGTGGACTCTGCAGAAAACCACACAGCTGCTCAAATCCTGAATGAAAATCATCGTTCTCACTGAGGTCCAGATGTTTCAGATGTTTCTGGAGGGAGGGGTTGGACTTCAAAGCCGAGGCCAGAGAAGAACTGCTGATCTCTGACAACCAGCAGCTCCTCAACCTTGAATAAAGAGAGAAAGCAGCAGAGTCAATGAGGAGGAACCAATCAGATGTATTGACGGAGAAACGATCAACTCCACATTACTGAGTCCTGATCAATGAGCTGTTCCGTTGCTGTGAATCTTCATCACACACAACATTCACACTCCTCCTCATGTCCACACACATCAGTCAGCTGCTGCTGAGCTCAGTCCACTCTCTCACTGCAGGATCAGAGTCTCAGATCACAGCTGCTGACAAACATTTCTCCTTCTACAACAGTAACAGACAATCAACTGACCTCAGAGTCTGCAGACCACAGAGTGGACTCTGCAGAAAACCACACAGCTGAGAAACTCCTGATTCCTGAATATCATTCCAGCTCAGGTCAGGAAGTGACTGAGAGCAGAAGAAGGTTCAGACTGGAAGAGTTTAGAAATGTAAAGTCCAAACAGCTGAAGCCTCCAGGAGGAGAAGAGCTCTCATCAACATGCTGCAGAGCTCAGTCCACTCTCTGTCCCTCCAACATCTGGAATCTTCCTAAACTCCTCTCAGTCCTTTGACTCCAACAGATTCTAACTTCAAGGCAGTGAACTGACCTCAGAGTCTCCAGTTTACAGTTTGGACTCTCCAGTCCAGAACACAGAATCTTCACTGATGAATCCTCCAGGTCGTTGTCACTCAGGTTCAGATGTTTCAGATGGGAGGGGTCAGACTTCAGAGCTGAGGAGATCACTTCACAGTGAGGATCAGAGAGTCCACAGAGAGAAAGTCTGTAATGAGACACAGAGAGGACAGGACAGGATGAGAGAGGACACTTTGTTGGACTGTTGGACATCAGACCTGCTCTCCTGTAGAAACACCACAACCTGCTACACCGTGCTGCAGGTCTTTAGTCCTGTTCCTGCTGAGTATGACATGAATTATTTCATCAGATGGAAACAGTCTCAAGAAGATCAAGAGAAGATCTGCTGCTTTATTCTCACACTGTCTGAGGGCTGATGAGAGGAATTCAACAAACTGGAAAATATTTGAATGTTCCAGACAAGAACAGAAGCAATGTGGATTAGAACATGAAGGAAGACTGACAGCCTCAGTCTGAACAGATCCTGAGAACTGAGCCCACCTCTGCAGGGGATTGTTGACACCGAGGAACAGCAGTAAATGTAGGGAATAATGGGACGAGTGGACTGATGGGTTCTTCAAGACAGATCACTGAGGAACGTCTCCACAGAGGAACTACAGGAACTACGTTCTACAAACATCACTGAGACATTGATCATGAAGACTTGTGGACTCACTCAGCCTTCCTGCAGTTCTTCACAGCTGGGATCAGTCTCCATCGTCCCTCCTCTGATGTGTTGTAGTTCTCCAGGTTTAACTCCTCCAGGACCTGGTCTGACATCTGCAGCATGTAGGCCAGAGCTGAGCAGTGGATCTCAGAGAGTCTCTTCTCTGATTTGTTCTCTGACTTCAGGAACTCTTGGATCTCCTGATGTACTGAGAGGTCCTTCATCTCCGTCAGACAGTGGAAGATGTTGATGCATCTGTCAGGAGACACATTTTCACTGTTGATCTCCTTCAGGTTCTGGATGACTCTCTGGATGGTTTCTGGACTGATCTCTGTCTGACCCAGCAGACCTTCTAAGAGTCTCTGGTTGGATTCCAGAGAGAGGCCATGAAGGAAGCGGACAAACAGGTCCAGGTGGCCGTTCTGACTCCTGACGGATTTCTCCAGGACGACCACCAGCAAATCATCAAGAGATCTGAAAGCATGATCCTCTCCAAAGAAGGTCTTCAGTACATCTGTCTTCCTGCTGGTGAAACAGTGGAACATGGAGACTGCAGCCAGAAACTCCTGAACACTCAGATGGACGAAGCTGTAGACGGCTTTCTGGAAGATCACAGACTCTCTTCTGAAGATCTGAGTACAGATTCCAGAGTACAGCGAGGCCTCAGTCACATCCAGACCACACTGCTCCAGGTCTTCTTGGTAGAACAGGATGTTTCCTTTGTCCAGATGTTCCAAGGCCATCCTGCCCAGCTTCAGAAGAAGCTCCCTGTCAGCCTCCGTCAGCTCCTGTGGACCCGTCTCAGGTCCTTCATGGTACTTGAGCTTCTTCCTGTGTGTCTGAACCAGCACAAAGTGGGAGTACATGTCAGTCAGGGTCTGGGGCAGCTCTCCTCTCTGCTGTGTGCTCAACATGTGCTCCAGAACTGTAGCAGTGATCCAGCAGAAGACTGGGATTCCACACATGATGTGGAGGCTCCTGGAGGTCTGGATGTGGGAGATGATCCTGCTGCTCAGCTCCTCATCACTCAGCCTCCTCCTGAAGTACTCCTCCTTCTGGGCGTCAGTGAAGCCTCGCACTTCTGTCAGTCTGTCCACACATGTTGGAGGGATCTGATGGGCCGCCGCCGGTCGGGAAGTGATCCAGACCCGAGCCGAGGGCAGCAGATCCCCCCGGATGAGGTTAGTGAGCAGCTCGCTGACTGAAGACTGCTGGGAGACGTCAAGCAGCCGCCGGCTGCTGCTGAAGTCCAGAGAAAGTCTGCTTTCATCCAGACCGTCAAAGATGAACAGCAGCTTGCAGACAGCCAGCTCCTCTGCCGTCAGCTTCTGGAGCGTGGGATGGAAAACAGCCAGCAGCGAGAGGAGGCTGTACGGCCGCTCTCCCAGCAGGTTCAGCTCCCTGAAGGAGAGCACCACCAGCACCCCCACATCCTGGTTCTCCAGGCCCTCGGCCCAGTCCAGACTGAACTTGTGCACCGAGAAGGTTTTTCCACTGCCGGCCACGCCGCTGGTCACAACCACTCGGATGTGTGTGTGCTGCTGGGCTGAGGCTTTGAAGATGTCCTGAACCCTGATGGCAGAGTGACGGAGGCTCTTCTTCCTGATGGCAGAGTGACGGAGGCTCTCCTCCCTGATGGCAGAGTGACGGAGACTCTTCTTCCTGGAAGCTGTCTCCAGAAGCTTCAGCTCAGGTTCCCTCTGAAGCTCCTCACTGTGTTCCTCTGTGATGTGGAGCTCAGTGTAGATCCTGTTGAGGAGGCTTCCTCCTCCTGCTTCATCACTTCCTTCAGTCACACGTTCACATCTCCTCCTCAGACTCTTCTTGTGTTCTTCGAGAAGCTGCTGCAGACCCACACCTGCTCAAAGACAACAACAACAGTCAGACTGCACACAAACAACCAGGGGGCTATTGCACAAAAGTCGGATAAATACATCCAGGATAAATTTAAAATGCGCGGCTTGAGTCAGCCTGGTCGGTGTTTTCTTGGATTAATTGGTTGCACGTTTGCCGAGCCAGGATGAAAAGACGCGGCTTACTCAAGCCAGGTGAGGAGCATCAGGATAAGTGCGCGTTCACAGCGTTCTTCAGAAGACCACGACATCGATCACAGAGTCACAGATTGAAAATGGAACAAGGACGAGCATCTTACTTCACACGGGATGAGCAGCAGTGTGCGGACTGTACCGCGGCTGTCGGGGGGGCTCACTTCAAAAGGGGGGTGCCCCAGAGCAAGGACTTTACACAAAACACGTCCATTAATTTCACTCCATATATTCCAGCCTGTACGTCTGCTTTAAGTGACGTTTAAGGCATAGCGCCCCCACGCTTCAATGGTAAGGACAAGTACTGCATGCAGGCCGCAGCTTTATTAAAGTGAAATAGTGACGCTCAGATCAGACACAAGAAATGGCCTAATTCTGCATGTGATCCATGATTATGGTCATACAAAAATGATAATTATAAAATACAGGAAATACACGGGTGAAACAGCATTTTGCCAATATTTAGGATATTTATTCAAGAATATTTCAACTCTGTGTCCGTGCTATCTAATTGAATCAATTGTCCTCCTGCTGTGTTCTGTTTCATCCCTCATCTGTCATGAAGAACAAACCTGTCGGCCAGAAAAGAACCTGCAGCAGGTGAAAACCAGACATAAAAATATTCTGCAGTCTGGTAAGTTACTTAAGTGTCGCCCAAAGAGCAATTATCACATGAAGTGATAAATTTGTTTCTTCTGAGAATGAATTTCTGTCGGATTTTAGCCGTTAAAAAAGTGGAGTCAGAATGATGTGGGACCCTTTCACTCCTGAAGGTGGAGTCCTGAAATAGGGCGATTTTCCTATTTTCAGGAGACAGTTAAGACAAAATGATGCTGTCTGTTATATTGTCGTCCATTTCAGTGGTGTGAGACATTTATTTTTCCTTTGTTTCTCATTTTACTCATTGTGTAGCCTCAGGGTTGTTTTATTTTATTTCTTATTCTTTATTTTTTACATCAGTGTGGTTTAGTACCAATTTCATCAAGGTTTTTTTTCCCATTGTCTTTACAATAATTGTGAACCTTTTATTGTAGGACTTGTATTAATAAAGAAAGGATTCTGAAACGTCTGTGTTGAAAGTTATTTTGGTCTTCATATAATCTCAGCAACAACATAATACTAAAGTCAACCAGACGTAGTTGCAGATGCAGCGACTACAGCGGTAAGATTTGGCTGCAGGATGATTAAATGATGTAATGTGTAGAAAAATCCAGGAAATGCTGTAAACCACGCCCATTTCTCACATTGTTGACAGCAGTTTAATCTTATCCTGGGTCGTTAGCCTGCTGTGGAGCAGGTTAGCTGCAGAGAATAAATCACCACGGTGACTGGTCCGGGATAAACTTGGCCAGCTTTTGTGCAATCGACTTGAGGCTAACTTCGTCCAGGATAACCACAAGATCGCCACAGGATAACCACAGTTTGCCGGCTTAATCCCTTATCCTGGTGTTGTGCAATAGCCCCCAGCTCTCATGTCTCTACAACACAACAACCAGTCCCAGTTCCTCAGCAGACGCATGTCCACTCTTACTTGGTGCAGCTCTGCTTCTGGATCTTTCTGGCTGCTCCTCACAGACATCACTCCTCCTCTTCCTCTTTCTGTGGACACCAAGCAACATTTCCTCTGAGCAACACAACACAGGAAAGACACAAAGATCCAGCTTCAAAATACTGGAGCTGAATCTGAACGTGAGCTCAACGTCTCTCAGTCTGCCTTTAACGGAAATGAAAGAAAAAAGTTTCTTACTTTGTGTCTGAAGGTCCAGGTTCAACACTGAAGTTTGGTACTAAACTTTTGGACCAGTCACTCTTCAGAGACAACCTTAGAGAGAAATCAGAGGATTTAGAAACAGCTTGAATGGTTCAGTCAGTTCACTGTAAACCCAGTTGTTTATGAAGAGATGAACATGGCAGAGGTCAAAGGTCACACCCACACTGCCCAATCAGGAGTTTGACAGCAGGTCCAAATGTTCTGTTGGCTCCTTGACAGATCAGGAGGTTCTGACAGTTTACACACATTCATTCAACATGTGAGACGTACATGTCCAACCTGGAGAGGAAGGTTCACACACCTTCCACACATGACGGCAACATTAGAAGAGTCAGATCACTCTGTGGTGGCAGGAAGAAACACTGAAGAGAACGCCTGACGGCTCTTACCTGTCCACACCTGACCTGCCCTCCTCTTCATCCACATCTGACATCTTCAGTCACTGAGACAGAGCGCGCACGCAGACGCACACGCACACAAACACACACACACACACACACACACACACACACACACACACACGTTTGTACTTATATCGTTGTGAGGACACTCACTGACATAATGCATTTCCTAGCCCCGTACCCTAACCCTAACCATAAAAAATAAATGCCTAACCCTAACCTCTGCCCCAAACCTAACCTAAACCCAATTGTAACCCTAAATCAAAAACCAAGTCTTAACCCTCAAAAAGGCCAAAAAAGGCCTTTTGAAAAGTGAGGACCGGCAAAAATGTCCTCACTCTGTTGGTGAAATACGAATTTTGGTCCTTACTTTTGGGTATGTACAAGAACACACACACACACACACACACACACACACACACACACACACACACACACACACACACACACACACAGATAACAATAACACAACATCAACTTTCAGCTCAAATCCAGTGACTTCATTCTGAGTGGAGCAGCTCTACTAATAAAGACTAAATTCTACTGCTCCAGTGTTTCTGGGAAAAATCATTTCACCTGCTGTTTGTCCATTTTCTGTTCCACAGATTGATAAAACATGTTCCACATTTGAGGCGAGACAAAGTTCAGTCAGGAACCAATGTTGAAAGAGTCTGACCTTTATTCTGTTGGAGAAAATGAAGAAAGGAGCGGATGTGACTGTATTCTTCATTTGTAGAGCACATTGGACCAGGTCCAGATCTAAATCCACTAGAACTTGACCTCTCTTGACTACATTGGACTAGGTCCACCCCACCAGCCACATCTCGGCCCCCCCCCCACCACCCACAGCCCCGACCCCACACAGATGCAGACAGATATGTATGGATGCGATGGATGGATGGATGCATGTTGGCTCCGTCGATCTCGAGAGATCATGGACAAGCCGGGGCGAAGTTATGGAGGAACGACAGATCCCCCTTCTCAGCCTCGCTGGTAGTGTCCAACGGAAGAGACAGGCCCATACAGTTGGTACCAACTTGGCTACAGGAGTTTCTGGAAGGTACCGTAACACGAGGACCAATTGCCTTCAGGGCTCCACTTCAAATTTTCTGTAGGGGAGGTCTCCCTTTGCCTTTGTCACTCCAGTGACGACCACAAGGCAGTGGTGCTATTTTACCAATAACTGGGGATTGCGACATGCAGACCGGGGGACACAGGAATCAAACTAATAACTTCCCAATTGTAAGATGACTGCTCTCCCCACTCGACATCAGCTGCCCCATTAATCATGATGATGGCTGTGATATTGACCGTATCAATATAATAATGATGATCGAAATTATACATTGATGACTGAATCAGAAATACAATCCTAAAACAAACCCATCAATAACAACCTCAATCAGCCTGAACAGTTCCTGAGCAGCTTTTGTTCTGTTTATGCCTGTCTGTCCTCCAGAAATCACAGCTGATTGGTTTCTGATCACTTTCATGGTGAAAACATGTGGTTCTCCTGCAGATTTCATGGCTGTGGGGCCAGAGGGACCTCAGCAAGATGGCCGCCGCTAAGGCACATGACCTCCAGCTGCGTCAGGATGTCATGATATCTTTGGCCCCGCCCCCTGCTATGGGTGAAGTTTCTCCCTTTTTCTCAACAGTCAATGGTTTGGATCAGAAAGTGACTGAACTCTGTTTCAGGCTCTGCCACTGGGGAGTTGAGGAGCTGACAAGAACAAACCAGAGACTGAAATCATTCTGAGGAAAGAGAGAAAAATAACTGAAGGACTTCAATCACTTTTTTACTTTCACTTTCAACACGAGTCTCAGTTCTCAGCGAGAAAATAGAGATAAATAAACCAAGCAGGGAAATTCGGAGCAAATGTCAAGCCTGAAATCAGTCCATCGTCCAGTTTCCAGCTCTGAATGACTCTAAAAGTAGCTGAACATCGTGACACAAGGAGACAGAGAGGCCATTAAAACTCACCGTTTGTCCTCTGGACCAGTCAGATGGAGCAGAAATCCGAGAGGCAGAGAGATATCTCTCTGACCTCTGCAGTTAGAACGGCGGCTTTATATCAGAGTCGCGATGAAAAAGAGAAGAAAGCTGTGAAGTGAAGGCGCGCACTTCTCTCCACCAGTGGAACAGGAAGTGTTTGAAAGGAGATGCAGTGCTGCTCTGGTGCGGAAATGCAACGGGTTGCCAGGTCTGACAGGAAATCAGCCCACACAGTTCAAAACAGACGCAGCAAGTTCAACAGTGCCGCTGCTGCCAAGGTAGGGGATGCTGAGAAACACGTGATCATTCAGGGAAGCACGCGCGTGCGGACGTGTGTGTGCCAATCTGTCTGTCCTGAGTAAGAGCTGTAAGTGAGTAAAAGAAAGTCACCACAATCTTCAAAAGTTGTTTGGAATTAGGTTTTCAAATGTGTCAAAAAAAAAAAATCAGCTAATTTAAAAAATTGATGAATGTATTCAGACCTATCAGTGTGTACAAAGATATTCAGAGTTGAAAAATAGACACAATCAGTTTGAAGAGCTAAAAATACAGACAGCTCAAACAGCCTGTCTAGAACCTTGGTTCTCAAACTGTGGTACGCGTACCACTGGTGGCACGTGAGCTCCCTCTAGTGGTATGCGGGGGAATCACAGAAATATATATAGTCTCTGAAAATTAGTTAAAGCAGAACTATGCAACTTTTTTACCTCAATAAATGTTTTTCAGAATCCCTGTGGGGGGAAACAAAGACTTGTCACGGTGATTCACCTGTCCGTCTATTGCCCCCAGGGTCTGTGTCCTGAAAACAGCACTTGTAACTTTCAGAGGAGCGGACCCGACTACATCTCGCGAGAACAAACCTGCTTTACGGCACTCATACGGGAGTACAAGTATAAAAGCGCGTAAAACAAACATGAAACCCTCGCGAGTGTCAGCAATGCCACCCTTAGGTGCTCACGGAGGGCAGAACCAAAGAGACAGAAAAAAAACTTTGTCTAACGAGCGGAAAACAAGAAAACGGGAGTGGGACGCTCTCTGCACGGGGGCGGGGGTGGGGGAGGGGGGGTGATGTGGAGAACTTTTACGACAGTGAGCTTTCACAGGAGACCAGTAGGGGGAGTGTAAAGCAAATCTTGCATAGTTCTCCTTCAAGTCAAAATGTTCGTAAACAAATATTACCACAAAAATACATAATTTAAAATTAAAATGCATCAAATCAATTGTAATTCACATTCAGTTGTTCTAATTTATTTCTTTGGACTGCGACGTGGTCACGTTCACTCATGTAGTAGCGTGCACATACGTCATCCATGATTAAACTCGATATCTAAACTCCCCTATTTGTCCAAATTGTTAGAAAAGGTGGTGGCGACACAGCTCACATCTTTTTTACAAGAGTATGACATCTATGACATTTTTCAGTCAGGGTTTCGTAAACACCATTCCACAGAGACTGCCCTGCTGAAAGTGTCCAGTGACATCCTTTTTTTTTTGTTTTAATTTACCCTTGTCCTCTTCGGCAGCTGGGTCTTGCAATATTGTATGATTGTAGCGTTTTACTATCCGAACAGATTTTCATGTTAGCAGCAGGACGACACTGAATCTCCTCCTGCTGCTGCCTTTATTTAAAGCTGGCATCCGGCATGGCTGCCTGTCCAGCAGCCATGCCGGATGGACCCCTTTATCTTGCCCCCCTTTATCTTTCTCTCATGAAAGAGAGAAAGATAAAGGGGGGGGGGGGTCACAACCTATGTACAAATTCACAATACAAAACAGTGTTGTCGATGCACCACATGTAACCAAGAACAATCCCAAACCCCACTCTAGGCAACACCAAAACAGAGCCGACAACCAACACCAAAACTGACAGAACCATACATATATATATATATATATATATATATATATATATATATATATATATATATATATATATATATACACACACACACACATACATATATATTAGGGGTGTCCTCAGATAGTCGACGATTCGATGATTTGTTCGAAGGGGCCTGATTCGACTGCCAATCACGCAGTCGAAGCATCGAAAAAATGTGGTTATTAAAGGAGGACCATTCCATTACAGCTGAATGACTGATTTTACATAGAATTGCTTGGTTTTTTTTTTTTTCCAAATAAACATGATATAAATCCTATTTAATATACATGTTAGCCTATCAAATATACTGTGGAAAAATGTACTTGTACTTTTATTCAATATTCTATCTATTTAGTGTTTGTGAATGAACCACCATGGTGAGTGGCACAATCCGAATTTGCGCAGAGCTCTGTCACAGAGCAGCGTCTTGGTGGTGATTTGGCTTAACTTTAAAAGGCTCACAATGTCGGGGAAAAAAAACAGAACTTCAGACCAAGGCAAAGATGATCCAAAAAAACAGTCAAATGCAAGTTGTGTCCTTTCATATCACTTCACAACAACATGGCTTTCCACCTTAAACGGGTCAGTAGCCAGAGAATTGGGCTAATAAAAGACGGTTCTGTTACTCATTTCTCATTTTTAATGCTGACTTTTATTTTGTTTAATTGTAATATTTTAGGTTATTATTATATTATTTTTATTTATCTAAAAGGCTAATTCTATTTAATTTAGTGTTTGTTTTTGCATGGATGTTGCGCTGCGAAACAGACCGACACAGTGCAATTAAGCCTATTTCATTTAATTTGAGCAGATAATGTGAGAAATTGTTTAGCCAAAAATGTGAGCTTATCTGCAGAGATGGTAGATATAAATAAATAACATGCTTTAGCCCGTTTGTTAGAAGTGGGTTTGGTTCTGGTCATTTGGACTATACTTCATTTGTTTGATGTTTAGAGTTACCGACACTTTGTTCCAATCTATGTTTCAGCGTGTAGGAAAAAAAAAAGTGTTGTTTTACCTGCCTGCGCTGTTTTTTTTTTTTTGTTTGTTTGTTTGTTTTGTTTAATTTTTTTATTATTAGTGCAATCAGGGCCGACTGTTTGCATTGGCGCCCGTGAGCACCGCTCTGCACTGTGCTGCGCTCCGATGCCCGTGTAGGCACGCTTCACATCAGAGAGCCAAGCCGCTCCCCCAGGCAGACGCCCACGCTCCGGTTCAGAAATGGGGCAGAGGAAAGCCCCGGCCGGGGACCCCGGCGGTCCCGGGGCCCGGGCCCCGCGGAGCCACGACTGGCAGGAGCCGGTCCACCCTGGGCACCGGACGCCCGGGGCGGGCAGAGCCGAGAGCCCAAGGCCCAAGAGCCAACCCCCCACACAGGCGGAAGGCCATGACCCACCCGGGAGAACCGGCCCACACGGGCGGCTACCCACCCCAGGCCAGTACACCCCCCAGTGCTCCAGCCACGCACCCCGAGATCCAGGCCACACACACACACGGAGTCCACTCTAACCCAAACACACTCACCTTCCCACATCATCCAACCGTCATGTCCTGTGGAAGACCCCCCGGAAGGCAAGGGAACACCAAACCCCACATCCAGGAAACGGGGGCGCAGAAGACCCCATTGACCTAACGAAAATAAAAACCATACTTAAGGATCTCCAGTATGCGAGACCAGCATCAACAGGAGGTCCCACATTACACCCGTGTTAAAATCCCTCCACTGGCTCCCTGTTACATTCCGTATTCAGTTTAACTCTTTAAGCTCGGGGCCATTTTCGCCTAAAAGTTCAACTAAAGACGTACCCAAAGTAAACTGAATGCTGTTCTTGAACTGTTTGGAGTACATGCATGGTTGGGGTCTCATTTGAAAGCTGACAATCTGTATTTTCACCCAGTGCAGTCAGAATTACTCTAGGTGCTACTGGCACATATTTATGTTGCAGCACACTGAATTAGGATGAATTTCATTCTCGCCTGAATTTTTTTCCCTCATAAAACACCTGGAAATAAGTGTGGAAGCACTGAAATAGCTTGAAAACACAATTTTGCTAAAGCCTGGGGTCTTACATAGTTCAGTTCAAAATGTCAGAGCAGTACTACAAGAAATGAGTGTTTCACACATGTATTTGTACTGCTATGCCCCGACGTGGTCAATTTTGGACATCCTCTGTATACCCTCTGGATGCCCTCTGTACAATGGTATATGTTGGTTTTTGGCCCGTTTTTACATTATTTTCACTCCAAAAACTCATAAAGTTCTCAAAAAATCACTTCAGATAGGCTTCAGTGTGGGATAAGGCCCTCAGACTGAGAGGAGCAGGGATAGACAGCAGGTGCATCCCTCAGCAGATGTCTGAGAAGTCAAAACCCCGCTCGCGGGCCAGCCAGCCATTCAGCAAGCTCATTGGCTACCAGCCCTGTCAGTCAAACGTTTCCACTGACGTGATTGGCTCAGAATTCAATGATGACGACCAATGACGTGGGTCCATCAGTCTCGGCAGCGGTTGGCTGGTTAGCCGTTGGAGGGAGGGATAAGTCACTTGATTGGTTGATGTGACGAACAGGGCGTTCGTCACTGGTGAAATGCACTGCACTTTGCACACAGACACTTTTTTCTATCATTCACATTGCACTAATGCACACAGCACTTTAAAGAAGGCTAATTTGCACATTAAGAATAATTTGCACAACGATTGTCATTTTAAATTGTTTATTTATTTATTGGAAACCGTTTGTCTGTGGGTCTGGTCGGGTGTGGCGGCGGACCTGCAAGACAAACAAATGACAAATGAAATTGGAAACGTGCAATATATGTGCTTGGTTTTCATTAGCTTTTCTTTTCGGTGTTGTCATGCATGCAGTGAGTGTGGAGAAGGTGTTGGGTGTGTGAATGTGGTGACGTGTGTGTGTGATTTTAACTCACCTTTCTGCTCTTGTGTCCAGGAGTGGTGTCCAGCCAAAAGATTCCCCGGGGGACGGACACCACTAAAGAAAGTTCTGGGCTGGACCAAGAGTGGAAATGGGTGGGGGGTGGTTTCACGGATTTTAGATATGGTTTAGGATTTCATGTATTTATTTGGGGTCGTTAGTTTGGTTTATCCTTAAGTATGGGTTTTGTTTTCGTTAGGTTAATATTATGAGTTTATAGTGGAGGATTTTAACATAGTTTTAGAGATCTGATATCATGTTTTATACGTCCTGGAGTTTTTATGGTTTTAGCCTATTAAGCTGGGTGTACTTAACGGCCCGAAGACCCTCAGTAGAGGGAGACCTGTGATTGTGTTGGCGGCAGCTGTGAGCTGTGAGCTGCAGCCCGACTCTGGAAATCCTCCAATGCACCTTTTTGCACTTTTGGCACTTCTGAACTTTATCTTTGATTTCTGCACAGGAAAATAAAAAAGAAGTGGACCACTCAACTTCGACTCATCTCTTCGTGCTCACTGTTCCTCCGCCGCTCACACCACGCTGTTTACAGTTGAAATATGATGAATAAGCAACGGAAACCGTTCAGTCGCCATATTGGATATCCTCAGAGTGAGTGAGAGAGGTCTGGATGAAAGTATCTGATAAAAAAAATAGATTATCCGACGTGCACGCGGAGAGACGCGCCGCGTGCGCGCGTGGTGGAGCGTCTAATTCTGGATTATTTGCTTATTTCAAGACATGTTTTGGACAAAAGGCTATACTTTCTAGCTTTGTCTGGATGCATACATTTGGACTGTGGCAGTTTTTGCTGGATTATCTGGATTATGGATCATCTGTGATCAGTTATGAGCCTCCAAAGGTGAGTTGCGCTGTTTCCTTAATTTGCTGTATGTTGGACAAATGTGTTTATATTACCCGCTGTGGTAATCAGATCTGAAAGTGGTTTATACCAGTGGATTCATGAGAATATCAGCTTTCTAACGGTACATAGTACGTCTGTGGAATTTGCAAAATGTGTCTGGATATTTGATAAATTCATCATTGAGCTTAAGGGGTTAAAATCTTGATGCTGACCTTTCGAGCTCTACATGGCCAGGCTCCCATGTATATCAGAAACCTCATCACACCCTACAGCTCAGCCCGAAGCCTGAGGTCCTCTGAGCAGAATCTTCTCAGAATCCCCCGTACTCGTTTCAAAACCAGGGGTGACCGCTCTTTTGCATCCACTGCCCCGCGCCTCTGGAATGAGCTGCGCCCGGACCTGCGCTCCCTGGACTCGGTGGAAGCTTTCAAGAAGCTCTTGAAGACATATTTGTTCCAGAAGGCTTTCTAGACCACCAGTCAGTGTTGTCTTGGCAGGAACATGTACTGTTTATATGTTATGCTGTTATATACTGTGAATCGTTTTTTGTGATTTTTACTCTGTGAAGCACTTTGTGACCGACGTCTGTGAAAAGCGCTATATAAATAAATTTTACTTACTTACTTTACTTACTAAACTAGCTTAGCTTCACCGTCATGTCATGCTAGCATGCAGAGCTGTAATGAGAGGTTCGAAAACTCCACAAATGTGGCTCCAAACAGGAGTTATTAGGAAAAGAAGTGCAGAACAGGAGGAGAATACAACTAGCAGCCCTGCTAAAACTGAAGTTGACGACAGTGAAGCGAGCACAAGGGCTAGTGGCAGCGTAGCCGAAGCGTCACCTGCATAGCAACAAGCGATACTGCATGTGCGTGTGTGCGTGCGTGCGTGTGAGCGAGAGAGAGAGAGAGAAAGAGAGAGAGATGTGAGTAAGTGACAGGGAGGGTTGCCCCTTTGTGTGTGACAGTAGTTCTAGTGTTATGCCTTTGCTAACTGTGACAGACAGAATTAAACAAAAACATAGAGACCAAGAATATTAGAAATATGTCTGTTTCCTGTATAATAATGCATTGGTTTTATATAGCGCTGTTCAGGACACTCAAAGACGCTTTACATTGCATTATTCATTCACACCATAGTGGGTGGTGGTAAGCTACTGCTGTAGCCACAGCTGCCCTGGGGCAGACCGACGGAAGCGAGGCTGCCAATCTGCGCCATCGGCCCCTCCGACCACCACCAACCATTCACTCTCACAACTTTCATACTAGGCAAGGTGGGTGAAGTGTCTTGCCCAAGGACACAATGACATTTTTACGCCTGCGGGAGCGGGGATCGAACCGCCAACCTTCCAGTTATAAGACGACCCGCTCTACCAACTGAGCTATTGTCGCCCCACATGTATGTGTTGTCTTTCGTTGAACAAGCTAGACTTTTTTTTTTTTTCACTTTTGTCATAATGGTGGTACTTGGAAAGCCTAATATTTTCTGAGGTGGTACTTGGTTTAAAAAGTTTGAGAAACACTGGTCAGAAGGTTGCTGCTGAGCCAACGAGTCCAAAGATCTGCTTGTTTTCTCCTGTTCTGGTGTCAGGAGCCAGGGGGAACCCAGAGGCAGACTGGACACCAAGTCGCTGAAAAGAAGGCTGATTACCAGACAAGTCAGGCAGTGGGAACCCAAGCAGAGTCCAAATCCAGATGAGCAGGCCACACCGAAGCAGCTGGAGCTCCAGGCTGCCACAACACATGAACAGGAAGACAGACCAGTGGCCAGGTGAGGCATGTCCAGCAGGACGGACCAACTCACAAACTGCAGAGACCAAACCAAAACCACACGGGCAGGGAGAGGAGCCGAGACACCACGGGGAAAGACTGGACACAGCAGGGAGGCAGGGACGACTGTGGACAGCAGGGGGTAGGGACACGAGGGACGACTGCAGGACAGCAGGAGGATGGAAGACCAGGGACGGTTGTTGTATATAGTATTTTCCTCTAAACAGACATTTTCTGTGGTCTTAAATCTTCATTGGATATTCCAGTCACATGTTTGAGCTCACATTGTTCTCATGATCGACTCTAATAAACCTGCTGCTACTGTTTTTCTGTGTTGCTCATTTTAATCAAATGAATTATTAGAATGATGCCGTCTTTTCTTCTGAAAACATCAATTTCTTCAAATAACTCTTTTCATTGGACGTTACCATCGTGTTTGTGATCCAGTGCAGTCCTTTCCTACATATTAATTTAATAATAATAATTTATTAGTTTTTCCTCAATCACGTTGTTGGAAAAATGCAGTTATTCTCATTGCTTCATGCCAACACTGACTGATTTCTCCTGTCTGAAATATTTAACCCTTAAAGGATAAGTACGGTTTAAACAGCTTTCACATTGTTTATAGAATAAAGTAGAACAATATACTCACCCCGAATGCTTTTCTGATCCGAACAGTGCTTCAGGAGAAATTCAGATCCAAAATCGAGTGGCGCACATTCGTATACTGTTAGCAGATGGGACATTGGTAACACCGCTCCTAAAATGGCTTTAGTCGTCCAAAAACTCATTATTTTCACCAATATTTCATAATAGTCTGCTCATGCCACTCCTCCACGACAGCTCGGTGTCGAGTATGTCATATATGCAGATATATGCTCGGTAAGAAGTGCACGCTGGTCTAGATATCTATGTCTAGGTAAGCTGGAGCTACGGAAGCCGCATTGTTGTTGTGTGTGTTTGACTGCTGATGCTAACGCATGTGTCTGATACCTGCTCTCGGGAATAAATATCCTCACGCTGCCAAACGTCTCTGGACTTCATTCGAACATATTACAAGATACATGTTGTTGTGGTTTTGTTGAACCCTGAACTGAAAGCTTTGTTTACAGCTGCCGCATGCATGTGCAGTGCGGCTCATTGTTTCAGGGGCAACCAGAGGCTACACAACAACTTTCTTCTTCCAGTTTAGTGCAAAATGGACAAATATCAGTCGTGGAGGAACGGCGTGAGCAGACCATGATGAAATACTGGTGAAAATATTGAGTTTTTGGACGACTACAGCCATTTTAGGAGCGATGTTACCGATGCCCTGTCTGCTAGCCGTATACGGATGTCTGCCGCTTGATTTTGGATCTAAATTTCTCCCGAAGCACTGTTCAGATCAGAAAAGCATTCAGGGTGAGTATATTGTTCTACTTCATCTCTACAAACAACATGAAAGCTGTTTAAACCGTAGGCTACTTATCGTTGAAGGGCCCATGAGCCACAGTCTGCCAATGCCCTATTACGAATGCAGTGGAAAATCACTGCCAGCCTGTGAACCCAGAGAAGAATGAGTATTATAGAGTTACCAACCGTTCCTTAAAAAACAGAATCATTACGTATTTGGACGTAAAAGTGTGCGTTCCGTATTGAGCTGAAAAGGAACGCACTTTGTTCCGTATTTTTGTGAGAGTCAAAACGTGAGCGATGGAACATGCACTTTTTAATGAAAACTTACGGTAAATTGTTCACCGGCTCGCTGACGTTCTGTGACCAATGAGCTGACAAACATGGCTTGACAACAAAGAATCACTCTTATCTCATTGGTCAAAAGAAGACTGTTCCGAGACTACGGCAGTTCATTGGCCAATACTCAGTTTCGTCACAGAGCGCATGAGAAGAAGTAAATCAAAACATTAAAGCAGCGCGCAGCATGGCTGATGATGCACACATGCACACCGCTGATAGAGATACACCTTCGACCAGCAATGCATCTACTCCTCCGAGGAAAAAACAAAGAAGGATGCAAAAATACAGAGTGGAATGGGAAAAGGCTAATGACTGGGTCCAAAAAGTGCAGGAGAACAGCTATAAAGCGCACTGCGCTGTGTGTCGACGTGTCTTTTCTATCCGCTAGGAAAGTCGTGACGTAGGCGCCCCCCGCAAGGCACACTTCCGGGGCCATTCGTCTTCAGCGGTCCATTCAAACCTGGTTTGTTCACCGTCAAGATGCCACAGTGTTGTGTCCCTCAGTGTTTTAAAGCTATAGTGCGTAACCTTTAAATTTCTATGAATGTCCGTTTTAGCCAAGCCACTACTAGTGGAGATGACAAAATGCAGATTAAGCCGATCGGCCCCTCTAACATATCGCGGGATTTTTCAATATATATATAATTCTTGCTTTGCTTGTCGACTGGCGACATTCCTGCACTGGCGCACAGGAAATTACGCATTTTACGTCACAACAAGAAGGGAGGGGGAGGACGTGCGGAGGGTCTCATAGCAACAGGCTCAGCTCACAGTCTCAGGCAGACCGAGGAAGTGACATGCTACTTCAGGGTTTCCGCCAGACCTTTTCAGTCCGGGCGCCGCCCGCGCTAAATTGTGCAGCGCCCGGACAACAGAGAGGAGAGAAAAAAAAAAAAAACCTCTCCTACGGTCGAACACCAGCAGCGTCGGCAGCGTTAGCCGTTAGCAGCGACACCACACGCTCCCCCCACCCCGCCCCCGGCCAAACTTTTTTCCTGCAGGTAACACTGTATTTTGTGTGTAACACTTCGTTTTTCATCAAGAAGCAGCTACTGGAGACCAACGGACAACAAAAGATTTCCACTGACGACCACTGGGTCTTTTCATCCACTAACCTGTCAGTTACAAATTAGCAGGCACCTTGTCTGCCGTTTGTAATAAAGTATTTGCGTTTCTGTGGCCATAAAAAAGAAAACAATAATTACCTCTTTGGAAGAGTCCATCTTTTTTTCACCAGCTGTCCTTATTCACACAGAATGAAAACCGTTTTCAACGCGCGAATCACCGTGGCAGCGGTTGGGGGGAGAGAGGGGAGGGGGGACACCGGGGACAGCTGGGCGTACGTCATATGGAAGCGCCGGCTTTATTGTTGTAAGAACGCAGAATTCCGCTAGAGTGCGACCGAAGTTACGCACTATAGCTTTAAAAGATCGGAGACTAAAGGAATCACTCAAGTCTCATTCTACCGTTTCCCTGCCGATGATCAAAAGAAGAAGAGATAGCTGAAATTAATAAGGTAAATTGCAATTTGAAGTATCGCTCAAGGTAGCACATGCTAGCTAATCCAGTGCCAACATTACAGATGTTTCATACTAGACAAAGATTTAACTTTTTAGTTCAGTCATCCGGATGCAAACGTGCCATTTAACTACTCCTCAAGGATCAATGTGTTGTGTGTTTTATATTATTATTCATTGTGGTCTTGACGAAGAGAAGAGATGATGAGTGTCTTAGTTCGCTTCTGAGTTAGCTTCATGTCAGCTACAGAAGGCATGTGCCTGCCATGATCGCAAACTAGCCCTTAGGTCTCCAAGCAAAATCATCCTCTATGAGAATCCGAAGCTAGTGTTAATATTCTAAGAGCCTTTTATTAGAAATGCATCTCCGTGTACTAAAATGTGTAACTAACAATCCAGACTGTGTTTTTTCTTACCACTGTATGTTGTTAAAAAACTGGAACTGCAACCATGTAAATTAAGTTGGAGTATTTATGTTTTCCATGAGTTGTTCTTTCCATACATATGACAGAAATTACTTATTTGAAAAAAAAAAAAAGTGGGGGAGAGCGGGGTAATTTGTGCCAAGGGGCAAGTAGTGCCACCCCTATTATTTAGAAAACCATAGTAGTTGTTGGTCATGTGACCACATGTTTCTGAAGAGGCGTCCATTCCGCTCATCTTGCAAAAAACGGAGACACATAGCTTGAGAGGTAAGCACATTTAAGTTCAATAAACATTTTTTTGCCCTCCAAAGTAAAATTTCCATGGCTAAGGTTTTTGGATTGCTGTGTTTGAACAATTATAGAAAACTTTGAAAACATTTCACACATATTTTACTGCTTTAGTAAGCTACATCATGAGTCTATACAGTTAACATGATGTTAGCTCAGAACAGCTGGGGGATGCATTTTTTTCAAAATGGTGGGCCTGGGGTAATTTGTGCCAAAGGACCTGGGTTAAGTTGTGCCACTGGCACAACTTCCCAAACTTATGATTATTACCTCCGCCAGGAGGTTATGTAATCATGTTGGTTGGTTGGTTGGTTGGTTGGTTGGTTGGTTTGTTTGTTGGTTTGTTAGCAAGATCCCGGAAAAAGTAATTGACGGATTGCAATGAAACTTTGTGGAAAAGTGGGTCTTGGGCTAACCTAGAATTCATTACATTTTGGTGATGATCTGGATCACTGTCTGGATCCAGGAATTTTTTAAAGGATTCTTTATCATTGACAGATAGGGAGTCTTTCACATGGTCGGGCAGGCCCGCCGACAGGGGGCGACAAACCCCTGGTTCACACAGGACGCGCCGCCTCCGACGCGGAAGTGGGAAGCGCCGCGCACCGACTGTCAGATCGGCGCCCCTGTTAACTGATCTGACGGTTCATACAGGACACGCGAGGGACCGCGGCGCACGTAGCGGCTCATGCCGTGGACCGCGGCCGCTCTGCTCCTCTCTATTTTCTCCGCGAGCCGCGCGCCGTGCACCGCCAGTTGTAAAGCTGGACAGAGCAGATCGCACCACACAGTAAGTCTGTAACGGAAAATACGAGAGAATCCGGTCAATTTTCAAATTAAAATGAAGTAAAATAACATAAATTATGTCGCTTTTTGGTTTTCCTTTTCAGATAAACACACACACACACAGGGAGAGAGGGCGACAGGGCGAGAGAGAGAGGCACCGCATGCTGCAGCGCTCTGCTCCGATCACCCCCCCAATAACAATGATGTGCGATTATATATGCTGTTCTTACGGTTGTTGCTGATTGATTTGAGCTGTTTCGGAGGTTTGCACTCTCTGAGTGCCAATTTCTAGTTTACTATATATTACTTTATTGTATTTTATTGTTATTGTACATCTTATTCTTCCATTTGATCACTAAAACTATGTGTCATTTTTAATTTCAGATCAAAATCCATCATGTCACGCAGATACAAAAGGAAGACAGACAGGGCTCCAACTTTTCAAAGTTTCTGAAGCAAAGTTATGAGGCCTGTTGATGGAAAGTCCATCTTCACATTTGGAGAGAATGATGAAGGAGTCATCCCTCGATTTGGCTGGTGTGATGCTGTGCTTCTGACTGTTGTGGAGCCGCATTGAGCCCCCCGCCGTGCGGGGCGCGCCGATGAGCGCGGCGCTGCAGCGTGCGGGGTGGCCCCGCCCCCGCGGAGCACGGCGCTAGCTCAGCTAGGCGGCTAGTCAGTGAGGTGTGTTGTGTGTCGGGGGATCAGCCTCCTCTTCCACCGGCCGCTGCGTTTTTTCTGATTGTTACATATCAGCTGCTCACTCAGGTGACGCCGCTGCTAGCAGGCGGGTGGGGCCCACCGTTCACGCTGCCACTGCGGTGGCCTTGGTGATAGCATGCGGCCGCTAGTGCGTGTCTTGGCTGAGCGGCCAGTAACTGATGTGTGTTGCGGGCAGAAGGCACAGCCCCCGCATACCCCTGCTACTACATGCTCTGGGTATCACGTGCACCCCTGCTCTGACGAGGGACGCCTCCACTAGCAGGCGGAGGGAGCTCCTTCTCCGCTCGTAGCATTCTCTGGCGTCTTCATTGTAGTGTGCAGGCCAGGGGTGTATCTCTGTTATTTGAGGCCCGCATGCCCCCGCGCCCATCCCCCGCCCCCCCCCCCCCCGCCCACACACACACACACACACACACACACACACACACACACTCACACTCACACTCACACACTAGCCTGCTGTGATTCTACACTAGCCTGCTGTGTTTCTACACACATACATGTCTTGGTGTATGGTGGTGTCGCCATTTTGGCGGAACTAAGTGCGAGGACGCTGGTTGCGGTGTTTCCGCTGTAGCGGCGCTTACGCTGGTTGCGATGCTTCCGCTGTGGCGGCGTAATTCTGGTTGCGGTGTTCTGCTCTTGCGGCGCTTACGCTGGTTGCGGTGTTTCCGCTGTTGCGGCGCTTACGCTGGTTGTGGTGTTTCCACTGTTGCTGTGCTTACGCAACGTCAGGTTACGGTGCTTCCGCTGTTGCGGCGCTTACACAACGCCAGGTTACGGTGTTTCCACCAGGTTGCGGTGTTTCCGCAGCGCCAGGTTACGGTGTTTCTGCAGCGCCAGGTTATTGTGTTTCCGCAACGCCAGGTTGCGGTGTTTCCACCAGATTGCGGTGTCTCCGCTAGTTGCAGCGTCTCCGCTGGTGCAGTGTTACGCTATTGCACTGTCTGCACTCTTTGTGCAGTGGACCACTTCATGTTCTGCACGAGCGGCGGCATAGCCTTCTGCTCTTGGTGCTAAGTAGCGGACGTTGCTGTGCGGCCGGCGTTCCGGCCCGCCGCCCTGTCCTTTTCCCCACACCTGTTGCTCAGTGTGTGGAGCAGCGGGGCGATCGTTTTCCCCCCGCACCCACTTGGCTTGCTGTGCAGGCTGCGTATACGCCCCTTCCCTTGGCTTACCGCACCACCGTCCTGGGCACCTGATACTCTGACTGATAGCACCACTGCGGAGCAGTGAGGAGCCGGTGTCCCTGGTCGACTGTTTTTTTCCATTGTGGTGCTGTCCGGCTGCTGGCTTAACACTCTGCGTTTGCCATGCAGGCGGTGTATGCCCCCTTCCCTCGACTTACCTCGCTAGCATCTCCTACTCCGGGCGCCCGGTCCTCCAGCTACAGTTGCTGTGCAGGCAGCGTACGCCCCCTTCCCTCAGCTTCTGCACTGCCATTATTCTGACCAGCTGCGTGCGCGCGGCAGTGCAATCAGGCAGGAGGAGAGAGAGCAGTCGCCTGGTGGCCGCTCGCTCTGCTGGTCATGAAGGTGTCTGGTTTGGTTGTGCAGGGGGCGTGCGACCCCTTCCCTCAACCTCCATGGACAGGATGTGATATAAGGTGGGAGAGCCGCGTGTTTGGCGATGGACGGCTCTCACCGCGGTGTTGCCTGGGGAGCCCCCCCCCTACAGGCGGATGATGGCCATGACCACTGTCCCAGTTGTCTTTGTCCTGTTCACCTCAGGGAGGCGCTGTTGTACAACCTGTGCATGGCCAGTGGCTACATGCCCTGGGCGCGGCGGGCTGGCTGGCTGGCGCTGGTCTCTTCTGCTGCTGGGGGTGCCCCCGCCCTCCCCTCTTGTGAGGGACGGGGGGGTGTACTCTAGCTGCTGTGCCTGGCGTGGCTGCGGCCGGCCTGGAGCATATGCCAGATGTGGGGCCGGCTATAGTGTTCCTCAGCTGATCATGCTACCATTGTGCTGGCCTATTGCACGCACCCGCCCTGGCTGTCGGGTGGCGTGGTGGCAGATGGTGGAAGGAGTTGTCGAGCTTCTCTTCCTGGATGGCCTGGTGTTCTGCGTTGCTTCGCGGGTGGCATACGCCCCCTTTCCCGCAGTTTCCCCCCTTCACTATTGGTGGCGTGTGTGCGATACACGCCCCCGCTGCTGTTGGGTGGTGCCACTTTGGAGACTGTTGAAGGAGGGAGCTGCTGGGCATCCGTTCCCTCTCCCCGACATGGCCTTAGCTGGGACCCTGGCCGGTGGTTAGCGTTTGCTGTGCAGGCGGCATGGGCTGCCTTCTCTCAGCTTACTGCATCGTTGTTGTCCTACTGCCTTCTGGGCGCTGTTTGCACACACACCCCCCCTCGCCCCTGGCGGTGGACCTAGTGGCAGCTGATGGAGGGGGGCTGCCGGGGGCAGCCGTCCCTCTCCGGGATGTGATTTTGCCGGCTTGCTGGCCGGTGATTGAGGTTGATTGTGCAGGGGACACACTCCTCCTCCCTCTGCTTCTTGTATGTGGCTGTTTTCTTCTGGCCTGGTACCGCTCCGACAGCACAGCAACGGGGGTGCCGCTGCGTGGCTGTCCCCTCTCCCACGTACGGCCTCAGCTGGCTTTCCGGGGCTTGATCACACAGCATCCGCTGTGCGAGCGGCGTCCGCCCCTCCCCCAGCATGTCGCACTGCCGTTGTATCGACGAGTTGTGGGCACCCACCGTTCCCGGCGGGTGGCTCCGCGGGGCAGGCAGACGGTGCAGGCGGCTGCTAAGAACTCCTCCTGGGTTGGCTCTCTGAGCTGCTAGCCCGGTGGTTTGCGCTGCGCCCCCACTCTGGTGGGTGGCGCTACTGTGAGGGCTGATGGAGGAGGGGGCTGCTAAGCAGCTGGTCCCCCTCCTGGACGGAGCTCTGTTCTTGCGCGCCTCGCTTGACTTGTCGGCATGATCTTTGCTGATTGCGGTAGGGCTAGCGTTGGCTGGCTCTCGGTTATGGGCCGCATGTGCTGCTTCCCCTGCTGTAGGACCCCACGGTGGCAGTCGCCACGCAATGAGTGTTGGTTGGGCGCTGCCAGTGGAAGCACTGTTGTGTTCTTCCGGCTTATTGGTGCCTGCTTTGGAGCAGGGCCCTGCAGAGGCTTTTCAGTGGGATTGGTCTCTGGGATTCCTCGTAACCAAGTTGGCATACGTCATTCCAGTGCTTTAAGCACCACTTCTGGTGGTCAGTAGGGATGAAATAGAACGAAAGTTACGAATGTAACTACGGTTCTATGAATCCCGGATGACCGCCAGAGCACTCTGTCACTTGGAATCCTCGTGGTCACGCGAGAAGATTCCGTAGGAGACGATTGGTGGGTGGAGCCCTGAACTTATGCGGTTCCTGGGTCACCCAGGGGTCACGAGTGACTTTGCTGGTATACATACTCGAACTACGCATGCGCGAAGGGAACATTCCAGTGTTTTAAGCACCGCCTCTGGCGGTCATCCGGGATTCATAGAACTGTAGTTACATTCGTAACTTTCGTTCTTACTGTTGTGTTTTTATTTATCATTGTGTTGCTGCTGTTGAGTGTGTGAAAAACATTACATTCCAGAAAAAGGAAAATGTCTCACTTGTCATTTCAGTACTTTTCCCCATACTCACTATTTGTCTTCACTAAATTATCAATATGTAAATACTAATGAGGAGCACAGCTAATTATCAAGTTACTTATGTGCTAACATAAAGCAATAACTCAAAAGAGTCAAAGTGTCAATGACAAGCTTTATTATTGTTTGTCAGATACAAAAACGTGCTTCCACAAATATTAAAAACAGTCTGTGTGGCATCCTGACTTGTTTGTGTGTGTGTGTGTCATCTTCTGTGATCAGCTGACTGTCTTCCTCAGCATCAGGTGTCTCGCCCTCATTCTGTTGATTTTGTCCAGGCTCCGACGTCCCCTCCTCGGTCTCCAGCTCTCCAGTCTCTGCATCCCGGCGGACTCCCGTCTCTGGTGCTTGCGGTGACACTTTCTTTAGCTGCTCCCTCCTGCCTCCCTCCGTAAATTTTAAATTTAAGATAAAGAAATAAAATAAACAGATTTAGTATGAAGTGATTCTCCACTGCCCTCCTCTGCTGACTGTGTTTCACAAGTGAAGTTGGCTCGCAGCTGGGTGAAGCTAGTTCGCAGCTGCGCTAGCCATTAGCGGCTAACGTAACTTCAATCTGAGAGAAACCACATTTTCAGTAACATTGCTTATAAATAAATAAACTCGCTTTATAAAATGCCTTTATAAAAATGTCGAGAGCAAACAACCATGTTGGCAGATATGGAGTGGAAAGTGATGCTCTTTCATGTCACTGCTGCGACCCCCGCCGTCTGACGCCCCTTCATCATTTCCTCAGTCTGCTGCCCGTAATTTCTTTTCCACGTGGGAAACTGGAAAAAACAGATATTGCCTTCTGTCCTGCTCCCATTCCGTCGATGCGAATTATTATGGCAGCCTATCACGCAACACGATCTTCCCATTTCTGAGAAATAATGCCGCACTCAAAGACGTGAATCACAGAGTGAGACGACGCCTGCAAAATGGCTTTTCAATCCCACAATGCAACAGAGTGACGTCACCACATATGTATCTTTTTTGTTGAGTTGAATGTAGTGAGAGACATGAAAATAAGAAAATGAAAAATATACAAAACAGAATTTTGCCTTTTTTTAAACGGTCTGTTTATTTCTGGAAACAAGATTGTAAAACAACACAAATAAAATTCACACACATTTACAAGGTTTGTGAGTTTCACATGACAACTTCTTCAAAACTGTGCTTCAGACTTTGCACTCTCACAGCACTGCTTTTGTGCATTTGCCACACGTAAACTTTTTGCAGTGAACATATTTACGTGTGTGTGTTTGACATGACACACCTTCTTTAAAACTGTGCTTGGTCTGAGCAGACCTGGCACTCCCCTGGCACTTCTTTTTTACATTTTACACTACTAAACTTGTAGCAATGGAGACACTGGGCAGGAGCGGGGTTCTTTTTGCGCCGGTGCTGGACTTTGCACTTCCTCCTTTTGCCGGGTTCATCTTGTGAGGCGGCCTGTTTGCGAAGAGTTTTTTCCTTTGCAATCTTCTTTTCCGTCACATGGGACTCAGCCAACTCTCTGGCAAGCCACATCAGGAAACCTGACTGCCTTTCCTTCTGCCCTGTGCAGGCTTGGTGCAGCACATGGGCGTTCAGGGCTGCCATGTCAACCATGTTATAGAACAAAGAGATTGGCCATCTTCATGTTCCTGCCCTTACGCTGTACGCCCGCACCATCTGATCCATGGCATCGACACCGCATTTGGTTGAATTGTACTGGGCGATGGTGCTTGGCTTTCTTTTGTTGTTTCTGTTGTTTGTACACTGTCAGGGTGGCATCAGTTGTTGAAAACACCTGGGTGCTGAAGTCATTGCTGTTCATCCCTCGAGCCGAAGGGGGGGATTTCTCTGCGAATCTCATTGAGTTATCTGTTGTTACCATTCTGCCTTTGTCCAGAAACGGTTCCATCAGCTTCATCTTCTCCCACTCTCACTCCCTTGGCATGGCTGGGGTCTTTCCCAAGACTAAATGTTGCAAACATTTAGTCCTCAGGTCACATGCCACCCAGAGCTTTATCCCAAACTTGTCTGGTTTTGTTGCAATGTACTGCAAGAAACAGCAGTGAGCCTTTGTTGGGAACAGCTGTTCTTCTACGTTGTTCTTCTGCATATGATGAAATAAAGTTTGCAACAAAGGAACAAAGGAATCTCCAAACATTGGAGATTATGGAAGACCTGTCAGTTTCAACTGGGTCGCAGTCAGTCCCTGGGAGTTACATCACAATTTGTGATGACTAAAAAAAATCATTGGCCCTCATTTATCAAATGATCTTTCAAACGGGTGTATATCTGAGCGGTGAGCTCATCGTACGACGGGGCTTGCGCGGCATTACAGAAACTTCTGTACCTCGCCGATCTCAGCGTTTGAATGTTCGGGTGTTTATAAATGCGGCGACTGAATCTGATCGTCATAACATGTTACGCCCTGAAATATTCATAGTTCCGAAGTCGCGCCCACTGAGGTCAAACGGAGGTCAAAAGGAGCAATTTTGGTGAAAAAAGAAACTTTTGGGAGCTGGAAATGGATCCTCTCAGGTCTGAGGTGGAGGTAAATCAGGAGGAGCTCTTTGAAAGAATAAAAACTGAAATAAAGGGAAAAACGCTGCCCGGAGGAAGCTCGCGGCAGCGGTGAGTCACTTGGCCACCAGATAAAATCACATTGCTCGGCACTGAGGACTGCTGCTGCAGAGCTCAAGACCTGAAAGTTCCGTGAGAGACTTTGTGCGCCTGTCACAGGACGGTGTACAGTCTGCTTCACCCAGGGCCCTTGTAAACGAGAATTCATCGTGGATCGATTTGAATGCCGTCCATGTATACACGTGCATTTAACACGATTGTTTTCAATCAGAATGAAAAAAACACCCATTGTGAAACAGAATTCACCCACTAATAGGGAAGGTGAGCTGGTTTAGACCGTCGTGAGACATGTTAGCTTTAAAGAGAGAAAGTCAACATAATGGCGCTGAAAAAACACCTGGAAGTGTTTGCTTAACACAAGTTCCCCCTCAACAGACATTCAAATGCAAATACACTTGCATATGTGTGCAGGCACACACACACACACATACATGTTTGTATTTCTATCGTTGTGAGGACACTCATTGATGTGGAATAATGCTTTGTTTTCAAAGTTCTCAGGAACACAGTGTGAAGGCCGCTCTGTTTTGTCTGAAGTCACTTGGAAACAGCGTCTGCTAGTCTCGTGAGATCTTGCTATATGACCTGGCATGGCCGGAAGTCATGCCAGAGTCGGGTTGGATTCTCCTCGGAGCAACAGCCTTGCTCTCAATCAGCTGATTTGTGTGTGCTTCCTCTGCAATCCTCAATAAATCCTCCTTGTGCAGCGTCAACACCTTGACTCGTCATCTTTGGCTCTGATTCTCCAAAAATTCCACAACAGTTTGGGGGCTCGTCCGGAATCTAAATACAACATAAACGAGGTGAGTGCAAATGTTTCCTCTGTTAAATATTTAACTCAGGAAGTAATGCCTTACCTGTGGGGATGTTTGACTAGATAAAAGAACTATTTCATGGTTGATTGGAATTGTTAAAGCAAATTTCTAAACATAAAGAGCCAAAGATGTCCCTAAATTTTTGATTGATTCTTATCAATCAATTGCTAATGATTAGTAACAATTGGGTTGTAATAATAATTTAATTCTAACTTGGAACTGTGGCTGAGAGAGCTTAGGAAGAGTTTCGAGACTTGGAGTCTGGACGGCCCTGGGGGCCACTGGCGTGGAAGGGCTGAGTCCCTGAAGCGACTTTGTTTTCACTCGGACTGGATCCGATCCGAGATTGACGCACCGCAGAGCTTGGGGGGTATCTTAATATAGCCTCTTCAACGAACTTTCCTGAAATGCACCACATTCTTGTCTGTACATTTCCCCCACATTGTAATGACTGCATGACATCTCATCACATCACCAGTCCACAGTTCACAGCAAGCCCAGGAAAGTTGCAAACATATCAGATAGGCCATAAGGTGAGCCATGAAGAAGTGGCTAGAAATTTTTTTTCGTTCCCATATCTGGGATGAGAGATGCATTTTTGTTTAGAATATACCCTGACAGACTTTACATTAAAAGTTCTCCACAATCCATGCTGCAGTTTTTTGTCAGAAGCCATATTTGAATAAAATGAAAATTCTTTGGTGCTAAATTCACTTGTTTTATTCATCAACATCCACTTTAGCAGCACAAGATCTCTCACAAATTGACATTCATACATTCACACTTTGAAGAGCAGGACTTTTAGTCATCCAGGTCACTGTTAACCCCCATCTTCAATGTGCCGTCCTCTGCCAATGGGTGAGGGTGCAAACATAACACCTTTCAGACAATGTCTCATCATTGCTGCTTGGGAGTTTGACCTTTTGCAGTGTTGGTGTAGAGCAGGGGTCGGCAATTAGCGGCCCGCGGGCCAAATGTGGCCCGCCGAACCGTTCAATCCGGCCCGCGAGAGGATTCCAACACGCGCGCGCACAAACGCACGCATTACCCCGGGCCCTCGAGCGGACGCACGCACCCCTGTTGGAGTGCGATATCTGTCATTGTGTTGCAATAGACAATCTTCGAAGGATGTGTTGTTTAGTTGTGGTTTCCGGTTTGTCACTGAAAAATAAAGAGGAGTGGCACCTCGTCTGGTGAACAGAGAGCGCAAGTGAGTGCGCTGCACCGAGCTCACTGTGTGTTTATTCTCCAGTAAGTTTGAGTGTAACGGTGTGTTTCCACCGGACGCGACGCGAATTTTTCGGGCGATGAGATTACATACAAAGTCACTACATTCAAAGAATTACAAACAGAGAACTTTTAATATCTTGCTCAGAATCAGTGCATCTTTTTAAATGAGTGAAAAGATTGCAGTGCCCCATATGTCAGAACGGGATGAAACGATACGGCTTTCACCTTACGGCCTAAGACAGGGGTCGGCAATTAGATTTCGCGTCGGTCCATATTTTTTTTGGGCACATGAATCGTGGGCCGGATTGGACGGTTCGGGGGCCCGGATTCGGCCCACAGGCCGCCATTTGACAGTCATTGGTCTAAGAGAACTGAAAGCTCAATGACTTCTCTCCTTTGTTTGGAACAAGCTTTACTTTCTGAGCTCTTTCTCCCACCAGCATGCACACACTGCTCCCTCAGCTTCTGAGCTGAGTGCCTCCAACTCCCTGAACTAGCAGACTGCTTCCACCTGCTGCCTCAACCTGCTGCCTTCAGGCAGAGAGACACACCCAGACCTCACACAGTGGGGGCGTGGCCTGCAGCTCAGCTCCACACCAGGATTTCCATGAGCATCAGCTGAAACGCATGCAGACACAGCATGAAAAACACAGCTATACAAACACATAGTTACAAACACATAGGCACACACACACACGCACATTCATGAGCGGAGAGACAGAATACGTTACTGTCCATGGTGCTGAAACATTTACACTTAACTAAACACACTGCCCCCTCCACACATGTTCACAGAAGAATATTTCTTCCCTCCCTCCGTCTCTCTCTCTCTCTCTCACACACACACACACACACGCTCACAAAGTTCATCTGTTGAAGAAATTTCACCCGCTTCATGAGCCATTGTACAGCTTTTTACCATTTTTTAGATGTTCAGTTGTTTTGTCAACAGTGTTCACGGTACAGGTTGGGAACAGCTGTGGTTGTATGGTGCCTGTTAAAGGAGCACAGTTCTGGCTGCTGGGGGGGGATGTTGACCCTGGCTGGACGTGGCTGACCAGCTGTTTCCTCCCATCGCTTCTCGGATACCACTCCGATGGCTGTGTAAGGCTCAAAAGATGCAACAACGCACTTGTTTTCAGTAAAGCGTGATTTATTTGAGTCCCATGAAGAGACAAGGATCTGATTTCCAATTGATCCCGACAGGTTCCAGTAAGACGCCAAAGAAAGTGGCCTGACAGCTGTCTGACAGCTCCACAGCGTTTCCACAACGTTCTCTCATTGCTTTAAAAACCTGTTTGCCCTTCCGGAGTCACAAATATTAGTTTCACTTGGTTTCAGCACACACGTATGAATATACTAAAAGTATTCACTCAAAAAGATTAATAACGTGGTTCACACACTAATAAATGATTAATACTAACCGTGTGACTGTAACGACCAAACAGAGGGACACAAGCAGTGGTGCACCACTCAGTATGGCTTGGGGTATTGTTAGGTCCAGTGGGAACTGCTTCCTGTGGGGGCGGAAACGTTGAAGAGGAGTTCGATATTGCTCCACTCTTCTCTCAAGGGACTCTATTTGGAGCTTCATGATATGGTTCTCTCATGTTGAGGTGTGGAAGGCCACACAGCGTTCGTGATTCCAACGTCAGCTATAGTCACGTCATTTATCTCCTTTGTGGGCGGCGAGTCCTGAATAACGCGGGCATCGAGGTGCATTATTCAACACTTGCTGTTGAGCCCGTTACTCTCTGGTTCTCGCTGTCTTTGACTTGATGACAGGAAGCGTTTGAAAATTCACCATCAAGTGACTGATGAGGACTTTGGACTGGGATTAAACAAGTTCTCTTCTTCCCAGTCCTTTTTCAGCAGAATAAGAAGAAAAAAAGGGGGGGGGGGGGGGGTTAATGTTGCGGTTTTGTCTTTCTATTGAAATCACTTGAATTATTGATTGTTTTAAGCAAGTTTCTTGAATTACGAATATTGTTTTTGTTAAAATCATTGAAATTTCATGACATGGTGGATTACAATATTCTGCGAATTATGTATAAAGTACAAAGAACTTTTCAGCCATTGATATTCAGAGCAGATTTAGAAAAAAAAAAGAGAAAGTAACTACAACTTGAAGGAACAGGGATCTTCACCAAACCTAAATGTTGAACCACAGTGAGGGAACGTTGCAGTTCAGTCCAAGGAGTCCAGTTATGGAACAATCTAGATCTAGAATCAGAAGAATGTAACTCACACACCACATTCACTATGTTTTAGATCCGAGTCACCATCAAAACACAAAGAAGCACAAAGAGGATCTGATATGAAGCAGCAGTGTGAAGAGCCAGAGAGGCTGCAGGCCGCTCACTCTGCTGCTGTCTGGGAGTTGTCTGCTGGTTCTCCTCTGGGGTTTCTGTTGTTTGCTGCTGGTTTTCAATATTGACAGAATATGATGACATGAGATGAAGGAGCAGAGAAGATTAGTTCATTCTTCTTTCTGCTCACTTTCATTTAAGCTACTGAAAACTGTTCAGTATTGACTGAGCTCAGAGAGAAATGGATTACAGATCACATGAAAAGACTGATAACGAGGAATTTCCTGACAGACTTCAGTTTACAAACTGATTTTATATTTTCAGCCAACATCAGTTCTTCAGAACCTACAAGATGATCAGATTGATTAGAAAGAGGAATGTCTCAAACAGGGAGGAGGAGGAGGAGGAGGAGAACACACATTGATGATTCTTTGTCACATCCTGAGGAACCCTGGTTCGATGCTGGACTCACAGCTCTTCACACTACACCACTGACACTCAGGGCCTCTGGTGGGTCCTCTGGATGAAGCTCTGCTCCCAGTAGCTCCACCTGCAGAGAGATGAGAGGAGATGATCAGAGTCTCTGAAGCAGTGAGGACTTCAGTCCTGTTCAGAGCAGCAGTCAGCAGCTCAGAGCTCATGAAGGACCACCACTGTCAGACCAACACAACAAGCCTGTGGCTCCTCTGATTGGCTGGCTGTGTGTCCTCTGCTGTCCAATCCTGAAGCTGCTCAGCGTTCTCCTCTCACAGCCTCACTGAGAGTCAAACACTGTGTAGCGGAGGAATCTCAGTTGGGATTAGGACTAGTTCTGAATCAGGAATTATCTTCTGTTCATGTCCGTCGTGTCGGCCAGAACACCACTTGTGGCCACTTCAGGTGAGGAGTAATGAGGAGGGAGGCAGGTTGCAGGTGAATAATGGGCTTTACTCACAATTCCACAGTTTACAGTTCATCATACAAACTGTATTGTGAGAGCATGGGTGTGTGTGTGTGTGTGTGTGTGTGTGTGTGTGTGTGTGTGTGTGTGTGTGTGTGTGTGTGTGTGTGTGTGTGTGTGTGTGTGTGTGTGTGTGTGTGTGTGTGGTTTCCTAAACAAAGGAAAGAAACAATCAATCAATAAACTGACGTGAAGGTAACTACAGTCCAGAATAAACATCAAGTTACCACTTCTCCAGCACCACAGGAAATGTAATCATGCCAAAATAAACCGGCGCTCATGATTACCCAGGCACTGTGGTTTATTGTGAAGGGCACCGGAAGTCACAGACCACCGTTAGCCCGTAGCTTGCTCGTCATCTACGGCGTAGGTGAATAAAGGCCTCAGTATACTCCCCCGCCGCCGCCACGGCGTTCCTACGCCGGCAACCCTACGCCGCTACTGAACATATCTTGCTCCTGCGTCAAGGGAACGCCCTCCTCTGCCAAGCCGCTAGCAGTCACAACAACAATGCGGCTTCCGTAGCTCCGGCTTTACCTAGACATAGATCTATAGACATAGATTTCTAGACGTACGTATCTAGACACGCGTGCATTTACCGAACATATATCTGCATATATGACATATCTGGTGACACCGGGCTGTGGTGGAGGAGAGGCTGAGCGGACCGTGATGAAATATTGGTGAAACTAATGAGCTTTTGGACGATTAAAGCCATTTTCGGAGCGGCTATACACGTAGCCCCGTCTGCTAACAGTGCTAACACTGCTAACAGTATAGGGATGTGCGCCGCTCAATTTTGGATCTCAATTTCTCCCGAAGCACTGTTCGGATCAGAAAAGCATTTCGGGTGAGTTCTACTTTATTCTATAAACAACGCGAAAGCGGACCAATCACAGCCCTCGACGTTCACGTCACCACGCGTCGAAACGACGCAAAGTCACAATTTTCGGGTGGCGCACGTCAAGCCCCGACGTAGCCCGACGTAGCCCGTCGTAGGGCTACGACGTCTACGTCGTAGGAACGACGTAGCGGCGACGGGGAAGTATACTGAGGCCTTAACTCGACACAAGTAATAATGGGGAAGCGGTCATGCCCGGGTTCTCCCAGCTGTGCGACACGTGAGCTTGTGACCGGACCACCGTCAGTAGCAGACTAGCAGACTGCAGGGAACGGCAGCCCGTCCGCGCCGTGCTAATAGCGAGCCACAACATGCCCAGCGCTAACCCAACTTCCCCACCAGAGCCGCGATACGCCCAGCGCCAACCCGACTTCCTGACAGAGACGCCGACTCGCCAGGTATTAAACCGAAAACCCAAAATAACATGCAACAGCTGACATCATGAGCCGACGGTGGAGAATCAGTGACAGGTGAACTTACTTGTCATTGACGCACACAATCTATCGATCCCTCACCCCGTGCACTGCTGCTGCTCCGTCGTGACGGCACTTAGCTACAGGTGTAGAGGGGGGCGTGGCGGCCAGACGGCGTGACATAAGGTGCGTTCGACATGAGAAAGCCAGAGGCAGACCTTTAAGACTTTTGAGCCGCCCCGCCCAGATTTGGCCCGGCGTCACTGATACGTAGGACCTACGTAGGGCATCGAAAACTCGCGAGACCCAAATGAGATCAGTCACAGAGGTAGCCGCGTGAGCTGCTCGAGAGCAACTCACCGCGGCTACCTGGCCCATAGATATCATATAAAAACTAGATGCCTTAAGGCAGAGTCAGCAACGTCGTTCACTGGCGGCCATCTTAGGACAGTGGACCACTCTGGGGCGCTCTGTGTAATCTGAGGGAAGGTGAGTGATTTACACTAATTAAAATACTCAACTCACTGAATTCTTCATGGATTTACAGACAGTTTGATTCATTACTAACGTTACGTTGCTATGATGCAGACTAAATTTTAATATCACAACTTTTCTTTTTGCATGCAGTTAAATGCCAACATGTCTGACGTTTATAACAAACCAAGTCGTTTGAAAATCGATTGAAAATTGAGCAATCTATAGCTATTTCAAAGTTGACGCTCAATTGACAATGTGATGAGTGAGTGAGCGGCCCTGTACCAAGATGGCCGCCATGTGACGACGTTCGTCCCCATTGGGTTACAGCGCGCATGAGCCATCTAGTGTTTCTATATATATCTATGACCTGGCCCACCTCTCTGTTTCATACAGGCAGGGGATTGGACCCCAGCCCACTCGTCATCAGTTTGATGACAACACGCTTTATTTGCATAAATAAACATCCAGTCCCGGCTCCAGTCCAGTGTAGAGGGGGGAGGGGGGGCGGCGGCTACAAAGGGGGGGGTGCGCAAAAGTGGCGAAAAAGTAACGGAGCAACACAAAAACAGAATCCACAGATCAGAGGCCTGTTCTCCCATGTCCAACAACGTATGATCATTAATCACATTGCTAAAAAGCACAAATAGTAATAAAACAAATGATAAAATAACCAGCCCTCACCTTTAGTAGAGCTGGAGTCTCCACTTTTTTTTTTTTTTTTTTTTTAATTTTGAATAGCACAACACTTCATATTGATTTGACCGAGCCAGTGGAGTTTGCTGTTGTTTTTTAAGCACAAAATAGACTGAAAACTTTATTTATTAGTTTTTTGGACTGAGGGGGCGAGGCAGTCTGCCCCCCTTGACGCCTGGTCGCACTTGCAGCAGCAGGCACGCTTCACGTGACGGAAGCCAAAACGTAACTTAAAATTATTTTGTTTTTTTTAAATTTTATTTATTTCAGTTAACTGAATAAGAATTAACACAACGTGACACACAAAAGAAATTGTGAATTCTTTTGTTTTTAATAAGAAAAACACAATTACCCCTCTGACAGCCAGGGGGGGCAAGGAGGCACAGGCGGGGGGCATTGCCACCCCGGACGCCGGGCCTGTAAACACCCCCTACGGTGGGAGTCATCAGAAACACAAACATGGAGAACATAGGGTTGTCCGAGTTGGAGGCAGACTTATAACTCTGCCCCACGGCTGCGCCGTCTGCTTCGTCTACCTCTGGCTTTGCCATCGTGAACGCACCTATATACACCTCTGTGACCTATAACCCCGTGACAACTAAATACGTCCCATCTCAACATATATAAACTATAAACAAACTTTGTGGCCTTTTCTTTGTTCTCACACTGACTGTGTTTAGTCCAAACCTGCTGAGAGCAGCATGGACTCACTCCAACCATCTACTGACCTCAGAGTCTGCAGGCTGCAGTCCGGACTCTGCTGAAGATCAACCAGCTGCTGCACATCTGGATCCTGCAGCTGGTTGTAATCCAGGTCGAGCTCCTTCAGGTGGGAGGGGTTGGACTTCAGAGCTGAGGCCAGAGAAGAACAGCTGATCTCTGACAAACTGCAGCCCCTCAACCTGAATGAAGAGAGAAAGCAGCAGAATTAATGAGGAGGAACCGATCAGATGTATTAACGGAGAAACGATCAGCTCCACATTACTGAGTCCTGATCAATCAGCTGTTCTGTTGTTGTAGATCTTCATCACACACAACAAACACACATCTCCTCATGTCCACACACATCAGTCAGCTGCTGCTGAGCTCAGTCCACTCTCTCACTGCAGTATCAGAGTCTCAGATCACAGCTGCTGACAAACATTTCTCCTTCTACAACAGGAACAGACAGTCAACTGACCTCAGAGTCTGCAGACCACAGAGTGGACTCTGCAGAAAACCACACAGCTGCTCAACTCCTGAATCCTGAAGATCAGGATTCCGACTCAGGTCTAGATGTTCCAGATGGTTCTGGAGGGAGGAGTTGGACTTCAGAGCTGAGGCCAGAGAAGAACAGCTGATCGCTGATAACCTGCAGTCCGTCAACCTGAATAAAGAGAGAAAGAAGTGGGATTAGAGGACAAAATCTGATGTTGAAGTGACTGAGAGCTGAAGAAGGTTAAGACTGGAAGAGTTTAGAAATGTAAAGTCCAAACAGCTGAAGCCTCCAGGAGGAGAAGAGCTCTCATCAACATGCTGCAGAGCTCACTCCACTCCCCATCCCTTCAAAATCTGGAATCCTCCTAATCTCCTCTCAGTCCTTTGACTCCAACAGATTGTAACTTCAAGGCAGTGAACTGACCTCAGAGTCTCCAGGTTACAGTTTGGACTCTCCAGTCCAGAACACAGAATCTTCATTGATGAATCCTTCAGGATGTTGTTACTCAGGTCCAGAAGTTTCAGATGGGAGGGGTCAGAGGTCAGAGCTGAGGAGATCACTTCACAGTGAGGATCAGAGAGTCTGCAGTCAGAAAATCTGTAATGAGACCCAGAGAGGACAGGATGTGAGGAGAGAGGACACTTTGTTGGACTGTTGGACATCAGACCTGCTCTCCTGTAGAAACACCACAACCTGCTACACCGTGCTGCAGGTCTTTTGTCCTGTTCCTGCTGAGTCTGACATGATTTATTTCATCAGATGGACTGATGAACTGATGGTTGGATGGGTGGATGACTAGGATTGATGGTTTCTTCATGACAGCTCACTGAGGATCATCTCCACAGAGGAACTACAGGAACTACGTTCTACAAACATCACTGAGACATTGATCATGAAGACTTGAGGACTCACTCAGCCTTCCTGCAGTTCTTCACAGCTGGGATCAGTCTCCATCGTCCCTCCAATGATGTGTTGTATTTCTTCAGGTTAAACTCCTCCAGGACCTGGTCTGACATCTGCAGCATGTAGGCCAGAGCTGAGCAGTGGATCTCAGAGAGTCTCTTCTCTGATCTGTTCTCTGACGTCAGGAACTCTTGGATCTCCTGATGGACTGAGAGGTCCTTCATCTCCGTCAGACAGTGGAAGATGTTGATGCATCTGTCAGGAGACACTTTTTCACTGTTGATCTCCTTCAGGTTCTGGATGACTCTCTGGATGGTTTCTGGACTGATCTCTGTTCGACCCAGCAGACCTTCTAAGAGTCTCTGGTTGGATTCCAGAGAGAGGCCATGAAGGAAGCGGACAAACAGGTCCAGGTGGCCGTTCGGACTCCTGAGGGATTTCTGCAGGATGACCCTCAGGAAATCATGGAGAGATCTGAAAGCATGATCCTCTCTAAAGAAGGCCTTCAGTCCGTCTGTCTTCCTGCTGGTGAAACAGTGGAACATGGAGACTGCAGCCAGAAACTCCTGAACACTCAGATGGACGAAGCTGTAGACGGCTTTCTGGAAGATCACAGACTCTCTTCTGAAGATCTGAGTACAGATTCCAGAGTACAGCGAGGCCTCAGTCACATCCAGACCACACTGCTCCAGGTCTTCTTGGTAGAACAGGATGTTTCCTTTGTCCAGATGTTCCAAGGCCATCCTGCCCAGCTTCAGAAGAAGCTCCCTGTCAGCCTCCGTCAGCTCCTGTGGACCCGTCTCAGGTCCTTCATGGTACTTGAGCTTTTTCTTGTGTGTCTGAACCAGCACAAAGTGGGAGTACATGTCAGTCAGGGTCTGGGGCAGCTCTCCCCTCTGCTCGCTGCTCAACATGTGCTCCAGAACTGTAGCAGTGATCCAGCAGAAGACTGGGATTCCACACATGATGTGGAGGCTCCTGGAGGTCTGGATGTGGGAGATGATCCTGCTGCTCAGCTCCTCATCACTCAGCCTCCTCCTGAAGTACTCCTCCTTCTGGGCGTCAGTGAAGCCTCGCAATTCTGTCAGTCTGTCCACACATGTAGGAGGGATCTGATGGACCGCCGCCGGTCTGGAAGTGATCCAGACCCGAGCCGAGGGCAGCAGATCCCCCCGGATGAGGTTAGTGAGCAGCAGGCCGACTGAAGACTGCTGGGAGGCGTCAAGTAGCCGCCGGCTGCTGCTGAAGTCCAGAGAAATTCTGCTTTCATCCAGACCGTCCAAGATGAAGAGCAGCCTGCAGACAGCCAGCTCCTCTGCCGTCAGCTTCTGGAGCATGGGATGGAAAACAGCCAGCAGCGAGAGGAGGCTGTACGGCCGCTCTCCCAGCAGGTTCAGCTCCCTGAAGGAGAGCACCACCAGCACCCCGACATCCTGGTTCTCCAGGCCCTCGGCCCAGTCCAGACTGAACTTGTGCACCGAGAAGGTTTTTCCACTGCCGGCCACGCCGCTGGTCACAACCACACGGATGTGTCTGAGCTGCTGGGCTGAGGCTTTGAAGATGTCCTGAACCCTGATGGCAGAGTGATGGAGGCTCTCCTTCCTGGAAGCTGTCTCCAGAAGCTTCAGCTCAGGTTCCCTCTGAAGCTCCTCACTGAGTCCCTCTGTGATGTGGAGCTCAGTGTAGATCCTGTTGAGGAGGCTTCCTCCTCCTGCTTCATCACTTCCTTCAGTCACACGTTCACATCTCCTCCTCAGACTCTTCTTATGTTCTTCTAGAAGCTGCTGCAGACCCACACCTGCTCAAAGACAACAACAGTCAGAAAGCACACAAACAACAAGCTTTCATGTCTCTACAACACAGCAAGTCCCAGTCCCTCAGCAGAAACATGTCCACTCTTACTTCTGGATCTTTCTGGCTGCTCCTCACAGACATCACTCCTCTTTCTCTCTCTGTGGACACCAAGCAACATTTCCTCTGAGCAACACAACACACAGCAACGACACAAAGGTACAGCTTCAACTCACACTGCTTCAAAATACTTGAGCTGAATCTGAAAGTCAGCACATCTCTCACTCTGCTTTGGAGGAATTGAAAGAAAAACAGTTTCTTACTTTGTGTCTGGAGGTCCAGGTTCACCACTGAAGTTTGGTACTGGACCTCTGGACCGGTTACTCTTCAGTGACAACCTGAGAGTGAAAATACGAGGATCAGAAACTGTGTGAAGGGTTCAGTCAGTTCACTGTAAATTCAGTGGTTGTAAAGAGATGAACAAGACAGAGGTCAAGGGGGGGGGGGGGGGGGGGGGTGCGTGTATCGGAAACCGTCCTGCCTGGACGGTTGGTCGGGCCACATTTGGCCCGCGGGCCGCCAGTTGATGATCACTGTAGTATTATATTATTAGCATTGGCATGTTAGCACTTTTGACCGGTCACTGTTTTACGGCAAAATTAACACATCACTGAAAACTGAAATGCATCCACAGCGGTGCCCTGGCACCAGGACCTCCTCACCCTCCATGTTATTAGCGTAGCCTCGCTAACCGTCCAGCCGAGACGAGAGGGGAATGGCAGGGTGAGTGAGGCTGCTGCTGCCGCTGCTGGCGCTCCACCATTACGTCAGATCCTGAGTTTTACGCAACTGTCTGGATAAAATAAATAATTCACGGTAATCGCGAATATGAAAAACATTGCCGAATATGTAAAAAAATCACGATTGACGATTATTGTAATATTTGTGACAGCCCTAGGTGCCAGAAAAGCTTCTCAAGGATGTGTGGATCAGTGCGCCTGCATGGAACGTGCACAGCTGAGCCCAGAATGCAGCATGTCGAGAGTGAGTACGCAGCACGCTGGTGATTTCTTTGTGCGTTCTGATTAATTTCCAAAATAAAGTTTTAGCTTCTGAAATCCAATTTTTAAACAGTTCTGATGGAGCTTAATGTTTATCTGGATGATGCGGCTTCATACCGAACCACTGCACTGTAAATCTGGACGACCCGCGGCGTCTGGGGATAAAAAATAATATTCGATGTAAGGTCAGTTTTGTACCACATGCGTAAATGCGTACAAACATACACACCCTCCCCTACTGTACAACATGAAGGCAACTGGAATTAATCAGTGACTTTCGACGTAATCTGCAGCGCCGTCATTGATATCTGTAATATAATGCCAGCCTGCATGAAGACGTAGGGCTCTGTGGAGAGCTCCGCTCTAAAAAAAAAAAAAAAAAACAACAACTGACAGTATTAATCGGTCAAAGTTCCTGTTATCGGTTAACGGTTAAACGTTTAACCATGTGCATCCCTACCTTCCACACATGACAGCAACATTAGAAGAGTCAGTTCACTCTGTGGTGGCAGGAAGAAACACTGAGAGACGGACTGAAGAGAAGAGAGGCCACACTGCAGGAGCAGCTGACGGCTCTTACCTGTCCACACCTGATCTGCCCTCCTCTTCATCCACACCAGACATCTTCAGTCACTGAGACACAGAGCAGCAACAGCCATCAGAACACACACACACACACACACACACACACACATCAATCAGCTGTCAGTCTCCCGAAACCCCCCCTGCCTGGACCTCCCACTTCCCCCTGGGGCCCTTGCTGTGACGGCAGACTGGGCTGGACTGTCCTCAGGGCCCCCCAGCCACATGGCCCCCACCAGCACAGGGACCGGCCCACATCCCAGAAGACCCAGGGGGTCTGCGGCGGTGTGGGCGACCCCCCACACCCGTCAGGAGACATGGTCCGAGGAGTCTCACACACACGAGTCAGAGGGCGAAGGAGAAACTCCGCGCTGTCATGACAGTGAGGGCCGGAAAGTGTCTGATCTTTATTCTGTTAGAGGAAATGAATAAAGGAGCAAATCTGACTTCTGGAAGACCACACTGGACCAGGTCCAGATCTAAAACAACAAGAACTGGACCTCTCAGATCTGTTCCAGATGTTCCTATCGGGGCTCAGCATTCATATAAACCCTGTTTCAGGTCTGTTCAGATCCGTCTTGACTTTGTGAAAATGAAAACTGACTGAGCCCTGTCTGCTGAGAGCTGTGCTCACATTCACAGTCGTGCACAAACGGTGCTGTGCACGGAGGGAAAGAGTGAAGGAGAGATGGAAACAATCGTCTCCTTTCTGTCTCTTCCGCTGGTTTTTTTCAGCTCCTGCAGTAAATCCAGTCTGGATTTAGTTTGTGGCTCATCAGTTTCTAATAGTTTGATTTCAGGGGCAGGACGTTTAATTGAGGGGGCAATGCCGGAGACAGAAGACACGGCGACGCGTCACTGGCCCATTTTGCTGGACTCGCACTCATGACAGCAGCCGATACCTATAACATGTCAACCAGTGAGTGGTGCCGGCGTGTGGCTCCTGTGTGTGTGTGTGTGTGTGTGTGTGTGTGTGTGTGTGTGTGTGTGTGTGTGTGTGTGTGTGTGTGTGTGTGTGTGTGTGTGTGTGTGTGTGTGTGTGTGTGTGCCTACACGTTGGAGAATCATCCAATAAAAATGATGCGTGAGACTCAAGCTACAACTTTCACTGGTGAGACCCCGAGTCCCATTAGAACCCATTAGAACCCATTGGAACCCACTGAAAAATGCTGAATTTCAGTGTAAATAACCACATTAAATCCTGGTTCCAGAACATGCTCTGGTCTCTGTCACTAGTTTCTTCTTGACCAGACCCTGATTTTCATATCAATCATCAGTTGATTTTATTTTTGGAGGTAATAGGGACACATTATGCTTTTTTCACTTTGTGAAGAGTTTCTTATAGTCGTGTGTGTTGCCGTGGCCTCATTAAGAGTTTCAAACTTGAAAATTGTCCGTTCCCCCCTTGTCTTGCTACACTACATTTTGTGAAAATGCCTGCTGAAACGGTCGAGTTTGAGTTTGGTCTGCTTATCCTGAAATAGAAGGATTTAACTCCTCCCCCTGACTGTGCCTCCACCGTGTGTGTGTGTGTGTGTGTGTGTGTGTGTGTGTGGACAGATGCGTTCAAGTGCATACTGGGAAGCAGGTTCAGAAACAGCCTGTTCTGATGATGGCTCGTCAGAGCCACTTTTTAGACCGCTGAAACTATGAACAAAGCATGAATTTGGGGCGAACAAACTTAAATACTATGTTTTTGGGCTTCTGAGGCCTACATGACGGGACTGAAAAATAGCATAGTTTGTCACCTTTAAAGGTCTGCATAAATCAGCCAACCAAGCTCCTCCTCGGTCCACCAGAGGCGGTCATGTGACAGGCTGGACCAATCACACTTACAGATGTCCTGCTGAAAGCTTCAAAACGGGATTTCAGAACGCTATGCGGGACGCCACATTAGTTCCACCGATCTTTCTATACAGTTGATGAGAACGCTATGGGGAACGCCACATTAGCTCTGCTCATCTTTATTTACAGTCAATGAGGACGCTATGAACGCTTCAGAAGTTGAGCCCAGTATAAACTCAGAGCAGCTGACAGGTAAAGAGCATCTTACAATCAAGTTCAAGAATCTTACAATCATTATATCATAACAATCAAGTACAATGTAAATCAGGGGTGGGGAATCCTGGTCCTGGAGGGCCGCAGACCTGCATGTTTTCCATGTCTTCCTGCTTCAACACACCTGAATCGAATCAAGATTCATGGCCAAGTCCAACAGAAAGCCAGATAACGAGCCTCATTGCAATCAGCTGTGTTGAAGCAGGGAGACATGGAAAACATGCAGGGCTGCGGCCCTCCAGGACCAGGATTCCCCACCCCTGATATAAATCCTTCAACCGATTCTCTCAATAAAAACCTCAATCAGCCTGAACAGTGTAAAGTTCATTTTGTTCTGTTTTTGTGTCCATGTGTCCTCCATTACTGATGTTTATAATAAACTGGAAGAGAAGTCAAAAACGGATCAATTTATGATCACTTTTATGGTGAAACATGTCTTTCCTCAATGTGCTCAAGATGACTCGGTTGTAGAAACTAGCGACAGAGACCAGAACATGTTCTGAAACCGGGTGGTTTTTATGATAATTTGCAGTCTGAAAATCAGCATTTTTGAATGTGTTCCAATTTAGAAACCAGAATCATCGCATTTGCCCCCTGCTGGAATTTCCTAAGTATTACAGCTTTTCTGCATGCCTGCATTGTGTCATGTTGTTCCACAGGAGGTTGGCGCTTGGCTCGTTTGAAAGATTAGAAAGAATGAGGTAGGAATTCATAATTTCTGAAAAGTCAACGAATTTATGACCTCAAATTCCCAAGAAATTGTCTTAAAATTCCCAAACCCCTCAAGATCAGCCTCTCAGCAAACTGACAGACTCAGACTCTTTGTCATTCTCAGTTCATCACCAGAGAATGAGGCTCTGTTTAAATAAGTTCAGCTTAAACTGGTCCAATCAGGACAGACCGGGCTGAACCAAAACCTCAAGGGGTTTTTGAAACACATTATACATTCCACCAGATGCTAATGCTAGCACAGCTCTTAGCCATGTGGACAGCGCTCTCATTCTGAAACAGAACAACCAGCCAGAGGCAGTGCATGTGATCATGGGAGACTTTAACCAAGCTGATTTCATACTAGTGCTTCACATCTTCCACCAGTACATTAAATGTGTCACCAGGGGAGCTGACACCCTGGATAAAGTCTACTTCAGCATTTCAGTATGGTTACAGGGGCCCCAGCTGCCCCCCCGGGGCTCTTCAGGTCACATGTTGCTGCTCCTGATTCCAACATATGAACCCATGAAAAATCCATCAGCCCCCATAACAAAGACGGAGCCTCTCAGCAGCTGCAGGACTGCTTTGAAAACACAGACTGGGACATTTTCTTCCTCCAGGATCTGGAGATGTTCACCTCAGCAGGACTTGGCTCCATGAAACACTGAGTTCACACCGTCACAGTGGACAAGCACATGCAGGTGTTTTCTAACCAGGAGCCCCGGATAAATAAGGAGGTCAAGAATGTCTCTGAGAGGTGGACAATGTTCTATATGGTCCACCTCTTCCCTTATTCAATATTTTTCAAAAGGATCTGTCTATCACGAAGCACAAATAATATTGACTTCTATGAGCAGAGGGCAGTGCTGAGATGTTCAGTGAACGTCTGCAAAATGCCACAAAAAATAAATCATGCTGGTATTCACTGCAGTGTCACCAAAATCACGACAACCTTCAGTTGTCTCCTGCTGATTACACTACAACAGTTGGCTTAATATGAAAAATGAGTTGTCATCATTTCAGTAGATTTGTGGGAAATGAAACTCAGCAAATTCACTGTCATGAACTTTAAACTAATAAAGCTCTGTCCAACTAACAACGGACTCCCTGGTGATCATATCACAACAATTATTTAGGTGAGGATTTTTTGACATATGTTTTTTTTTTAATTTCTATGAGGAATAGTTTTCAATCATTTCAGTGTAATACAGATTGATGAAATTTGTCTCAACTATCAAAGGAGTCCTGCTGATCATACTACATCAATTAGTTTGATAAAAAAAAAAAGACTTTTTCTCGGTTTTTACAATTTTTATGAGTAATTAGTACATTAGGAGATCAGAATGTATTCTTGTCAAAGTAATTGATGTAGTGTGACCAGGAGGACTCTTGTTGGAGCCATATATCACTTCTTAGTTTGACCACTAGGGGGCCCTTGATGTGGAGAATGCATTGAAGGAGGACACAGGTGATGAGCAGCAGGTGTGAGAGAGGGGGCTGAAAGGTTTTTCACCATGTTGGTGTGTGCGTGTTAAGGAGGAACGCTGTCTGTGAGCTCACCTGCCCAGCTGTGGAAATGGACCTTCTGTACTCGTCAACGGTGAGTTTAAATGCACTGGGCGATAATAAAAGGGTCACCGCACCCAAACACTCAACATACGGAATATTGATTTATTGGCTCTCCATCTGAAACCGTTCTCCCTCTCCCCCCTCAGTAGAAACCCAATAATGTATTGGTCTGGACTGGTAAATGACTGGAAAACTCCTTGGATAGTTGGACAGGCAGGGTTTCCCTCAGTGCTATATAGGCCTGGTGGGCCGCCAGGCTTTACTTGCCCCCCGCCAGGCTCAGCGCCGCTGGTTTATTTATTGGTATGGTTTTTTTTATGCACCAACAGCAAACAGCGATACCAAAGAAGGTCTATAGAGCTTTTAATCGCATCTGGTGATACGGCTGAAGGTGCAATGGCGACATGTTATGGTTGATACGTGAACACATAGGGGGTCAGAGGTGAGGTGTAATTTCATCAGAAGTGAGGCAGAGCCGGTGCGAGTTAGCATGGATGTTAGCATGGATGCTAGCACGTCGTCAGAGCAGCCTTCTGCGAGCCGCGATGGGAAACATCGAACTAGCGGATTTAATCCAAAATGGTTCGTGTTCTATCCTCAAAATGATTCACTGTCCAAACGGTGGAACTGTGGTGCTTCTGTTTAATGAAGCAGTCACAAACAACTTGCTTGATCAGTCTGGGGGATTCCATTCATACAAATTCTTCTACATGCTTCACACTGCACTATACATCTAACAGTAACAATGCGCCCTCTGAAGGAGGTATTGCTGGACTTATGCACTGCTGTGAACACCATATAAACAACAAATACTTAAAACAAGGGTTGATGATCTTGAAAAACTAGCATGTAGCACGAATCTCCCCAAGGCTCCGCCGAGCTCCGCCCAGCTCCCACCCCATTGGAGGAGCTCCCGTTGGGAGCGGAGACGCGGAGACGTTCGTGGCGCGCGTGTCGCTTCTGCGTCCAGTGCGTTCCTGGCGTAACCTGTCCTCAGCGCTGCGTTTCTTCGTTTTTCTTTATTTGCACTACGCCAAGTTATGGCACACTTAACGGTAAGTAAACCCCCAAACATCTCCGCCATTCTGCAACGACGCTCCATCCTTCTAAGCGCCCACTGAACCAGGGTCAGTGCACGCCATTGACATGTACACACAGGGGGCAGGTCGAATGGCGAAGGGATTTGATTGGTTTAAAAAAAGGTGTCCTGGCAAGACTATCGGTTGCTGTTTTTCCCGTTTTACTCCTGCTGTAGATAGCGGACATTTTCCTACTTTAAAAACACGCTATGAATTGCTTCCCATCGGGTCATAAAGATCATTTTAACCAGTATTTAAAAAAATGTATCTCATTGAGATCACCAACCCTAGCTTTAAAAAACATAAGAATATTAATAACTGTAAGCAATCTAATAATTTTTCAATAATTTTTCTTCAGTTTTTCATTCAAAACGTAGACGAGGTCACACAGTCCAGCATATACCTTCAGCCTCTGAGTGCCCTGCTTTTACAACTTCACCATGTTTGCACTTCATTTTTGTTAATTTATTTTACCTTTAAATGTGAACAGTAATGCCTTGTTTTAAAATTCACTAGGATTTAACTTAATTGAAAACAATTGATATTTATTGAAATTGTATTGTTTGTGTTTGTTAAAACTTTAGTTTAAGATTGTGCCTTTCTCTAAGACTCTGCATTTAAAGGTGCTGTAGGCAGGATTCCGCATCTCCGCCATCTTGCTAAGAGTTGCCTAAGCAAGATGGCCATTTGACCCATCTAAGACGGCCATTTGAAACCCAGCACAGTCAATCCTGTCCTGTTTTCTCTGACATCACGCCCTTACGCAAGTTAAGCCCCTCCCACAAGAACGTGCGACGAACGCCCCTCGACCAATCATGATTAGAGCCTCATGGGCTCTTCTGATTGGTCAAAGATACCTGGAGCTGTCGAGATTCCTTTTCAGCTCAGAACAGAGACAGATGGAAATGCTGCGCCCTCGCAGTAGTGCAATTATGCTACACTCCTAAAGGATTATCAATGGATACTCTAACATTTAATCCAAAGAAAACACAGAAAAATTTGCGTTGACTAGCAAAATCCTGCCTACAGCATCTTTAAAGCGACACTAAGGAACTTTCAGTTTTTGTTGATTTTGGTGGCGCCAGTGGACAAAAGCGGTAGTGTTTTGCCTGAACGAATACAACAGTTCCCATGAGGCCGAGTGCGTGGCGTCGTAAAATGCTGCTCCCGGTGGCGTGCTGTTGGACTGAACCCGCCTACATTTGTTTCCAGTGACTGTGAGAAGGATGGATAATGACGAGGTAATGAATCTAATGGTGGCTAAACAATGTTAGATCATGATGTGACGCATGCCGTAAAGCAGTCCGCACATTTGGAGTGTTTTAGTGTGCAGGGTTCCTACCACCCTCCTCACAGCTGCTTAGTCCAAGTGAAGCAATACTGACGCCCTCAGCCCGTGACAGAGGGGTCATTCAACTAGTTGTAAGTCGATGTAGCATCACAAAAGATATTAAAATGTTTTATGAAGGTTGAAAAGTTCCTTAGTATCGCTTTAAGGTTGAAAAGTTCCTTAGTTTCGCTTTAAGAAATTTTAATATATGCTTACAATAACACAAAATACTTATAATTTCAAAATTTCTGTCAACTTGTAACTTTTTTTTTTTTTTTTACATAAACACGATGGGCTTCTCTAGCAGTCCAACCACCAGGCTTAGCAAGTTTTCTGGGGGAAACCCTGGATAGGGTTTCATAAGTCTGTTGTGATTACATTGAAGTTATTGGAAATTATTACCAATAGAAATTGTGAAAAAGACTTTTTTGGCAAACGTCATTGATTATGGTGACCCTGCAGTGAATACCAGTAATATGTATTTTTTGTGGTATTTGTCGTTGCTGTTGCAATGTCTTGTAATTAGCAGACGGTCCCTGAACACTGCAGTAATTAAATTCTTAGAAACATAATTTCTGCTGCTGCTGGGCAGATACTTTTGATCCAAATGTATGGAGGTATTACTGTTGCAAAGCTATTTGTCAGTGTGTTTTCACTGTTGTCTCTCTGTGTCTCCATCTGTCTGTCCACAGTGAGAGTTGTCAATGTGTCAAAGAATTTGCCAATGTGAACCAGAATCTTCAAAAGTTGTAATTAGGTTTTCAAAGCTAGAAATCCTGCTAGTCTGTATTAAAATTTGAACATGTAATAAGAGTTGTCATTGCATACAAAGATATTCAGAGTTGAAAAATGTTCCTATTCAGCTTCAAGTTCTGAAACTACAAACCACTCACCAGTCACGAGTGGAGAAATGTCACCAGTCGACTGTTTTTTTACACCTGACTTTGGCTCCACTGCTGCCGTCAGACAGATTCATATCTGTAAAGGTCATATTGGCGCGTGTGCATGTTATCGCTTGATATGCATACTGAAAACTGACTGAAAAGTAGTAATAAATAATTTATTTTTGTTTATTCAGCCTCAGCAAAAAGTAAAGAAACTGAATTTTAACTCGTGTTAAATGTTGATTCAAATGTCTGTCTGATTCTGTGAATCAGAAGAACGCAGCTGTCAGGTTTGTGATGGTGTGAATAAAAGAGAAAAAGAGAAGTTAAAAAGTCTCCTGGTCCGTTGTGAAGCTTCTAAAGAGCCGACAGATTCTCACCTGAACTCTCTTCACGTCTTCTTACAGACTCTTTTCCATGAGTGAAGAAACTGGAGGAGAGAAGAAGCTGCTCTGTGTTCCTCTCAGTCCTGCTCTCAGATCTGACCAATATGAAGTGTTTTCACCTCTGACACACCCAGAGGAGGAGACATGAGGTGAGGGAGGCTTTTCCCAGAAATCATGTGTTCTGGTTGTTTATTCAACATGAGAGGAGGCGGAGCCAGAAACATTTCAGCAGAAGACCCAGATGAAATATGTGCTTCTGTTGGGGCAACATAAGTCACGATGAACAGAAAAAAAATGTCTAAAATTCTGTTTGCATAAGATTATCACTACCTGTGGATTTCTGCTAACTTATAAATTATCTTTGTGTAACTTGTAGTGTGTGCACACAAGATAAGAAAATTCTGTCTTTTACTTTCATTTACTGACATTACAGCCGGGATATGATGTGTGAACGTGCTATGTGTCCATGCAATGCTGCTATAAGGAAAAAAAAAACCCAGACACCTTGGTTGAGCATTAAATTGTGAAATTATTAAATTAAGCAGGAAGTGTCAGAAAAGTTATCACAGGAATAACTGGCTTGTGGTGCCCAAGCCTTCATAGGCCACGTTTACGTGGGCCCTGTAGAATCAGACGATCAGGTGAAGCAGACTGTAAATGGTTCATATTAAAACTGAGTGGATGCGCTTCACTCAGAGTGGATTATATTTTGGATCTGATTGTGCGAGGTAGTGTACGTCGATCGTTAATCTGCTCCGTGTCTCATATATGCTGTGCTTGACAGCGGAGCGGATTAAACAGAGGATTATTTGTTTCGCGCATGCGTTCCCTCGTACGTAGTGACGTGATATACGTCCGCTGTAAAGTCAAAAAACAAGCAGAAGAATTCGACGGTGGTTGAGACTTTTTTATTAAAAACCCAGAGAGAACAAACACTCGAGAGGAGAGAGGGCCACAACAGCAAGTTGTTCAAAGAGCTCTGAGGCAGACCAGCCGACCCCCCGGCTGGTGTTATGGATTAACTGGTTTCTATGTTAACGAGTGACGGAATTCAGTGTAAAGACATGCTGGAAACAGCAGATGTTAAAATAAGACTCACAAAAGACTCTGAACTTATGAATGTACTCGAACGACTACAAGTTTCAGTTGGGTTTTCAACATCTGTTGGTTACAAGTTAACACGGAAACCAGTTCATTTGAAACATCGGCAGGCGGAGAAGAGCCTCAGTGCACAGACCGGGATGTACCGTGAGGCGGGCGGTGCTCTGGCCGGGGAGCGCTTGCTCCTCGAGCAGCGTATCGTGGAGATGCTGGAACATTATGTGAGCAGAAATCCAGCAGATAAAATCACACTGCTCGGCACTGAGGACTGCTGCTGCAAAGCTAAAGACCTGACAGTTCCGTGAGAGACTTTGTGCGCTTGTCACAGGACGGTGTACAGTCGGCTTCACCCGGGGCCCTGGGAAACGAGGATTCATCGTGGATCACTTTGTATGCCGTCCATGTATACACGTGCGTTTAACACGATTGTTTTCAATCAGAATGAAAAAACACCCATGTAAACTGGGCCATTGTGAAACAGAATTCACCCACTAATAGGGAAGGTGAGCTGGTTGAGGCCGTCGTGACACGTGTTAGTTTTAAAGAGAGAACGTCAACTTAATGGCGCCGGAAAAACACCGAGAAACGTTTGCTGAACACATTACCCCCCCACAAACAGACATTCATATGAACATACACTTGCATACGTGTGCAGGCACACGCCCACACACACGCACGCACGCACGCATGCATGCACACACGAACACACACACACACACACACACACACACACACACACACACACACACACACACACTGTAAACACACTGTTAAATCAGGATTTTTCCTTCTTGACAGACTTTATCAGCTTTTAATTAAAGTGAACTCACAAAAACCAGAAAGTAGTTTTCCACTTTAAACGAACTTTCCTGAAATGCACCACATTCTTGTCTGTACATTTTCCCCACATTGTAATGACTGCATGACATCTCATCACATCACCAGTCCACAGTTCACAGCAAGCCCAGGAAAGTTGCAAACATATCAGATAGGTCATAAGGTGAACCATGAAGAAGTGGCAAGAAATTTTTTTTGTTCCCATGTCTGGGATGAGAGATGCATTTTTGTTTAGAAAAAAACCCTGACAGACTTTACATTAAAAGTTCTCCACAATACATGCTGCAGTTTTTTGTCAGAAGCCATATTTGAATAAAATGAAAATTCTTTGGTGCTAAATTCACTTGTTTTATTCATCAACATCCACTTTAGCAACACAAGATCTCTCACAAATTGACATTCATACATTCACACTTTGAGGAGCAGGATTTTTAGTCATCCAGGTCACTGTTAACCCCCTATCTTCAGTGTGCCGTCCTCTGCCAATGGGTGAGGGTGCAAACATAACACCTTTCAGACAATGTCTCATTATTGCTGCTTGGGAGTTTGACCTTTTGCAGTGTTGGTGTCGAGCATCACGTGTTGGAGGCATTGATAGTTCTGGTAAAGCTGATGATGCCATGCAGAATGCTCTGTATCTTGCATCGTTCACATTTTCAGCAGATGACTGGCCATACAGGTGGCACACATATTTGCAACGTACTTCAAAGATGAACTGGTCCAGGTTAAAACTTCTACCTAGATTTGAAAATGCAGTGAGGTATCCTGCTTTCTCACAAGCTACAGAAAACGTCTCTTTTTCCCCTCGCCATGAAAAGCACCAGTACAGTCACAGCCTGAGAAGGTATGAGTCCCAATAAGTGCTGAACACAAACTCTGTCATGATCATCCTGCCCCCAGCCGGTCCTTCCCAGGATGAAGCTCTCTCCCCCCCCGCTCCCCTCCGGACCCTCCCCGGCGCTCCGGGAAGTTTCCTGCTGACGCGTCCAGGAAGCGCGCACGGCTGCGGGGCACATCGCGGTGAACCACAGTCCACCCCTCACTTTCCTCCCACATCACCGACGCCGAATTGGCAGGAATAAAAAAATAAATAAGGCTGGCAAAATAAAGAAAACGAAAAAGAAAGTACTGAATGAGAAATAGGAAATTATCCTGAAATGCGTGTTTTTACTCGCGACGTTTCGACCGGAGTCTGTCTTCTTCAGGCATAAACGCAGAAAAAAAAAAAAAGAAACAATTCAGATGAATAAAGTGCACAATTCGGCCTCACAGAAAATAGAGGTTCTGGTCTCTCCAAAGGATAAAGACAGAATCAAACAAAGCTATCGTTTGGTGCAGTGTCTGAATGTTTCCCATCGTGTTGCCGAAAAATTCTGTCTTTGTTCTTTTTTCTCAGATATCAGGTGCACATAGCAAATTTTTGATGACTTTTTAAAAGTTTTCGTTGTGTTTTCATCCTCCGAGCTGCTGGAAGATCACAGCCTGGTCGCAGCCATCTTGAATATTTTGTGCTCTCCTATTGGACCAGCAGGTGACACATGACTCAAACCGCAGCACGCATCACAACAATACCGCTATGCCAAAATCTGACCGACTCCCAACACTGATTTAAAAAAACTGCGGGATTACAAACAGAGAACTTTTAATATCTTGCTCAGAATCAGTGCATCTTTTTAAATGAGTAAAAAGATTGCAGTGCCCCATATGTCAGAACGGGATGAAACGATACGGCTTTCACCTTACGGCCTAAGACAGGGGTCGGCAATTAGATTTCGCGTCGGTCCATATTTTTTTTGGGCACATGAATCGCGGGCCGGATTGGACGGTTCGGGGGCCCGGATTCGGCCCACAGGCCGCCATTTGACAATCACTGGCCTGAGAGAACTGAAAGCTCAATGACTTCTCTCCTTTGTTTGGAACAAGCTTTACTTTCTGAGCTCTTTCTCCCACCAGCATGCACACACTGCTCCCTCAGCTTCTGAGCTGAGTGCCTCCAACTCCCTGAACTAGCAGACTGCTTCCACCTGCTGCCTCAACCTGCTGCCTTCAGGCAGAGAGACACACCCAGACCTCACACAGTGGGGGCGTGGCCTGCAGCTCAGCTCCACACCAGGATTTCCATGAGCATCAGCTGAAACGCATGCAGACACAGCATGAAAAACACAGCGAAACACACACATAGTTACAAACACACACACACACACACACACACACACACACACACACACACACACACACACACACGAGCGGAGAGACAGAATACGTTACTGTCCATGGTGCTGAAACATTTGCACTTGTTAACTAAACACACTGCCCCCTCCACACATGTTCACAGAAGAATATTTCTTCCCTCCCTCCGTCTCTCTCTCTCTCTCTCTCTCTCTCACACACACACACACACACACACACACACACACACACACACACACACACACACGCTCACAACGTTCATCTGTTGAAGAAATTTCACCCGCTTCATGAGCCATTGTCCAGCTTTTTACCATTTTTTAGATGTTCAGTTGTTTTGTCAACAGTGTTCACAGTACAGGTTGGGAACAGCTGTGGTTGTATGGTGCCTGTTAAAGGAGCACAGTTCTGGCTGCTGGGGGGGGATGTTGACCCTGGCTGGACGTGGTTGACCAGCTGTTTCCTCCCATCGCTTCTCGGATACCACTCCGATGGCTGTGTAAGGCTCAAAAGATGCAACAACACACTTGTTTTCAGTAAAGCGTGATTTATTTGAGTCCCATGAAGATACAACGATCTGATTTCCAATTGATCCTGACAGGTTCCAGTAAGACGCCAAAGAAAGTGGCCTGACAGCTGCCTGACAGCTCCACAGCGTTTCCACAATGTTCTCTCATTTCTTTAAAAACCTGTTTGCCCTTCCGGAGTCACAAATATTAGTTTCACTTGGTTTCAGCACACACGTATGAATATACTAAAAGTATTCACTCAAAAAGATTAATAACGTGGTTCACACACTAATAAATGATTAATACTAACCGTGTGACTGTAACGACCAAACAGAGGGACACAAGCAGTGGTGCACCACTCAGTATGGCTTGGGGTATTGTTAGGTCCAGTGGGAACTGCTTCCTGTGGGGGCGGAAACGTTGAAGAGCAGTTCGATATTGCTCCACTCTTCTCTCAAGGGACTCTATTTGGAGCTTCATGATATGGTTCTCTCATGTTGAGGTGTGGAAGGCCACACGGCGTTCGTGATTCCAACGTCAGCTATAGTCACGTCATTTATCTCCTTTGTGGGCGGCGAGTCCTGAATAACGCGGGCATCGAGGTGCATTATTCAACACTTGCTGTTGAGCCCGTTACTCTCTGGTTCTCGCTGTCTTTGACTTGATGACAGGAAGCGTTTGAAAATTCACCATCAAGTGACTGATGAGGACTTTGGACTGGGATTAAATAAGTTTTCTTCTTCCCACTCCTTTTTCAGCAGAATAAGAAAAAAAAAAGGGGGGGGGGGGGTTAATGTTGCGGTTTTGTCTTTCTATTGAAATCACTTGAATTATTGATTGTTTTAAGCAAGTTTCTTGAATTACGAATATTGTTGTTTTAGTTAAAATCGTTGAAATTTCATGACATGGTGGATTTTAATATTCTGCAAATTATGTATAAAGTACAAAGAACACTTCAGCCATAGATATTCAGAGCAGATTTAAAAAAAGAGAAAGTAACTACAACTTGAAGGAACAGGCTCTTCACCAAACTTCACTTCACTAAATGTTGAACCACAGTGAGGGAACGTTGCAGTTCAGTACAAGGAGTCCAGTTATGGAACAATCTAGATCTAGAATCAGAAGAATGTAACTCACACACCACATTCACTATGTTTTAGATCCGAGTCACCATCAAAACACAAAGAAGCACAAAGAGGATCTGATATGAAGCAGCAGTGTGAAGAGCCAGAGAGGCTGCAGGCCGCTCACTCTGCTGCTGTCTGGGAGTTGTCTGCTGGTTCTCCTCTGGGGTTTCTGTTGTTTGCTGCTGGTTTTCAATATTGACAGAATATGATGACATGAGATGAAGGAGCAGAGAAGATTAGTTCATTCTTCTTTCTGCTCACTTTCATTTAAGCTACTGAAAACTGTTCAGTATTGACTGAGCTCAGAGAGAAATGGATTACAGATCACATGAAAAGACTGATAACAAGGAATTTCCTGACAGACTTCAGTTTACAAACTGATTTTACATTTTTAGCCCACATCAGTTCTTTAGAGCCCACAAGATGATCAGATTGATTAGAAAGAGGAATGTCTCAAACAGGGAGGAGGAGGAGGAGGAGGAGGACACACAGCGATTAATCTTTGTCACATCCTGAGGAACCCTGGTTCGATGCTGGACTCTCACAGCTCTTCACACTACACCACTGACACTCAGAGCTTCTGCTAGGTCCTCTGGATGAAGCTCTGCTCTCAGTCGTCCTCAGAGTCATCCTTATAGTCGTCCTCAGAGTAATCCTGATAGTCATCCTCATCGTCGTACTCGATGTCTTCCTCGCACCTGCAAAGAGATGAGAGGAGATGATCAGAGTCTCTGAAGCAGTGAGGACTTCAGTCCTGTTCAGAGCAGCAGTCAGCAGCTCAGAGCTCATGAAGGACCACCACTGTCAGACCAACACAACAAGCCTGTGGCTCCTCTGATTGGCTGACTGTGTGTCCTCTGCTGTCCAATCCTGAAGCTGCTCAGCGTTCTCCTCTCACAGCCTCACTGAGAGTCAAACACTGGATCTTTGTTCTCACACTGACTGTGTTTAGTCCAAACCTGCTGAGAGCAGCATGGACTCACTCCAACCATCTACTGACCTCAGAGTCTGCAGGCTGCAGTCTGGACTCTGCTGAAGATCAACCAGCTGCTGCACATCTGGAGCCTGCAGCCCGTTGGAACGCAGGTCGAGCTCCTTCAGGTGGGAGGGGTTGGACTTCAGAGCTGAGGCCAGAGAAGAACAGCTGATCTCTGACAACCTGCATTCAGCCAACCTAAATAAAGAGAGAAAGCAGCAGAATCAGTGAGGAGGAACCAATCAGATGTATTAATGGAGAAATAATCAGCTCCACATTACTGAGTCCTGATCAATGAGCTGTTCTGTTGTTTTGGATCTTCACCACACACAACGTTCACACTCCTCCTCATGTCCACACACACCAGTCAGCTGCTGCTGAGCTCAGTCCACTCTCTCACTGCAGGATCAGAGTCTCAGATCACAGCTGCTGACAAACATTTCTCCTTCTACAACAGGAACAGACAGTCAACTGACCTCAGAGTCTGTTTCAAGAAAAAGGCCAAAGCAATGGAGAAAAGCCATTCCTCTTTAGATGGGACTAATCAGACTGGTCCTTGGTCTCCATTTCTTCTTCTTCAGAAGGTTGGAGCTCTGAGGAAGTGAAAGAAGAACTGGGGTTCTTCTTCTCTCTGATTTGTTTGTTTTTAAAGTAGTGAACTCGGGGCGTGCATCAAGAGAGCTCTACTACAGACCACCATTGGTGTAAGCCACGACAAGAAGATAAGGTAACTGAGTCCACAGGTAGAACCTCCCCCCCGGGAGGTGACGCGCCCCCGCTCACGCGCCCTGGGCTTTTCCCACCAGGAGCGCTGAGTGTCTCGCCCCGACGGTGCTGCAAGTCACTACGTGGAGACGTAGTGATGTCAGCGGAGGCGCCCTGTCATCTTTCACCCCCACTCCTCTGCCAGGCTCGCGGCGGAGCCGGGAAAATATAACATCCACTCCCTGCCGTCATGAGGCACGGAGTGTCAGGATAGGTGAAAATGCTATTGCTGCACCCGGATGTTCCGGGCTTCAAAAGAGCACAATCCCTCGCATCACACCACGCTCGCACCACTTGGGCGTGCCGAGCGCAGCTCCTCTCCTTCAACACGGCCGATCCACCTGCAGTACACCTGCCGATGTCAGACGCGGAGCATCTGTGCTGCCGGGAATGCTGTGACTGCGGTAACACATCCCACACCCGGCACCCGGGGACCCAACACAGTCGGAGCACTGTCCAGCACCCCTCCCAGGGACTCCAAGAAGGCCGGGTACGCTGCATTGCTGTTCGGCCCGTAAGCCGAGACAACAGTGAGGCACCTGTCCCCGACCCGAAGCCGCAGGGATACGACCCTCTCGTTCACTGGGGTGAACTCCAACACATGGCGGCTGAGCTGTGGGGCTATAAGCAAACCCACACCAGCCCGCCGCCTCTCACCGCGGGCAACGCCAGAGAAGTGGAGAGTCCAGCCCTTCTCCAGAGGTTGGGTTCCAGAGCCCCGGCTATGTGTGGAGGTGAGCCCGACGATATCGAGCCGGTACCTCACAAGCTCGGGCTCCTTCCCCCCCAACGAGGTGACATTCCATGTCCCTAGAGCTAGTCTCTGTGTCTGAGGATTGGGTCGCCGGGCACCCTGCCGTCAACTGCCACCCAATCCACATTGCACCCGGCCCCTACGGTTCCCTCGGTGGGTGGTGAGCCCAACGGAGGTCAGGCCCACGTCGTCCCTTCGGGCTGAGCCCGGCCGGGCCCCGTGGGCAAAGGCCCGGCCACCAGGCGCTCGCTTACGAGCCCCAACCCCAGGCCACTCACATCAATGTATTGGAAATGACTGCGGTGCAGCAGGTGTTACTTCATTTCCAGCATCTTGGTCAGGTCAGACAACACCATGGTGGTGGCCTACCTGAACAGGCAGGGGGGGAACAAATCCCCTCCCCTGCATCGCAAGGCGGCGGAGATTCTGCTGTGGTCAGACCGCCACCTATCCTCTCTGAGAACATGACACGTGCCAGGCGCACTCAATGTCGGCGCGGACAGGATGTCTCGGGGAGGCCCACTTCCCGAAGAATGGTGTCTGTCGCCCCGAATGGTAACCCGGATCTGGCACAGGTTCGGCCGTCCGGTGGCCGACCTTTTCGCCAGTGCACAGTGCCCACTCTGGTTCTCGCTCAGGTCGTCAGACGAACCCCCTCTCGGGGTAGTAGAATGGGCTCACGGGCTCAGGCCTTCGGGCCTCCTGTACAACTTCCCTCCGACCCGCCGCTTGACCCCTTTGCTGCGCCAGGTGCGGCTGCAGGGCCTTCACATTCTGGTGGTAGCCCTGGACAACCCGGGTGCCAGGTGGTTCCCAGACCTGGTTCAGTTGGCGGTCGGGGATCCGTGGCTGATCCCCGATGAATCTGATGCCCTATTTCAAGCGGGGGCGCCCTGCGGTCCTGCCCCGTCTTGGGGAGGAGTCTCCTGGTCTGGATGCTGACAGGGTGAGACTGGCAGGGCTAGATCTCCCCCCGGCCGTGGTGTCCACTATGAGTGCCAGGGCCCCCTCTCCTGTCAGAGTTTACAGGTCTCTGTGGCGGCTCTTCACATCGTGGTGCTCGGAGAAAGGTGTGGACCCCAGCTCCTGCGTCGTCAGCGGGGTTCTGGAATTCCTGAAAAGTTTACTGGATAGCGGTCACTCTGCTTCCACCCTCACGGTGTTTGCATCGGCCATCACGATGAGCCTTTGGAGCAGGCGGACTTCCGTTTTCTCTCCTTCAAGGCTGCCCTTTTTTTGGCTCCGGCTTCTGTCAAAAGGGTCAGGGATCTCTGCGCCCTGTCGGTCTACCCCTCCTGCATGTCCTTCAGCCAGGATGGTGGATTGGTTAATCTCTGGCCTACTCCGGTCTTTCATCCCAAGGTTATCACTTCGGATTTCATTTGAGAGTGACGCTTTGCACCTCGCCTGTTTCGTCAGTGAATTCGCGGCTGCGGTTGCTGTGTCCGGTCAGAGCTCTGGGTTGTTACGTTGAGCGTACAGCTCGCTTCCACACTACGGCCCAGCTGTTTGTGGGTTTCAGAGTCGTGGAAGCCCGCTGTTCTCCCAGCGTCTTGCCCACTGGGTTGGTGGTGCTATTACGGCTGCTTATGAGGCACGAAACCGCCCACCGCCAGCAGTGATTCCCGCTCATTCCACACGTGGCGATTCTTCCGGTGTCTGTAAAGGTAACACGGGACCTCAGTGGTTGTGGCGGGCCAACCCAAGGAGAAAAAAACACAGAGACTGATTAATTTAACAAAATAAGGGACTGATTTATTGATTGTTGTTGATATCTTTTGTCTGGAGACCTGAAAAGCCAAAATTGTTTTGTTATAATTTATTTTTCTACAACTGTTTTTTTTTTTTTTTTTTTTTGTTCAGTACAATCTATTTATATATTTACTTTTGACACGTGTGAGATTCTTCATTCAGTCACTCATTGCAATTTGTCGACGCTCCCTTTCTCCTGTAGCGACCTGGACTTCTGAATACTGGTCCACAAGGTAATTGAAGCACTGATGGAATACATATCTGTATCTCCCAGTCTTTAACCATTAACAGTTAGAGCTGAGGCAGGTTACACATATCGCACCTGTAGCTGCAGGTGGGATCGCGAAGCCCTTGCAGTGGACTGTGAGGTAGCACCAGGTGTCAGTGTTTACACAGAGCTGGTAGCAGAGCTGATGCTTGGTTCAGGCTCTGATACAGTGGGCTGAGGTTTGACTCACTGATTGTATTTCAGTGATGTCTTTTTTTTCACAGTGTCAACATTTGTCATGTCCCGGAATCCAAAGTTTTTAAATCTTGCATCCAAGTAGATGCTAACACCAAGACTGTAAAATGTTTAAATTCCTGTAAAAATGGTGTTGGCACTATGCTGACAACACAGCACGAGCTTGTTACCCTGGGCATCAAGAGTTGCAGTTGACCGCAGAAGAAGTGTCACCAGAAGGATGTCTTGTGTAATAGACACATTTTTCAGCTGATACCTCCCTCAGAACTTCTTCAGATGGTCTCAAGGCATCCAGTGTGAGACCAACCAAGGACCAACCTTCCTCAGTCAAGCAAAGTGAGCTTCTTTCCAAAAAGACAAAGAGCAGTAGTCACAGCGTCCTTCTTTTCAAGCACTCTTTAAAACATGTAGAACACAGAGTTCCACCTTATTTCAACAGACTGAATGAGCTTGTGCTCTGGAAATATCTGTTGCTTTTGGATTTCCCTGAGCTTCTCCATTGCATTTGTGCTGTGATGGAAAAATGCTACTATAGCACTGTGCCTCTGCTGGATGTCTAAAAGCTCAGGGATGGCCTTACATTAGTGTTTGACAACGAGATTTACTGTGTGTGCGAAACACGGGTAATGTGCCCACCCTGCTTTGAGCACTGCAGCCACCAAATTGGCACCACTGTCTGTTAACACTGCCTGGATTTTGACAGTTATATCTATTTATCTGCAATTCTTTTTTAGCTCAGCGCAAATATTGTCTGCAGTGTGCTTCCCAGAAAAGGCACAGGTTTCAAGCACATATGCAAGACATTTCTTCGTACAATCACTGATATACATTAACTTACATGTTGTGGTTTTTATTCTTTTCTGTTTTGAACATTAACAGTTCGGGGTTTTTTTATATTAATGTTGTTGAAGTCTGAATTCTCAGTTTTCACCTCTTCTCTACAGAACTCCAAATCCTTCAACATCTGTTTCCTGAATCTTTTCTAACTTTGGTTTTAAATGTCAGCTGAAATGAGGAGTGAGTTCTTCTCCATTGGTTGGGCTCATTTTTTGAAACTGAAATCACATTTTCAAAACTCTAAGATCTTTTGGCTCAGTAGTCTCACAGTTCAGCTCGACGCTATAGTTCACTTTCTGAAGCTCATCTCTCTCCCAGAACTGTTCACTCATGTTTCAAAGCTACATTTCTTTCCCATATAAACAGTCAAGCATCTCCAAAATGTAAAGATCCTTCTCAACAGCATTGGCTCATTTTTCCAAACAGACCAGACGTTCTCAGTTCTCTTGGTTCTCTTGTCAAAAACAGCCTGGACAGTTCAGCAGAACCACATGGTTCACCTGTCAAAGACCAGACCTCTTCAGAACAGTTCACTCAGGTGGAAAAACTACATTTGTTTCTCAAACAAATGATCAAAGTTTTCAAAAAGCTTCATCTCTTTGTCATCGTGAGTCACTGACAGTCAGAATGTAGAGATGTTTTGTCTTTAAGGCAGAGGAACATTGAAATATCCCTCATCTACCTTTCAGTCTGAGCCCAGTCCTTCATTCACAATCATTACTGTGAAAGTTTTTTGTTTTTCACAGGAAGAAGAACCTTCAAGTTTTGACTCACACATTGCTCTCATACTTCCAAGGAAAAAATAATTTTATTTACACACAAAGTAACTTCATCCATCAGAGTTCAACATACTGTAATACACACACAAAAGGAGCAAACAAAACTGTATGAAGCCCACAGTGCTGTAAATAAAGCTGGAGTTGAAAAGCTCACTGCTTCACTGCTCACCCCCGACTGTCCTCCTCATCAATGTGGTGAAATGAAGGGAAACACTGTTCTGTTGTGAGCAGTTACAGAGTAGTTTGGAGGTTTGTCCATGTTGTTTTGAGAATGTCATTTCTATTTCAAGAAATGAGCCAAAGCAACGGAGAAAAACTGTAATCCCGTTTAGATGAGACTGACCACACTGATCCTTGGTCTCCATTTCTTCTTCAGAAAGTTGGAGCTCCGTGGAAGTGAAAGAAGAACTGGGGTTCTTCTTCTCTCTAATTTGATCTTTGATCTTTCAGAGAGCTCAACTGATGTGAAGACCAAACAGAAGCAGAGCCCAGTGGAGGACATGTCAACAGCCAAGGTTACTGGACAGAAAGTCAACAAGTCCAGAGTCTGCAGAGTTGCTGAGAGTCTGGAGCTCCAGCTGGGAGATCAGTGACAGCTGGATCCAGGAGAGATCAGCCTGCTTTGAAAGCTGAAGGTCAACATGGAGCGTGTCAGAGGTTCACAGTCAGTGATCCACTGCAGCAGCTTTCTTCTTCTAGAAGCTTTGAAATGTGGAGCTGCACACGACTCTGCCACAGTCACAGGACTAAAGACCAGAGAAGAAGCTCCGGTCCTCATTGAGATCCTCTGTGGATAACTCTCAGACCAGCCTGATGTCTGACCTTTATGTCAACACAACTGTACTGAAACACACTTAAACATGGATTCTGACCTCAGAGTCTTCAGACGGCAGAGTGGACTCTGCAGAAAACCACACAGCTGAGAAACTCCAGAATCCTGAAGATCATAGTTCCAGCTCAGGTCCAGATGTTCCAGATGTTTCTGGAGGGAGGGGTTGGACTTCAGAGCTGAGGCCAGAGAAGAACAGCTGATCTCTGACAAACTGCAGTTCTCCAGCCTGAATAAAGAGAGGAAGAAGTGAGATTAGAGGACAAAGTTTGATGTTGAAGTGACTGAGAGCTGAAGAAGGTTCAGACTGGAAGAGTTTAGAAATGTAAAGTCCAAACAGCTGAAGCCTCCAGGAGGAGAGGAGCTCTCATCAACATGCTGCAGAACTCCTTCTCTCCACTCTCCCTCATCACTGTGTGGAATTTGTTATCATATTATCATAATCTGATTTATATTTCATTTTTGCTGGTGTTTTCTCCCTGTATTTATATTGAATTTTTGTTGTATACCTATGTTTCAGTGTGTTTATACTGAAAGAAAAGGGGCACGCTGTAGTACATCTGTGCATGCGGTACGTGCTGGATCTACTTTTTGCTCAGACGCGATGTTGACTGGTGATGCTGAGCTGTTGTTTACCTGGCAGGACAAACTGTGTTCTTCATAAATAAACTTTGAAGAAACAGTTTTGGAGTGTCTGAAGCGTGAGTAGACACTGTGTCATCAAGTCAACACACCCTTTACGATAGGAGTTATTAATAACAATAATAGATTTTATTTGTAACGCACTTTACATTTAAAATCAAATCTCAAAGTGCTAGAAGAGGCACAGGGTTAAAAACAAGCACAGGGTAAAAACATTACAATACAAGCAACATATTAAGCAACATTATTGTTGGTATGCCTTTCTGAAGAGGAAGGTCTTCAGTCCTTTTTTAAAAGCGCCCACCGTCTGTGGGGCCCTAAGGTGGTCTGAGAGAGCGTTCCACAGACGGGAAGCTGCGGCTTCAAAGGCCCGGTCCCCCACGGTTTTGAGCCGTGTCCTGGGCTGAACCAGACGATGCAGTTGGCCTGACCGGGTCCGGGCAGAGGTGTGTGGTGTGAGCAGTTCAGTGAGGGAGGTGGGGGCCGCACCGTGCAGACAGTGATGGGGGTGCAGGAGGATCTTGTACTCTGTACGGGCCTGAATGGGAAGCCAGTGGAGAGTGTGAAGGATGGGAGTGATGTGCTCATATTTCCGCCCCTCATCAGGACTCTGGCAGCGCTGTTCTTAGGCCTGCCACGATAACAAATTTTGCTGGACGATTAATTGTCCCAGAATTCATTGCGATAAACGATAATATTACCGTTTTCTTTTTGTTGCAATTTTTTAATTAATGCAACAATCAGGGACGCAACGAAATGAAAATTCTTGGCGAAACTGAAACCAAAAAAAAGAGGAAACTGTTTTTCTGAAGCAAACAAGGCCCTAACAACGACACACATAATATTACAAAGCATTTATACCTCCAGAGGCCAACAGCGTCTCACAGACCGCTGATAAAAGAAAAAAAGACGCACTTCGCGGGGCTTTTTTTCAGCGATTGATTTGTTTTATATGCGTGCATCTGAACAGGGAGCTCTAACAGCAGACAATTCGACAGACGGCCAAGAATATCAACCAGATTCTAAAAGAAAGACAATAAAAACGGGCATAAATAAGAGATATAAGGTGGAAGAAGCTTTAGCAAAGATACAGGAGGTCAGTGAGGGGGAGTCGGATGGCGGAGACGTGTCGGACATCAGCGATCTTGACTGGAGTGAAGAGGAGAAACGTTCTGAATCACAGTTAGAACAGCCGCAAACCAAACAGCGAAAAAAATGTAATCCTGCTGCCCCAAAAATACCAGACTGACCTCCAGCTGCTGTACAGTCCAGCAGAACCTGCAGTGGCATCACCTCCAGGTATAGAGAATTACTGCAGGCTGCTGTCAGTTTACAACTAAATAATAATAACATGAAATGGTGTAAAAAAAACCCCCAAAAACTAATGTAATAAATCTCAACACAACAGTGAACACGGTATTGACAGCAGGAGCCCTGCAACGTCTCCAGGTGCCAATTACAGATTCAGGTAAAATATTATATCCTCCATCAAAGTACAGCAAACCATGTATTTCTCCTTTCCAAAAATTAATTTTAGAATGAACATTATTTTCTGAATAAATACCTCTGTTCTGTGGAGCCTGCAGTGCCAGAATCAAATGAGCAGGGTAAGGACGGACCGTGTGGGAAGGTGTCCGTCATGGTGCTCCAGCTGAGGAGACTTATTTTACTCATTTTAATATGTTCCTGATTATTATTGACGGTTAATAATACAACTGTTTTGTGTGTGTTGGTGTGTGTGTGTGCGTGTTTATCAGGGAAACGAGTGCGCAGAGTGTGAGTGAGAGGTGACGCTTTTGAAATGCGCACCGTAAAAATTAAATACCTTTTAAAACCTGATTTGAGGCATTAATAAAGCAGACATGAGGCATTAAGAGGTTTGCTTTAGCATTGCCGCCACGTCATCACCAATTATTTTCGGCTGTGTTGTTTCGGTGATTTTTTTCTTTCGGCCGAATGCTGAAAATACACTTTTGAGTCATTTTCGGCCGAAAAATTTCGGTGGCCGAATTTTCGGTGCATCACTCCTCATTACGCTGCAGAGACGAAAGGAGTCAGTATGAGGCATTTCTATGTCTTAGGAAAATGTAAATTTATCGCGCCTGGAAAACTTACTGACCTCATTTTTGTTATCGTGCGATTAATTGATTTATTGACTATCGTGACAGGCCTAGCTGTTCTGGACATACTGGAGCTTTTGGAGGCTCCTGCCAGAGATCCCGATGGGGAGGCGTTACAGTAGTCCAGCCTGGAGGAAACAAAGGCGTGGACAAGCTTCTCTGCAGCGGGGAGGGAGAGGGAGGAACGTAGTCTGGAAATGTTACGAAGGTGGAAGAAGGATGTTTTGCAAATGGAGGTGACATGATTGTCAAAAGAGAGGTGGGGGTCAAACTTGACCCCAAGGTTTGTAACAGAGGGAGAGAGGGGAATGGTGTGACCTCGGAATGAAACAGAGGTAAGAGGAGAGGAGCGGAGTTGATGAGGAGGACCCGTTTGAATGGCTTCTGTTTTTGAGCCGTTAAGCTGCAGGAAGTTTTGACTCATCCACGCCCCTATATCCTCCAGGCAGGAGCTGAGGGTGGAGACAGAGGGGGTAGGAGAGCTGTTGGATGAAATTTTGATGTAGAGTTGTGTGTCGTCAGCATAGCAATGGAAGTTTATTCCATGCTTGCTGACAACACGACCAAGGGGAAGCATGTATATGGTAAAGAGGGAAGGACCGAGTACGGAGCCCTGGGGGACCCCACACTAAACTAGGGACGCTAGTGCAATAAAACCGTACAATCACTGATTTACATTAACTTGCATATTGTGGTTTTTTTTCTTTTCTAACTCTTAGAACACTAAAAGATTATTATTATTTTTCTTTTTTTCAATTTTAATCTTCAGGTCTGAATTCTCAGTTTTCACCTCTTCTCTGCAGAACTCCAAATCCATCAACATCTGTTTCCTGAATCTTTTCTAACTTTGGTTTTAAATGTCAGCTGAAATGAGGAGTGAGTTCTTCTCCATTGGTTGGGCTCATTTTTTGAAACTGAAATCACATTTTCAAAACTCTAAGATCTTTTGGCTCAGCAGTCTCACAGCTCAGCTCAACGCTATAGTTCACTTTCTGAAGCTCATCTCTCTCCCAGAACTGTTCACTCATGTTTCAAAGCTACATTTCTTTCCCATATAAACAGTCAAGCATCTCCAAAATGTAAAGATCCTTCTCAACAGCATTGGCTCATTTTTTCAAACAGACCAGACGTTCTCAGTTCTCTTGGTTCTCTTGTCAAAAACAGCCTGGACAGTTCAGCAGAACCACATGGTTCACCTGTCAAAGACCAGACCTCTTCAGAACAGTTCACTCAGGTGGAAAAACTACATTTGTTTCTCAAACAAATGATCAAAGTTTTCAAAAAGCTTCGTCTCTTTGTCATCGTAAGTCACTGACAGTCAGAATGTAGAGATGTTTTGTCTTTAAGGCAGAGGAACATTGAAATATCCCTCATCTACCTTTCAGTCTGAGCCCAGTCCTTCATTCACAATCATTACTGTGAAAGTTTTTTGTTTTTCACAGGAAGAAGAACCTTCAATTTATGACTCACACTTTGCTCTCATACTTCCAAGGAAATAATTATTTTATTTACACACAAAGTAACTTCATCCATCAGAGTTCAACATACTGTAATACACACACAAAGGAACAAAGAAATAAACAAAAAGGAAAACTGTATGAAGTCCACAGTGCTGTAAATAAAGCTGGAGTTTAACAGCTCACTGCTTCACTGGTTACCCCCCTGACTGTCCTACTCACCCCCTGACCGTCCTCCTCACCCCCTGACTGTCCTCCTCACCTTCATGTAAACAGATCCACGTCTGATCTTCACAGTACTGCAGTTTGTTCTTGACAGACTTTGACAGTTGATCAGACTATTGATCACTGATACAATGAAATGCTGCTCATATGTTTTGGAGAGAACAACCATGAGACTGAGAATCTATCAATCAGTTGAGATCAACATGATCTATTCACTTGGAAATTGTGTTAAATGGAGCATGACTGTGCTTCATAAGTTGCAAAGATGCTCTGAGACACTGAGACATGGCCAAAGCTATTTACAATGTGGTGAAATGAAGGGAAACACTGTTCTGTTGTGAGCAGTTACAGAGTAGTTTGGAGGTTTGTCCATGTTGTTTTGAGAATGTCATTTCTGTTTCAAGAAATGAGCCAAAGCAACGGAGAAAAACTGTAATCCCGTTTAGATGAGACTGACCACACTGATCCTTGGTCTCCATTTCTTCTTCAGAAAGTTGGAGCTCCGTGGAAGTGAAAGAAGAACTGGGGTTCTTCTTCTCTCTAATTTGATCTTTGATCTTTCAGAGAGCTCAACTGATGTGAAGACCAAACAGAAGCAGAGCCCAGTGGAGGACATGTCAACAGCCAAGGTTACTGGACAGAAAGTCAACAAGTCCAGAGTCTGCAGAGTTGCTGAGAGTTTGGAGCTCCAGCTGGGAGATCAGTGACAGCTGGATCCAGGAGAGATCAGCCTGCTTTGAAAGCTGAAGGTCAACATGGAGCGTGTCAGAGGTTCACAGTCAGTGATCCACTGCAGCAGCTTTCTTCTTCTAGCAAGCTTTGAAATGTGGAGCTGCACACGACTCTGCCACAGTCACAGGACTAAAGACCAGAGAGGAAGCTCCGGTCCTCATTGAGATCCTCTGTGGATCACTCTCAGACCAGCCTGATGTCTGACCTCTATGTCAACACAACTGTACTGAAACACACTTAAACATGGATTCTGACCTCAGAGTCTTCAGACGGCAGAGTGGACTCTGCAGAAAACCACACAGCTGAGAAACTCCTGAATCATGAAGATCATCGTTCCAGCTCAGGTCCAGATGTTCCAGATGTTTCTGAAGGGAGGGGTTGGACTTCATAGCTGAGGCCACAGAAGAACAGCTGATCTCTGACAAACTGCAGCTCTCCAACCTGAATAAAGAGAGAAAGAAGTGAGATTAGAGGACAGAGTCTGATGTTGAAGTGACTGAGAGCTGAAGAAGGTTCAGACTGGAAGAGTTTAGAAATGTAAAGTCCAAACAGCTGAAGCCTCCAGGAGGAGAGGAGCTCTCATCAACATGCTGCAGAGCTCCTTCTCTCCACTCTCCCTCATCACTGTGTGGAATTTGTTATCATATTATCATCAAATCAAATCAGACTTCATTTGTCGAGCACTTTTTCATATTTATAAAAACAACGCAAAGTGCTGAAGAGAAAAAATGATCATAAAATCAAAAGAATAAAAACCTCACCATCAATAAATATACACCACACACACACACACACACACACACACACACACACACACACACACACACACACACACACACACACACACACACACACACACACACACACACACACACACACACACACACACACACACACACACACACACACTGAATTATTTGCACACAGCAGAGGAGACATGGCATGGCACTAAGCATCATGGGAAAACACTGCCAGTGGGGCCGTTCACAGCAGGAGAAGGCGAAGGTCATTAATACTGGGGCTCCAGTGCTCGACCCCAGACCCCGCCAGACCAAGGGGAACCTGCACACCGAGGTGTGGAGACCCCCAGGCCAGCCAGGACCAGAGGACTCGAGCACAGTGACCCCAGCAGAGGACCAGGACCAACTCCCGGTGTGAAGAACCCCCCCTGAGGAAACACTGGAGCTAAAACAGCTAAAGACATAAAAAGACATAATACAAAGTTAATAGTAAGAGAAGATTATAGAGTATTAAATAAAATAAGTGTAAGAGCCACTGTAACATATTCAGTTCGGTGCTTGTTGCATCGTTTAGGTATTGGATTGATCTTACAGTTTAAATGAACATGCAAGTGTGGAGGCAATATTTTATGTTAATCTGGTGTCCTGCCTCTAGCAATCAGCTTGATTTTCCACAGGTTGCTGCTGCCTGCGAGGCCCGCAGAGGGGCAGGCTGAAAGCTTATTTGTTAAGGTGCTGGATTGGAGGAGGAGGTCAGTTGAAAAAAGTTTTTGACCGTGCAGCACAAGCGTGGAAAGAGAGCTTACCTTAAGGTGATTGTGGATTCAGACAAGGGAATATTTTGGATCTGGTAGTGGACCAGAAACATTTTGATTTTTTGTAAAGCCTTAAGTTGTTCGTTTTTGTTCTGAATAAATCTTCTATTAGGCTCAATCTTCTCATCTGGATTTTTGGAAGCATGCGTCTAAAAACACGACCCCCTCCCTCTATGTGGCCGTAAACAAGATTCTGGAAACCTTAGAGAACGGCCACAACATTCGTCAAAAACTTTCAACGTGGAGGAACTGCTGGAGAGTAAAGCTGCAACTGGACCTGACTAATTGATGGGATTACCTGACTGCGTGTGTGGGCGTTCCGGTGCCACTGCAGAAGGAAAGAAGGACTTGGATTGAAGCAACAAAAGTACGTCAGCTGTAAGGTAAAGTCACGCTGCCAACTATTGGAGTAGCTCGGCAGGTTGCTGTTTAAGATCCGGACATTATCCCCGCGCGTTGTTTACAGAAAGTGGTGTCATGGAGGATGATATGGAGAAAGCCGTTGTTACGGTCAAACACAAAGAAGCGTCTGCAGCTGAGAAACTACAGCAGTTTATCAATGCTAGGAGAGGAAAATTAAGGATGCTGACTGCAAAATCAAATGAGATGGAAAAGTTAATGAACAATGCTTCTAACTTGGAAGGAGTGAAGTCAAGGATGACAGTTTTCAAGGCAACCTTGGAAGATTTCAAAGAATGTAACACCACGGTTTTGATGTATCTTCATGAAGATGAGCATGCAGCAGACCAAGATGGATGGTTTAAGCCAAAATTGGATGCATTTGAAAGCTTTATGAGGAAAGCTTACACATGGATTAAGGACACTGAAAGTGGTGAAGAAGCTCTACCAGTGTGTGATGATGAGGTAACTCCCATGGACAGCGTGTCAATGGTAACTCAATCTAGTAAACGTAGTGGATCCAGCAGCAGCCGCAGCGGAACGTCGTCTACATCATCTGCACGCCGTAGACAGGAGGCAAAGCTAACAGCTCTGGAGGCCAAGGCAGCTGCGTTCGAACAAAAACATGCTTTGGAGTTGAAAGAGGCGCAACTTAAAGCAGAGAAAGAGCAACTGGATGTGAAGACAGCTATGGCAGTGGCAAAGGCTAAAGTAAAAGTCTATGAAGACCAAGTGGCCCAGGAAAACAGGCGATGCAATGGATGAGTATGTGGATGCTGCAGCTAAGGCAAAGACCTCAGCAGAGGTTGAAAGACGTGAAGATGGAGGACGTCACCCTGGCAACCTCTATGAGCAACGCCGTGCCACATACAGGATGGGGCCATCACCAGGAGCCAGGAGTAAAGTAATACAAGCTGAAAGTTCTCAAGCGGCTGCTAGTGGGGTCTCACAAAATCAAAGCAACATCACAAATGATGTCTACAAAGTAATGAAACAGCAGACTGACATCACAGAAATGCTAGTTAAGCAGCAACAGTTGGCTCGCCTACTGAAGAGAGACATACCTGTGTTCTGTGGCGATCCCCTCGACTTCAGGTCATTTATTAAAGCATTTGAGCATGCCGTGGACTCTAGGACTGACAACAGTGCTGACAAGCTGTACTTCTTGGAACAGTATACGAGAGGTGAACCACGTGATCTTGTGAAAAGCTGCCAGCATATGCCCACAAGTCGTGGTTACCAGAATGCTCGACATCTGTTGGAAGATCGATATGGCAACCCACTGAAGATTGCAGCTGCTCTTCTGGAAAGGATGTTCAAGTGGCCACAAATTAAACCAGAAGATGCTTCTGCCCTCAACAACTTTGCACTCTTCCTGTTAAGTTGCCGCAATGCCCTTGAAGATGTAGACTACATGGAGGAGTTGGATAGCCCAACTAATATGAGAGTTATCATCTCCAAGTTGCCTTATAAGTTAAGAGAAAGATGGAGAACATTAGCCTTTGAGATCCAAGAGGAGCGCCAAAGAAGAGTCAGGTTCACAGATCTAGCTTCCTTTGTTGACAGGCAGGCCAAGATCGTTACAGACCCCATGTTTGGAGATTTACGAGGACCCACTACAGAGAAGAAGGAAAAGAAGGCATCAGTGCTGGACTTCAAAGTAAAGAAAGAAAGAGTTAAAAGTAGCAGCTTTGTGACTGATGTAACTACAACAAAGGATGAAGCAATCTACAAATCAAAGACAAAGACCAATGACACATCAAGTCAAGTTTCCTTCTCAAAGCCCTGTCTGTTCTGCCAAGGCAACCATACACTTGTGGAGTGTCATCACATCACCAAAAAACCACACAAAGACAAGTTGGAATTCATAAGGAAGGCTGGCCTCTGCTTTGGATGCCTAGTTAAAGGCCACATGAGTAAAGACTGTAAAAGAAGAATGTCATGCAAAGTGTGTTCAGAAAAACATCCAGTCATGTTGCACATTCCAAGAAAAGATGGTGCTCACAGCCAACCAAACACAGAAATCCAAGATGAAGCTGATATGGAGCAAACTGTGGTTTCCAGCGCCCTCGTCAGCCTAAACCAAGAGAAAACCACCTCTGACGGGGCCGGAGATAAAGGTGTTCTTGCCATTCTTCCTGTCCTTGTGAAGGCAAAAAAGGACAGCAAAGTCATAGAAACCTATGCCTTCATAGACCCTGGGAGCTCAGCAACGTTTTGCACAGACTCACTGGCAAGGCAATTAAACCTGCAAGGAAAAGGAACCGAGCTCATCCTGACTACAATGAGCTCGAGTAAGCCAGTTAAAAGTTGCCTTCTTAGAGACTTGGAGATCAGCGGGATTGAGGAAAACAGCTTCATAGACTTGCCTAAAGTGTTCACACAACAAAACATCCCAGTTACAAAGGAACACATTCCAAAGCAAAGCGACATCCAAAAATGGTCATATCTTCAGGAGGTGAAGCTGCCAGAGATCAACACAGACATTGGACTCCTTATTGGAAATAATGTACACAAAGCCTTTGAACCATGGAAAGTAATTCACAGCCAAGGTAATGGACCTTATGCAGTGAAGACGATTCTCGGCTGGACAGTTAACGGTCCACTCAGAGAAACTGGAGCAGATGACGGTGAGCAACAACAAGTCACAGTCAACAGGATTTCAATGGAGTCGGTGGAAAAACTGCTCATGCAACAATACCAAGCGGATTTTCCTGAACAACACCACAGTGACAAGACAGAAATGTCACAAGAAGACCAGCGTTTCATCACCTCTGTAATGAGGTCAGTCAGTCATGCCGACGGACACTATTACATCAACCTTCCAATTAAGAAATCGTCATTAAACATGCCAAACAACAGAAGTGCTGCAGTGCAGCGAGCAGTAAATCTCAAAAAGAAACTCTGCAAAAACCCTACACTTCATCAGGAGTACACAGACTGCATCAATGCGCTGTTAACAAAAGGATATGCGGTGCAGGTACCAGACGCCACACTCGGACGCCAAGATGGGAGAGTGTGGTACATCCCACATCACGGGGTGTACCACCCACAAAAAAAGACTCTGCGTGTTGTGTTTGACTGCACAGCCAGCTTCCAAGGAACTTCGCTCAACACAGAACTGCTCCAGGGTCCAGACCTGACGAACTCTCTCCTTGGAGTACTGACACGGTTTAGGCAGGACTATGTTGCCATGATGGTGTTGGGGACGCACTGATGGACAGACCCAGCTAAGGCATGACCCGGAGTCATGTTGTCTGCGAATACTGTCCCCCGTCATGAAGGAGACATGACCCCCGCTGTGGTGGAGACGCAGCAGACTTTGAAGCTCTCTAGAACAAAGAGAGAAACTTCTTCCTCTCAGCAGGAGGCCACAGCCATCTTGTTCCCCAGAACCTGAGATGGCTGCCCATGTCCTCCACCATGTGCTCAGAACAAAGAAACCTCATGTAATGGCCGCTTATCTGTCCTCACAGAACAAAGAAGCCAGATAAGGGTGCAATACCACTGCCAACCTCACGAGGGCGCTCGTGAGGCTCCTCCCCAGAGCAGCGGAGGGAGGACTCAGATCGCCTTCTGATTGGCTGAGCGACCGCCACTCAAAAGTGGAGATCCCGCCCTCCATCTTCAGAGTTAAAAAAGGAATTTTATCCAGGAAGGACGCACAGCCGTCTCTCCAACGGATTATACCCGGTACCGAACAGACCCGCTGGCCGGGACTTTTGGGACCAGCTTTTCTTCACCGGTGAAGCCCCTTTTCCCAGCGGAGCAGAACGGCAGGGACTCCCCTGGAGCGGACCGAAGACACCAGCCGGACCCCACCACCACGGCTCAGAGCTCCTCCGTTCTCCTCCCCCTGCAGCCGACCAAGAACCAACTGAGGACCCGGACAGAGGAACCGGGACCTCTTCCTCCACGTGGACCTCTCCAAGAGCCCGAGGTTCTGTTGGACGCAACAGAACCCGATCGAGATCAGAGCGACGGCTTTGATCTCCCCACCGAACACCTCATCAGCCACAGGACCCACAGCGGCGGAGAGCCGCTCGTTAAAGCCCCACCACACAAGGTTTGAGACCTGGGCTTTAGGCAGCTTAGTTAGTGGTGATGATTCAATGCTTGTGTGTTTTTATTGTGAACCAGGACTGAAGCCGTTCATGATATATGCATTGTTGTTTCCTTTGTTTCCTTTCTTCATCTTGCTCCGTCTCTCTCTCTCCTCGTGCGCCCCCGTGCGCACGTTCACGAGCACGCGCTTCCTCCCCACAACCCGCAAGATGCCGGCTAGCCCTGCATCTGTGCGTGTGAGGTAGGAAGACAGGCTCATCTTCCTCCGCCTTTCCTCTTTACTAACCCGAGAGTAGGGAATTGAACAGCGCGGTAGACCTCGAGTCGAGAGCACGCACGCGCGCCGCTCGCCCGCTCGCTCGCTCTCTCTCACTCTCTCACTCCGCCCCTCCCCGCTACCCCTCCCGTGGTAGCCGGACAGGGACCGTCGCTCCGCTCTCACTCAGTTCGCGGAGCCCAGACCCGGGACCCAGAGAGACTCCCCCGCTCTCTCCCCCTCTCTCCCTCTCTCTCTCATCTACGCAAGCGTGGATCGCGGGGTCCACAGATTCGCCGCCCTTCGAGCGTTCCCTCAGCCTCTCTCTCTCTCTCTCTATCGCGCATGCGGACACCCACGTGCTGACTCCTCAGCGATCCGGACATTCACGAATACCCAAGCGTGACCCGAGTCACGCCTACTTCGTGAGTGACTCAAGATCGACTCCTGTCGCTTCGGGTGGCCGCTCCGCCACACACACACACCCACGCTCACGCCCACAATCACACACACCTCCTCTTCCTCCAGGAAGAAGGACCACACAGCTGACCCCATCGGGCCACGCTCCGAACGGGTTAACGCCCTTTCCTGTGCGTCTCCGGACGCTCACACACACACACACACACACACACACACACACACACACACACACACACACACACACACACACGACTTGCAAGTTTGAATGTTTTGTTTTGTTGATCATGTGTTAATTAGTAATAGACATTGTTAATAAACGCTCATTAACTGAACTGAACATTCATGCTTCTTGTTTTGGTGGCCTTGTGACAAATGCCCATGGTTGGACAGTCTATGCTCGATCTCACACCTTCTCTGATAATTTAACGGTTGTTTATTCAAAGATTAACTACCAGCTTAAATTATCTTTCCATCTTTGAGACTGAAAATTGGTAATGAATGTTCCTCTGACGAGGTGGTGCCCCGGAATTATCAATTAAATAACCCACCGGTTTATTTAATGCATAATTCACAACTTCATTCAGCTCATTTTCTGTAATTTACCCATTTCCAGTAATTGGTAATTTGTGGCATTATTGATTAATTAATAGCACCTTGTTAATCAATAAGTTAATGGTTCAATCACTCTGTGGTCTACTCCATTCCCAAATAACTGATTATTTAGCATTTTTAATGAATAAATAACCATTTATTCTGATTAATAATAATTGATGTTGGGTTAGATTACTTGGTGCTTCACCTTAAACAGTTTATTACGCCGTAATTGATTGTTATTGGTGATCCAATGTTAATGACCTGCAATTATTAATTGGTAAATCAAAATTTACCCAAATTAATAAGTAACTAAATTCCTTAAAGTAATCAATTACTCTCAGTAATCAATACTTTAGTAATTTATTCCCAATTACCAATCGTAAACCCCAACATATTGGTGCCCCGCGTGAGGCTGTTTTAAACCAGGCTTTGTCACAAAACTCCAAAACCTGAATTGTTCCTTTGTTGTTTTTCGTTGCTGTTAACTTTATTCTGGCAGATTTTGGTTTTTCAGAGAACGTGTTACAACATTGCCGAACAAAGTCAGTTGTGGTTGTGAAGTGGTATAGAGAGTGGTTTTTCTTGTTAAATTTGCATCGCATGCATTTTTAACTCTTCTTGGAAAGCAACAGTCAAGTTATTGCTCACCAGGTTTTGTTAGACTCGTCTTACTAACCTGATTAGGCTGCAATCGAGCAATTAACATAACCTCATAGGTTTGTAAGTCACAGGTGCGGCTCACCTGTGCACTTTAACACGTGTTCACAAGCAAGCTCATCTGATATTGAGTGTAAGCCTCTATTATCATGGATAATCAGAGCATTCAGACATCAGAAGCAGCAGAGGCGCTGCGGACGCCTCCAGAGCCAGCCCTGCATGGCACAGCAGCGGCCGTGCTCTCATGCCTCTCCGTGCCAGAGAGAAGACGCTTCAATGACTTCAGCATTGAAGAGTGCGACGCAGAAATCCGGAGACTGGCTGACAAGCTCACCCAGCCGGACGGCATCCAGCCGAGCGTCATTACAAGCACTTTAAACGAACTTACGTTGCTCTGCCAGCGTAAAGCCGAGCTCCAAGCTCAGAAAGCCCAAGTGCATCTTTCTCAGCTGCAACGTCAAAACGATCAGCTGACCTGTGACGTCACGGACCCACAGGACCTGGCCCGGCCAGGCCAGAACCATCTTGTGGAGCTCCCAGAGTCACATAGCCCTCCTCCACCACCAGAGGAGAAATATACCGCAGGTTCTTCAGAAACATCACCCGAGGTCGTCGACCTCCCATCCGCTGACAGGACCGGGGACCCGGTCCAGCCACAGCTCAGCGCTCCTCGGGAGGGAGGAGCAGACCTGCGATGTGATCTTCAACCTGTCCAGTCAGATGGACAGCCCGACCCCAACCGGGGTCATCTTGAAGCAACCCGATCAGGGAGGCTCGACATCATCTGCCAGCCGAGTGTCATAGCATGGATGCAGACCGCATATTACCATGAGGTAAGTGATCCTGCTCCACATCACCATCATGCTTCCTTCCCCGCTTCTTACACTGAGGTCTCTCAGCTTCCACCTCCAGCCGGTCCCCTTCCATCTGGGTCCCGCCACTTCGACGTGCATCTTGGCGTTCCCGCCACTCCTTCACTGCAGGCCCCCCGCGGTGCCAGCAGCTTTGGACCCCCGGCTACTGTGGAGACCATCCACCCCAGTAGCCTCCACTTTCACCGGCCTAGAGATCCTCGGTTGTATCCGCACCGAGATCGGTCAGACCCAGCAGACTCTGACAGCTTCAACTCTCCCAGGGGGCGTGGTCCGAGCACCCGCCAGTCAGGATCCCTGGTGAGAGACATTGATCGCTTCGACCCCAGTAGCTCGGAGGTTAGTATAGAGGACTACCTCCGAGAGGTCGAGCGGTTCCTCCTGGACTCTCCCTCCCCTTCCACTCATGAAAAGCCGAAGCTTTTTGATCCTTCGATGTCGGCTCTTCCTATCATTGTGAAGCAGAATTCACCAAGCGTTGGATTGTTCACCCACTAATAGGGAACGCGAGCTGGGTTTAGACCGTCGTGAGACAGGTTAGTTTTACCCTACTGATGATGTGTTGTTGCAATGTGTTGAAGCTGAAGCTTTTCTGGAAGAAAAAGTCCAGAAGCATCCATGTGTGCATGGAATCACTTCCACCCTCCATCAGAGACCAACACCCTGACCTCCATCAGGCGCTCAGTGAAGTGTACCATGACCCCGCCTCCGCGATACTTGGTCACCGCGTGATCTCCCATGAGAAGTCTGAACCTCCAGGGGAGGATTACAGACGCCAGAGAGATAGCCGCACAGAACCAGAGCTGGAGGATGATCATGAACCCTGGTCCATGTTTGTTAATCACCCACACGGCTGTGTGAGGTTCAATGTCGCTCTGTTTTCCAGGACCGCCGGACACGCCATGACAGAACTCCGCAGACGTGCACAGTTGGTGTGGGAGCAGCGTCAACGCCATACAGGCACGAAGCCTGTAGGTGGCGCCAGAGTCCATGGAATCCAGGTGACAGGCAGCACAAACCAGCGATCTGAAGGTCATGAGTTCCCTCCCTCTAAAGCGGTTGGCATAGAAGGGTCTAATACACGCCCACTGCCTCGACAGCAGGGTGAACAACCAGGTCACATAGGTATGAAACCGGGTCTACAGAAACCTCAACACAAAGGGGGGTCAGACCCAAACCACACATGGAGAGGTGAGTCTGAAAAGAACCAAGGGCTCCCCCTAGGGGACGACCTGAGAATAGAGCTGCAGCAGTGGATGAAAACCTGCACTCAAGCAGCCATACAGGGCCTGGACCTGACCTCCCGGAGGGGGGGTGCAGGACCACCAGCCCCTCCTCGCCTGACTAGGCCGAGACTCCCTCCCCGCCGCTCACAGGGCTCCCCCTGTGGGTTGGGGAAGGGAGTTCGGTAAGCCAAAGAGGGGGGCCGAGACCACCGATCTCCAGCCCTCAGACTTACCGTTCCTGACTTTCCTGAGCCGTTTTGAGCGCAAAGATCATCTCAAGCGCATTTACACCACCGCAGTGGTAGAGGTGTGTGTCATCACTCTTGCCCTGCTTCATTCTGGGTCTGAAACAACTTCCATGTGTTCAGTGACTTTCGCAGTGGCCTGGAGAACCCTGCTCTCTCTTGGTAAACCATCTCATGCGGCAGCCTGCAGTGTTAGCATCACCAGCTACACTCAGGATTCTTCACCCACAACACCATCGGTCTGGGTGAACATCACGTTCCAAGAGACATCATTGGTGCATCCCACCGACGTCACCACACTGAACACAGAACCACGAGTCATCGGCCACGACCTCCTCGATCGACCAGCGCCGCTGATCGATCACCATCTGGGGCACCCGCGAGCCCAAATCAGCGATCCGATTCCATCTGGTCCAGAAATGGACCAGGCCGCTTCCAACAGCAGAGTCGCTGTCACCGAGTCCCGAGGTCCGGCACCGATGCTCATGCCGCTCCCAGAATCCAGCTTGCAGACACCGCTGACCACACCTCCTTTCGGTCACCAGCCACCACATGCTGAGACCCAAAACCGCTTTCAGGATCACCCGTCTCGTTTATGCTCACTAAAACCCGTGAGCTCTCCTTTGTACAGCCTCCACGCCGTGGTAGGAGTACATTTAAGTGGAACTTCGGTTCCTGAGACACTCTTGGACCTCTGGTCCAAGAAATCCACCATCGACGTGGACCTGCTGAAGCTTTCGTGCTTGCACGATGCACCTCCCAAGCAGGTGCAACACAGTCACCACCGACTCTCAGCAGGCTCCACCCAGACCTCCATTAAGGCCATCGGCATATGCGTTCTGTCCGTGCGCGCCGGACAGAAAGAAACCATGCACCATATGAGCATAATTTATGGTCTGTGTCCCCCTGGTCTCACCAGGGTGGACCTCCTTCTCAGGCCTGGGACCCAACTGCACGCTGTGAACCAAGATCTGTGGTCGCCACCGAGCACTGACCCGCAGCCGCTGACGGCGGAGCCAGAAGAGCTGGCATCTGGCCAAACCAGCCCGCAGGCGCGTCATGTGGCCCGCGACACAGAAGTCACAGCCCCGGCACGACCAGCAGGGGTCCCCATTCACCTGACACTCCCTCAGGGGCAGAAAATGCCTGATCCACAGGCCCTTCTCCAATCATTGCCCCGCTTTCGTCACCTTCATCTAACGATCTGTGGCACACCTCTTCTTGAGCTGAACCGTCGTTCAGCCTACCTGCTAGTCCAGAATCCAACACAGATTGTGATTCAAGTGACTGCACGGCAACCACCGAGGGTGCCAACCGACAGTTCGTTCCACCATTTTGAGCCACGGGTCCCAGCCATCGGTGACCAATCCCCGTCCTTAAACAGGGACGGCGTGCTCAGTGACGCTTCTTTTACAGTACCGACCAGGGTGATCACAGTTAGCCGCCATAACGCCGTCGAGCAGGAGGCAGTTTGTGATGCAACCCCGGGTACGACAGGTGACATGGTTGTGTACACCCTGGCATTCCAGCCAGGAGACACAAGTACACCCGGTGAACCGGTTGAGCATGCACTCGGAAAGCCTTGCTCCGGTTCCCAGCCAGCGATCGAGCGACAGCTTGCAGAAGCGGATGTTCTCGCAGCTCGGAACCGGAGAAACGGGCTCAGAGGTGCTTTCCATGATCTTCAAGCGACCCTCGCCCGGGACTCGCATAACGGTGGGGTCACCGACCTCCACCCTGTGCCTGTTCCCACTGACCCCGGTCCGCCACCGTCCTTTGCATGGCAGTGCAGAGTTCGGTCGGCTGCCTACGAGTCAGCGCAGAGGATCCTTGACCGATCGCCGGAGGAGAACCTCAACCAAGAGTGCAGCTCAACCTACAATTCACCAATCTGGCCAGCGTTAAAACCCAAGGGTAAATGGCGGCCCACCATGGCGGTGGACCCCGCTGACCAGTACAGACTCGGCTTTTCCTTCGGCAACCTCCAGCACGCCTGGAACCGGTGCCCATTCGGCTACTTGAACCCACCATCGGAGTTCACCATCTTTCCCCATAAAGCCATGAGCGACGCTGCCGTCGGCAGCAGCCTCATCTCTGTGGGTGACTTCCTCATGAGGAGCCACTCCTCTGAGGACCATTCAGCCGAAACCGAACACGTCTTGAGCCAGCTCCTGGCTCACTTTTCGAACAGCCGTATTGCCTCAGGAATGATGGCACTTCAAGGCTATGACACCGAGGTCGAGTACGCTCAGAACCAGAAAGTGGCCGCAGGCCGAAGCCTGGTTGAGCGTCAGCATTGTGACTGTACAGAACAGTCTAACATCAAACCTCTCCTTGTCACGACTCAGACCCTTTTTTTCCCTCATCATCGCCATGATGAGGACGTCTGTCAGGGTCTTCCCCGAGTCTATGTCAACGGCTGCTCATTCCACCATGACAGCCAGCTTAGGGCCGGTGTGGGTATTGTTTGGATTGGTCAAAACGGTGACCTGCCAAGTCATTTCCAGCTGAGCCCCAAGACCAATCAGTGCGCTGAAACTGCAGCGGCGCCTACAGCACTGCAGCAGGCAGCGAAACTGTCCACCAAACAACTGGTGTTTTGTTCCACCTTGAACTATGCCCGCCATAGTTCCACCTCGCACCTCCCTACCGGGACGGCGAACGGCATGAGAAATGCCTGGAACAAAGACGTCAAACAGTCAAAACTGTTTTCAACATGCAATCAGCTTGTGATCGACAAAGGAATGGTAGTGGACCCTGAGAGGGTCAAAGGTCATTCCCATGTCACAGGTCCGGACAAAGCTGGAGATGATGAGGCAGAACACCTAGCCAAGCTGGGAGTAAAACAGGGAACACGCTGGGAATTCCAGCATGAGTGGCTCCCTGCTCCCTGCTCCGCAGTCGTGTGTGGTCAACGCCGTCACCCGCCGTCAGGCCAGGGTAACACCAGGGGGCGCCAACGCGCAGACCCTCCACCTGGGACGGAACCCGGGTGACGACGACCTGATCACGACGCAGGAGCGGGACCCTGTGCTGGAACTCCTCCGACGGCGTCTGGAGGACACATCTACGGATGGAGTCCCACACGTCCCGCCGGATGGGCCAAGTCAACTACAGACCTTCACCCGTGATCTGTCACACCTGACACGGGAGGGGGGCCTGTTAGTTCACACCAACGGCCAGGGACCCGCCCAGCGGGCGGTCCAAACCAATCACCGAGGTGCCATGTTAGCTCACGCACATGGCTCCCCGGTGGGAAGCCGCCATGGCTCCCGCACAACCCTCCAAACTCCCCAGCAGGTGGCATACCGGCCCACAATGACCCACAACATCGAGCTTTACGCCCAAAGCCGCCTCATCCGATGTCAATTTCAACCCTCGCGACCACTGAACCGAGCTCCACTCCTAAGGAGGGGGGTTATCTTCCGGTGGTCTCATCCGCAAGTTGACTGGATCGGGCCCGGCCCCAGATCCTCCAGAGGTAACAACTACCTCCTCACCGTCACTTGCTCCTCCACCAAGCGGGTTGAAGGCCTTCCAGCGCCCAGTGATGCAACCATCACAACCGCGGCCCTGTTCCTGAACCACCGGTTCAGATGCTGGGGCCTCCTTCCGTCTGGGAACACAGACAGAGGCACACATTCCGCGTCACAGGTTATGACACCCCGATACGACATCTGGGGGGTGGAAGTAAGCTTCCACCTGTCATACCACACTCAGTCATCTCGTCAGGTTGAAAGAACCAACCCAACCATTACCAGCAGACCCAGAGAGCATGCTGGTAGAAGTGGTAAAGACCAGGACGTGAAACTCCCCCTGGTGCTGATGACCAACCGGTCTACACCGCACCACTCCACCGGAGTCACTCCCCTCGAACTGATGACTGACACAGAAATGACATCTCCCTTGCGCATCCTGCACCACCCTGAAGGTGTCAGTGTGGCCACCGCCCACATTGCACATCAAAACGCGGCCAACCTGCATAAACACACCCGAACCACCTTCTCATGGGCCCAAGGAGACTTGGAGGCCAGCGTTCCAGGGGCGAAGGCCAACTTGGATCGTGCGGCACCCCGCAGAGAGCACCTGGTGGCCGGCCAAGTGTTTTACGTCAGACAGGCCCAGCAAGCAGGAACCTCCAGAATGTTCCACCTCGGGTGGTCAGGACCATTTGAGACCGTGTGGCAACTGTCGCCAGCGGCTGACTGGATCAGAATCCTGAAGCCCAGACAGCCCCCAGGATACAAATGGGTCCACACAAACCAGATCAAACTCGTCAAACCATTCACTCCTCAGGTACCGGAGGTCAGCTCCCCGCCTGGCGAGGGGGGAGGACCTCTAACCCGGGTAGAGTAATGAGGTCACTAGCAGGGTCCAGTAGACTGCCATGTTCAACTAACATCATGCATGCCCGAGTCCTGCCCACGTCATCCACCTGACCTAGTGACTAATGATGAGGTTCGAGTAACCGTTCAGGGTCCATAGTCGCTGTAAACTTACACTTTGCTTCAATAACACCTTGCATGCCTGAAAGACTGTGAAGTACCGTTAAGAACAACCTGCGTGAGTAGTCAGAAATCAGAAGCTTCCCCCGTTAGCAGCCTCAGTATAGGTGAAACACCACCGTACTTAGCATACTAACCCCGGGTGAGCAGATTTCCAGAACTAACACTGCCACGGTTATACAACGTTCACAGGTGCCTCTGACAGAGTCTCGGCAGTGCTATCCCGTTCTCTGTTAGCCAACAGAGCCAAGAGTTGGGTTTTACCAAAAAAAAAAAAAACCCTAATTAGCATAAAGCAGAAAGTGTAATGCCTAAGTCCGTACTGAATGTTGGGTTTGGGAGGGTGACACACGCAGACACTTCCAAACACACCACCAACACTCACTCACCATCACGGCCGTGGTTCCCGCACCACGTATACTATCCAAATTTACAGACCAGACTGTAGCCCTGATTCTGATACCACCGTGCGTCGTAAGGCAATGCGCATACCACCCGAGGGTTATTCCTACTCCCCCCGGGGGGGGGGGGGGGGGCGGAAATAACCTACTAACCTTGGTCTAACAACCAGCTTCCTTTCTTGCTCTTTTCTTTGCTCTACACCTTCACTCTTCCATTTTGAACATGTGATCCAACTGTCTGAAATGAAGCGAGTATGTGTATGTAGCCAGTTAGAACAAGAACTGAGAGCCCTGCCCAGGTTCCCCTCTGCCTTACCGCCCAGGTGCTCACCTCTCAACCTTGAACTGTTTGAACTCTGGACTGTTTATGGACATTATGCTTCACAGGATCTGTGGATTATTCGTCCCGTACGTTGCTCCAAAGACTGTGAACTGAATCCCACTCTTCGGACCAAAGGGGGGATGTTGGGGACGCACTGATGGACAGACCCAGCTAAGGCATGACCCGGAGTCATGTTGTCTGCGAATACTGTCCCCCGTCATGAAGGAGACATGACCCCCGCTGTGGTGGAGACGCAGCAGACTTTGAAGCTCTCTAGAACAAAGAGAGAAACTTCTTCCTCTCAGCAGGAGGCCACAGCCATCTTGTTCCCCAGAACCTGAGATGGCTGCCCATGTCCTCCACCATGTGCTCAGAACAAAGAAACCTCATGTAATGGCCGCTTATCTGTCCTCACAGAACAAAGAAGCCAGATAAGGGTGCAATACCACTGCCAACCTCACGAGGGCGCTCGTGAGGCTCCTCCCCAGAGCAGCGGAGGGAGGACTCAGATCGCCTTCTGATTGGCTGAGCGACCGCCACTCAAAAGTGGAGATCCCGCCCTCCATCTTCAGAGTTAAAAAAGGAATTTTATCCAGGAAGGACGCACAGCCGTCTCTCCAACGGATTATACCCGGTACCGAACAGACCCGCTGGCCGGGACTTTTGGGACCAGCTTTTCTTCACCGGTGAAGCCCCTTTTCCCAGCGGAGCAGAACGGCAGGGACTCCCCTGGAGCGGACCGAAGACACCAGCCGGACCCCACCACCACGCTCAGAGCTCCTCCGTTCTCCTCCCCCTGCAGCCGACCAAGAACCAACTGAGGACCCGGACAGAGGAACCGGGACCTCTTCCTCCACGTGGACCTCTCCAAGAGCCCGAGGTTCTGTTGGACGCAACAGAACCCGATCGAGATCAGAGCGACGGCTTTGATCTCCCCACCGAACACCTCATCAGCCACAGGACCCACAGCGGCAGAGAGCCGCTCGTTAAAGCCCCACCACACAAGGTTTGAGACCTGGGCTTTAGGCAGCTTAGTTAGTGGTGATGATTCAATGCTTGTGTGTTTTTATTGTGAACCAGGACTGAAGCCGTTCATGATATATGCATTGTTGTTTCCTTTGTTTCCTTTCTTCATCTTGCTCCGTCTCTCTCTCTCCTCGTGCGCCCCCGTGCGCACATTCACGAGCACGCGCTTCCTCCCCACAACCCGCAAGATGCCGGCTAGCCCTGCATCTGTGCGTGTGAGGTAGGAAGACAGGCTCATCTTCCTCCGCCTTTCCTCTTTACTAACCCGAGAGTAGGGAATTGAACAGCGCGGTAGACCTCGAGTCGAGAGCACGCACGCGCGCCGCTCGCCCGCTCGCTCGCTCTCTGTCTCACTCTCTCACTCCGCCCCTCCCCGCTACCCCTCCCGTGGTAGCCGGACAGGGACCGTCGCTCCGCTCTCACTCAGTTCGCGGAGCCCAGACCCGGGACCCAGAGAGACTCCCCCGCTCTCTCCCCCTCTCTCTCTCTTCTACGCAAGCGTGGATCGCGGGGTCCACAGATTCGCCGCCCTTCGAGCGTTCCCTCAGCCTCTCTCTCTCTCTCTCTATCGCGCATGCGGACACCCACGTGCTGACTCCTCAGCGATCCGGACATTCACGAATACCCAAGCGTGACCCGAGTCACGCCTACTTCGTGAGTGACTCAGGATCGACTCCTGTCGCTTCGGGTGGCCGCTCCGCCACACACACACACCCACGCTCACGCCCACAATCACACACACCTCCTCTTCCTCCAGGAAGAAGGACCACACAGCTGACCCCATCGGGCCACGCTCCGAACGGGTTAACGCCCTTTCCTGTGCGTCTCCGGACGCTCACACACACACACACACACACACACACACACACACACACACGACTTGCAAGTTTGAATGTTTTGTTTTGTTGATCATGTGTTAATTAGTAATAGACATTGTTAATAAACGCTCATTAACTGAACTGAACGATTCATGCTTCTTGTTTTGGTGGCCTTGTGACAAATGCCCATGGTTGGACAGTCTATGCTCGATCTCACACCTTCTCTGATAATTTAACGGTTGTTTATTCAAAGATTAACTACCAGCTTAAATTATCTTTCCATCTTTGAGACTGAAAATTGGTAATGAATGTTCCTCTGACGAGGTGGTGCCCCGGAATTATCAATTAAATAACCCACCGGTTTATTTAATGCATAATTCACAACTTCATTCAGCTCATTTTCTGTAATTTACCCATTTCCAGTAATTGGTAATTTGTGGCATTATTGATTAATTAATAACACCTTGTTAATCAATAAGTTAATGGTTCAATCACTCTGTGGTCTACTCCATTCCCAAATAACTGATTATTTAGCATTATTAATGAATAAATAACCATTTATTCTGATTAATAATAATTGATGTTGGGTTAAATTACTTGGTGCTTCACCTTAAACAGTTTATTACGCCGTAATTGATTGTTATTGGTGATCCAATGTTAATGACCTGCAATTATTAATTGGTAAATCAAAATTTACCCAAATAAATAAGTAACTAAATTCCTTAAAGTAATCAATTACTGTCAGTAATCAATACTTTAGTAATTTATTCCCAATTACCAATCGTAAACCCCAACAATGGCTGATATTGAAGCCATGTATCATCAAGTAAGAGTTCCAGCAGATGACACAGATGTGCTCCGTTTCCTGTGGTGGCCCGACGGAGACTTATCCAAGGATTTGGTGGAATATAAAATGGTTGTGCATCTTTTCGGTGCCACCTCATCTGCTAGCTGTGCTAACTTCGCGCTCAGGAGAACAGCAGAAGAAAATAGAAGTGGAGCCTCACCTCAAGCAGTTGAAACAGTTCTGAAAAACTTCTACGTGGATGACTGTTTAAAGTCAGTGAACAGCGACACTGATGCCATCGCCTTGAGTAAAGAGCTCGTGACCCTGTGTGCCTCAGGAGGCTTTCGTCTAACAAAATGGACAAGTAACAGCAGAGCCTTCCTAAGTGCTATCCCAGATGGTGAAAAGGCCAAAGACATTAAAGATCTGGACCTGGTCAAAGATGCTCTCCCCATAGAAAGAGCGCTGGGTGTGCTGTGGTGCATAGAATCGGACTGTTTTAAATTCAGAGTGAACGTAAGCAGGAAAGCAGTCACCAGAAGGGGAGTTCTATCGGTGGTGAGCTCCATATATGATCCACTGGGTTTTTTGGCTCCAGTGGAGCTCCCTGCAAAGATCTTTCTGCAGAAAATGTGCAAAGAAAAGCTAACGTGGGACGAGGAAATTCCGAACAGGCTGGTGCAGCATTGGACTAATTGGATCAGTCAACTGCCTCAGCTCTCCAACTTCAAGGTGAAGAGATGTATCAAACCGGAAGGATTTGGAGTCATTGCAACTGCACAGCTTCACCACTTCGCAGATGCTAGCGAGGTTGGTTATGGAACAGTGTCATTCCTGAAACTAACAAACAATGAAGGACAGGTGCACTGTGCTTTCATGATGGGGAAGTCAAGAGTGGCTCCCTTGAAGCAAACCACTATTCCCCGCTTGGAGCTGACAGCGGCAGTTGTAGCTGTCAATATGGACAGAATGCTGAGAGAAGAGCTCCAGCTTGAATTGAAAGACTCAAAGTTTTGGACTGACAGCACCACTGTATTGAAGTATCTCCGCAATGAGTCTCTACGTTTGAAAACCTTCATGGCAAACAGAGTTGCGGCGATCAAAGAAGCTACAAGGGTGGAGCAATGGTGTCACATCAACATATCTGAGAACCCAGCTGATTGTGCTTCTCGTGGGCTCACTGTGGATCAGTTCATGGTCAAGCAGTACTGGCTCGAAGGGCCATCAGTTTTGAAGAATCCAGACAGCCACCTGGCAACACAACATAACTATATGAACCTCACCGAGGATGACCAAGAGGTCAAGAAAACAATTGTCATGAGCTTTACTGTGAACACAGGTGCTGATGCAGTGAGCAAAGTAATGCACTACTATTCCAGCTGGCATCGTTTGAAGAGAGCTGTCGCGTGGTTGCTCAGGCTAAGACAAGTGCTGCTTTTGTTAAGCAGACAGCGGCAAATGTTGAAGGCTGCAACACCACCCCTGGATGCTGTCACCAGCGAGCGAGTGCCTGATGTGGCAAAGGCACCACTAACGCTTGAGGACTTAAACAGAGCAGAAAAGGAGATCATTCGTTATTGTCAACGCCTACGGTTCCAAGCAGAGATCTCCACGCTGGAAAAGGGGGAACAGTCGGTGAAAAGAAGCAGCTCAATTCAGAAACTGGATCCAGTGCTGATAGAAGGTATCCTGAGAGTAGGAGGTCGTCTCACCAAATGCGTCATGCCAGAAGAATCGAAGCACCCCATAATCATGCCATGTAATGTACATCCCACAACTCTGCTTCTGCGGGACATTCATGAGAAGGTTGGACATCTAGGGAGAAACTACACCCTTGCCCGTTTACGCCAAAGATTCTGGGTTCCTGCAGCCAACTCAGCAGTAAGAAAGATCTTGTCAAGATGTGTCACATGTAAAAAGATCCAAGCGAAACCTCATGGACAAAAAATGGCAGACTTGCCAGTGGACAGACTGCAACCAGATAACCCGCCATTCACCAGTGTTGGTGTGGACTATTTCGGGCCCATAGAGGTCAAAAGAGGTCGCAGTATGGTTAAAAGATACGGTGTGCTGTTCACATGCTTGACGACTCGCGCCGTACACATCGAGGTCGCCCACAGTCTCGACACTGACTCATGCCTTAATGCAATAAGACGGTTCGTGTGCAGAAGAGGCCAAGTTTCCATCATGAGGTCGGATAATGGCACAAACCTGGTTGGTGCAGAAAAGGAGCTGCGGATAGCCATGCAGCAATGGAATCAAGTCAAAATCCATGACATGCTGGCTCAAAAAGACATCCGGTGGATTTTCAGCCCACCTGCTGGACCTCATTTTGGAGGAGTGTGGGAACGACAGGTGAGATCTGTGAAAAAGGTCTTAAAGTCAGTGTTGCAAGAACAAACATTAGACGACGAGGGGCTACAGACTCTGTTATGTGAGGTGGAAGCCATTCTCAACGGCCGACCATTGACCACATCATCTGATGAGCCCAGTGACCTTGAGGCCTTAACTCCAAATCACCTGCTCCTGCGAAAGAAACAACCAATGCTGCCCCCAGGACTGTTTGGTAAAGACGACTGCTACACACGACGCAGATGGAAGCAAATTCAGTATCTTGCTGACTTGTTCTACAAGAGGTGGGTGCGTGAGTACCTCCCCAGCTTGCAGGAACGACAAAAATGGACTCAAGTCAAGCAAAACCTAGTACCAGGACAAGTCGTGATGGTCGTGGATGACAACGCCCCGCGAAGTTCATGGTTGCTGGGAAAAGTCATACACTCCATGTCGGACGCCAAAGGACTAGTCCGTAGAATGCTGATAAAGACTCCTTTCAGCACCCTGGAAAGGCCCGTGGACAAGCTTTGCCTTGTGTGTGACATGGACGTTTAAAATTTTTTTTTTTGTTGTGCTGATATTGCATTAGAAAGCACATAGTTCTATTAGAGTTATGCTTAGATTGTTTACGTTTGTTTTGGCTTTTCTTAAGCTATAAGTTTTTTGTTAATTATAAGTCCTCCTGCCTTATAATTAGGGGCCGGAATTGTAAGAGCCACTGTAACATATTCAGTTCGGTGCTTGTTGCATCGTTTAGGTATTGGATTGATCTTATAGTTTAAATGAACATGCAAGTGTGGAGGCAATATTTTATGTTAATCTGGTGTCCTGCCTCTAGCAATCAGCTTGATTCTCCACAGGTTGCTGCTGCCTGCGAGGCCCGCAGAGGGGCAGGCTGAAAGCTTATTTGTTAAGGTGCTGGATTGGAGGAGGAGGTCAGTTGAAAAAAGTTTTTGACCGTGCAGCACAAGCGTGGAAAGAGAGCTTACCTTAAGGTGATTGTGGATTCAGACAAGGGAATATTTTGGATCTGGTAGTGGACCAGAAACATCTTGATTTTTTGTAAAGCCTTAAGTTGTTCGTTTTTGTTCTGAATAAATCTTCTATTAAGCTCAATCTTCTCATCTGGATTTTTGGAAGCATGCGTCTAAAAACACGACCCCCTCCCTCTATGTGGGCGTAAACAAGATTCTGGAAACCTTAGAGAACGGCCACAACAATAAGTTAGAAGTACATAATAACAACAGAACAAATAAATAGGATAAATAGATTAAAATAAAAATGATAATAAAAAATAAAAATGATGGAGATAAGAACTATAAAAGGTCAATTGAAAGCCAGATTAAAAAGGTGTGTTTTTAACCTCCCTTTAAAAATATCAACAGACTCTGCGGTCCTGAGGTTCTCCGGCAGGCTGTTCCACAGGCGGGGGCCGTAGTGGCTGAAAGCCGCCTCGCCATGCGTCTTGGTTCTAGCTTGGTTCTGATGACATCATCTGATTTATAATTCATTTTTGCTGGTGTTTTCTCCCTGTATTTATGTTGAATTTTTGTTGTATACCTATGTTTCAGTGTAATTATACTGAAAGAAAAGGGGCACGCTGTAGTACATCTGTGCATGCGGTACGTGCTGGATCTACTTTTTGCTCAGACGCGATGTTGACTGGTGATGCTGAGCTGTTGTTTACCTGGCAGGACAAACTGTGTTCTTCATAAATAAACGTTGAAGAAACAGTTTTGGAGTGTCTGAAGCGTGAGTAGACACTGTGTCATCAAGTCAACACACCCTTTACGATGGGAGTTATTAATAATAATAATAGATTTTATTTGTAACGCACTTTACATTTAAAATCAAATCTCAAAGTGCTACAAGAGGCACAGGGTTAAAAACAAGCACAGGGTAAAAACATTACAATACAAGCAACATATTAAGCAACATTATTGTTGGTATGCCTTTCTGAAGAGGAAGGTCTTCAGTCCTTTTTTAAAAGCGCCCACCGTCTGTGGGGCCCTAAGGTGGTCTGGGAGAGCGTTCCACAGACGGGGAGCTGCGGCTTCAAAGGCCCGGTCCCCCACGGTTTTGAGCCGTGTCCTGGGCTGAACCAGACGATGCAGTTGGCCTGACCGGGTCCGGGCAGAGGTGTGTGGTGTGAGCAGTTCAGTGAGGGAGGTGGGGGCCGCACCGTGCAGACAGTGATGGGGGTGCAGGAGGATCTTGTACTCTATACGGGCCTGAATGGGAAGCCAGTGGAGAGAGTGAAGGATGGGAGTGATGTGCTCATATTTCTACCCCTCATCAGGACTCTGGCAGCGCTGTTCTGTACGTACTGGAGCTTCTGGAGGCTCCTGCCAGAGATCCCGATGAGGAGGCGTTACAGTAGTCCAGCCTGGAGGAAACAAAGGCGTGGACAAGCTTCTCTGCAGCGGGGAGGGAGAGGGAGGAACGTAGTCTGGAAATGTTACGAAGGTGGAAGGAGGATGTTTTGCAAATGGAGGTGACATGATTGTCAAAAGAGAGGTGGGGGTCAAACTTGACCCCAAGGTTTGTAACAGAGGGAGAGAGGGGAATGGTGTGACCTAGGAATGAAACAGAGGTAAGAGGAGAGGAGCGGAGTTGATGAGGAGGACCCGTTTGAATGGCTTCTGTTTTTGAGCTGTTAAGCTGCAGGAAGTTTTGACTCATCCACGCCCCTATATCCTCCAGGCAGGAGCTGAGGGTGGAGACAGAGGGGGTAGGAGAGCTGCTGGATGAAATGTTGATGTAGAGTTGTGTGTCGTCAGCATAGCAATGGAAGTTTATTCCATGCTTGCTGACAACACGACCAAGGGGAAGCATGTATATGGTAAAGAGGGAAGGACCGAGTACGGAGCCCTGGGGGACCCCACACTAAACTAGGGACGCCAGTGCAATAAAACCGTACAATCACTGATTTACATTAACTTGCAAATTGTGGTTTTTATTCTTTTCTAACTCTTAGAACACTAAAAGATTATTATTTTTCTTTTTTTCAATTTTAATGTTCAGGTCTGAATTCTCAGTTTTCACCTCTTCTCTACAGAAGTCCAAATCCTTCAACATCTGTTTCCTGAATCTTTTCTAACTTTGGTTTTAAATGTCAGCTGAAATGAGGAGTGAGTTCTTCTCCATTGGTTGGGCTCATTTTTTGAAACTGAAATCACATTTTCAAAACTCTAAGATCTTTTGGCTCAGCAGTCTCACAGTTCAGCTCGACGCTATAGTTCACTTTCTGAAGCTCATCTCTCTCCCAGAACTGTTCACTCATGTTTCAAAGCTACATTTCTTTCCCATATAAACAGTCAAGCATCTCCAAAATGTAAAGATCCTTCTCAACAGCATTGGCTCATTTTTCCAAACAGACCAGACATTCTCAGTTCTCTTGGTTCTCTTGTCAAAAACAGCCTGGACAGTTCAGCAGAACCACATGGTTCACCTGTCAAAGACCAGACCTCTTCAGAACAGTTCACTCAGGTGGAAAAACTACATTTGTTTCTCAAACAAATGATCAAAGTCTTCAAAAAGCTTCGTCTCTTTGTCATCGTGAGTCACTGACAGTCAGAATGTAGAGATGTTTTGTCTTTAAGGCAGAGGAACATTGAAATATCCCTCATCTACCTTTCAGTCTGAGCCCAGTCCTTCATTCACAATCATTACTGTGAAAGTTTTTTGTTTTTCACAGGAAGAAGAACCTTCAATTTATGACTCACACTTTGCTCTCATACTTCCAAGGAAATAATTATTTTATTTACACACAAAGTAACTTCATCCATCAGAGTTCAACATACTGTAATACACACACAAAGGAACAAAGAAATAAACAAAAAGGAAACCTGTATGAAGTCCACAGTGCTGTAAATAAAGCTGGAGTTTAACAGCTCACTGCTTCACTGCTCACCCCCCTGACCGTCCTCCTCACCCCCTGACCGTCCTCCTCACCCCATGACTGTCCTCCTCACCCCCCTGACCGTCCTCCTCACCCCCTGACTGTCCTCCTCACCTTCATGTAAACAGATCCACGTCTGATCTTCACAGTACTGCAGTTTGTTCTTGACAGATTTTGACAGTTGATCAGACTATTGATCACTGATACAATGAAATACTGCTCATATGTTTTGGAGAGAACAACCATGAGACTGAGAATCTATCAATCAGTTGAGATCAACATGATCTATTCACTTGGAAATTGTGCTAAATTGAGCCTGACTGTGCTTCATAAGTTGCAAAGATGCTCTGAGACACTGAGACATGGCCAAAGCTATTTACAATGTGGTGAAATGAAGGAAACACTGTTCTGTTGTGAGCAGTTACAGAGTAGTTTGGAGGTTTGTCCATGTTGTTTTGAGAATGTCATTTCTGTTTCAAGAAATGAGCCAAAGCAACGGAGAAAAACTGTAATCCCGTTTAGATGAGACTGACCACACTGATCCTTGGTCTCCATTTCTTCTTCAGAAAGTTGGAGCTCCGTGGAAGTGAAAGAAGAACTGGGGTTCTTCTTCTCTCTGATTTGATCTTTGATCTTTCAGAGAGCTCAACTGATGTGAAGACCAAACAGAAGCAGAGCCCAGTGGAGGACATGTCAACAGCCAAGGTTACTGGACAGAAAGCCAACAAGTCCAGAGTCTGCAGAGTTGCTGAGAGTCTGGAGCTCCAGCTGGGAGATCAGTGACAGCTGGATCCAGGAGAGATCAGCCTGCTTTGAAAGCTGAAGGTCAACATGGAGCGTGTCAGAGGTTCACAGTCAGTGATCCACTGCAGCAGCTTTCTTCTTCTAGCAAGCTTTGAAATGTGGAGCTGCACACGACTCTGCCACAGTCACAGGACTAAAGACCAGAGAAGAAGCTCCGGTCCTCATTGAGATCCTCTGTGGATCACTCTCAGACCAGCCTGATGTCTGACCTTTATGTCAACACAACTGTACTGAAACACACTTAAACATGGATTCTGACCTCAGAGTCTTCAGACGGCAGAGTGGACTCTGCAGAAAACCACACAGCTGCTCAACTCCGAGATCACGAAGATTGCACCCACTCAGGTCCAGACGTTCCAGATGTTTCTGGAGGGAGGGGTTGGACTTCAGAGCTGAGGCCAGAGAATAACAGCTGATCTCTGACAACCTGCAGTCCCTCAACCTGAATAAAGAGAGAAAGAAGTGAGATTAGAGGACAGAGTTTGATGTTGAAGTGACTGAGAGCTGAAGAACTTTCCGACTGGAAGAGTTTAGAAATGTAAAGTCCAAACAGCTGAAGCCTCCAGGAGGAGAAGAGCTCTCATCAACATGCTGCAGAGCTCCTTCTCTCCACTCTCCCTCATCACTGTGTGGAATTTGTTATCATATTATCATAATCTGATTTATATTTCATTTTTGCTGGTGTTTTTCCCTGTATTTATGTTGAATTTTTGTTGTATACCTATGTTTCAGTGTAATTATACTGAAAGAAAAGGGGCACGCTGTAGTACATCTGTGCATGCGGTACGTGCTGGATCTACTTTTTGCTCAGACGCGATGTTGACTGGTGATGCTGAGCTGTTGTTTACCTGGCAGGACAAACTGTGTTCTTCATAAATAAACGTTGAAGAAACAGTTTTGGAGTGTCTGAAGCGTGAGTAGACACTGTGTCATCAAGTCAACACACCCTTTACGATGGGAGTTATTAATAATAATAATAGATTTTATTTGTAATGCACTTTACATTTAAAATCAAATCTCAAAGTGCTACAAGAGGAACAGGGTTAAAAACAAGCACAGGGTAAAAACATTACAATACAAGCAACATATTAAGCAACATTATTGTTGGTATGCCTTTCTGAAGAGGAAGGTCTTCAGTCCTTTTTTAAAAGCGCCCACCGTCTGTGGGGCCCTAAGGTGGTCTGGGAGAGCGTTCCACAGACGGGGAGCTGCGGCTTCAAAGGCCCGGTCCCCCACGGTTTTGAGCCGTGTCCTGGGCTGAACCAGACGATGCAGTTGGCCTGACCGGGTCCGGGCAGAGGTGTGTGGTGTGAGCAGTTCAGTGAGGGAGGTGGGGGCCGCACCGTGCAGACAGTGATGGGGGTGCAGGAGGATCTTGTACTCTATACGGGCCTGAATGGGACGCCAGTGGAGAGAGTGAAGGATGGGAGTGATGTGCTCATATTTCCGCCCCTCATCAGGACTCTGGCAGCGCTGTTCTGTACATACTGGAGCGACAGTCGCTCAGTTGGTAGAGCAGGTCGTCTTATAACCGGAAGGTTAGCGGTTCAATTCCCGCTCCTGCAAGCGTAAAACTGTCGTTGTGTCCTTGGGCAAGACACTTCACCAACGGTGCCTGGTATGAAAGTTGTGAGAGTGAATGGTTGGTGGTGGTCGGAGGGGCCGATGGCGCAGATTGGCAGCCTCGCTTCCGTCAGTCTCCTCCAGGGCAGCTGTGGCTACAGTAGTAGCTTACCACAACCGAGTATGGCGTGAATGAATAATGCAATGTAAAGCGTCTTTGAGTGTCCTGAAAAAGCGCTATATAAAACCAATGCATTATTATTATTATACGGGAGCTTTTGGAGGCTCCTGCCAGAGATCCCGATGAGGAGGCGTTACAGTAGTCCAGCCTGGAGGAAACAAAGGCGTGGACAAGCTTCTCTGCAGCGGGGAGGGAGAGGGAGGAACGTAGTCTGGAAATGTTACGAAGGTGGAAGAAGGATGTTTTGCAAATGGAGGTGACATGACTGTCAAAAGAGAGGTGGGGGTCAAACTTGACCCCAAGGTTTGTAACAGAGGGAGAGAGGGGAATGGTGTGACCTTGGAATGAAACAGAGGTAAGAGGAGAGGAGCGGAGTTGATGAGGAGGACCCGTTTGAATGGCTTCTGTTTTTGAGCCGTTAAGCTGCAGGAAGTTTTGACTCATCCACGCCCCTATATCCTCCAGGCAGGAGCTGAGGGTGGAGACAGAGGGGGTAGGAGAGCTGCTAGATGAAATTTTGATGTAGAGTTGTGTGTCGTCAGCATAACAATGGAAGTTTATTCCATGCTTGCTGACAACACGACCAAGGGGAAGCATGTATATGGTAAAGAGGGAAGGACCGAGTACGGAGCCCTGGGGGACCCCACACTAAACTAGGGACGCTAGTGCAATAAAACCGTACAATCACTGATTTACATTAACTTGCAAATTGTGGTTTTTATTCTTTTCTAACTCTTAGAACACTAAAAGATTATTATTATTTTTCTTTTTTTCAATTTTAATCTTCAGGTCTGAATTCTCAGTTTTCACCTCTTCTCTACAGAACTCCAAATCCTTCAACATCTGTTTCCTGAATCTTTTCTAACTTTGGTTTTAAATGTCAGCTGAAATGAGGTGGGAGTTCTTCTCCATTGGTTGGGCTCATTTTTTGAAACTGAAATTACATTTTCAAAACTCTAAGATCTTTTGGCTCAGCAGTCTCACAGTTCAGCTCGACGCTATAGTTCACTTTCTGAAGCTCATCTCTCTCCCAGAACTGTTCACTCATGTTTCAAAGCTACATTTCTTTCCCATATAAACAGTCAAGCATCTCCAAAATGTAAAGATCCTTCTCAACAGCATTGGCTCATTTTTCCAAACAGATCAGACGTTCTCAGTTCTCTTGGTTCTCTTGTCAAAAACAGCCTGGACAGTTCAGCAGAACCACATGGTTCACCTGTCAAAGACCAGACCTCTTCAGAACAGTTCACTCAGGTGGAAAAACTACATTTGTTTCTCAAACAAATGATCAAAGTCTTCAAAAAGCTTCGTCTCTTTGTCATCGTGAGTCACTGACAGTCAGAATGTAGAGATGTTTTGTCTTTAAGGCAGAGGAACATTGAAATATCCCTCATCTACCTTTCAGTCTGAGCCCAGTCCTTCATTCACAATCATTACTGTGAAAGTTTTTTGTTTTTCACAGGAAGAAGAACCTTCAATTTTTGACTCACACTTTGCTCTCATACTTCCAAGGAAATAATTATTTTATTTAAACACAAAGTAACTTCATCCATCAGAGTTCAACATACTGTAATACACACACAAAAGGAGCAAACAAATGAACAAAAACTGTATTAAGCCCACAGTGCTGTAAATGAGTGGCGATTGCTCTAAGACTGCAAGGGAAGCTCAACTTCCCCTAAAATGTCAAAAAATAAGTGGTCCAATATTTACTGTTGTGTGTACATTTCATTGACTAAATATGCGCTACAACACGTTCATCTTTTGTTTAGCATCAGCTACTTATCTCAGGTAATTGACTCGGATTTTTTCTCACTCCTCCTCGCAGCGGCACGGCGCTTTAAACAGCTGGACGCTGAGCGTCCATGTGGAAGCGAGAGTGGGTTGTTCCGCTGCAGTGAAACTGGACGCTCATTGGATAAAATGCTGGGCTGGTCCCGCCCATCGGACTACGGAGCTTCAAAGGGGTCTATGGGCAGTGGGCTGGCCTGGACGCTGAGCTTCTGCGTGCTGACTGGATGATCTGTCTGAAGCCTGATTGACAGCGAAATGAGCAAATCAGTGATCTTAAAGTTAAAAAAAATGCACCAAAGCGCTTCTGAAGTTTTTCATTCTGTTGTTCTGAGTTGATCCGGAGGCTTTACTGATCCTCGGAGACTCACCCTCGTTCTCAACCCTCAATCTTAAAAATGCACGCTCCCGCGAGTCAAGTCTTGTCCCAACTCTCAAATATTTTGAGCAAAGGACGAGTTTGAGGGAGGTTATGTCCCTCAATGTTGAGATTTTCCCAGACCACCCTTGGTGGTAAGGGATATCCAGAATGCATTGCTGTTATGCTGTTGTTTTTAATTTATTTGAAGCGTCTTTGAGTATCTTGAAAAGCGCTATATAAATAAAATGTATTATTATTATTGTTATTATTATTATTATTATTATGATTATTGCACGTGTATAATACACACACCTGTATCTGAGTCATCAGTGCTGCCATGTGACTGAAGAGTCTTCTCCTTCGCACCGCTTTTCTTGCTTCTACAGACAATCTTGAAAAGATTCGCAAAGCCCACGCAGCTGGAGTTTCCATTTCTTGTTTATTTCTGGGTTTACTTTCTTCTTCGACGTCGCGTAGTGCTGCGATTCATCTGATATAGTGCTGCCCTCTTCAGTCTAAGGGTGTAACTGCGTTTAAGTGGTGTCCCATTTCCAAGTCACATTATATTCCTCAACTCTCATTTTTGAGGGACCCTCAGATTGAGCTTTGAGCTTGAGTGTTGAGATTGAGGGTGAAGATGGGAATTGGAATTGGCCAAACGACGAGCGTTGTGTTTGGAGACTCGTTTAGGTCACTCTGCGGTTTCTGTCCTCCACCAGCAGCTGGAGCTTCTCCCCGTCTCTCACTCTCACTCTCAGGCGGTCACACAGCGCTCTGGCCTCTGCAGCAGCTCCAGCTGCTCACAAGCTGCACACAACAGCAGACAATGTGAATGTTGTGGACCAGATTTTGGCGAAGCCATTTGATATTCTTCCTTACGAAAAGAAAATTGGTGTTAAACTGCAGAACAGATCAACTCCTGAGACTGAGCTGGTGCCAAAACGTGGGGAAAAGTAACGGGTCTTTTCAGCTGTCCTGGTCTGACCAGGTGAGCTGCTGACTGGAAGCGCTGTCACCAATAAAATATCCTGCTGGCCATGCCACTGGATGAAACCATCTCAGGGATGTGTTTTCTGGTCACAAGTGGGCTTTGGGGATCTGTCTAACTTTGTCAGGGCGTACAAAAGGCATGAAAGCTAATAGAATTTACATACAAAAACAGACACATTTTACAATGTATGCTAAAAATGAGCTTCCCCTTTTTGGAAGACCAGCAGCCGCCACTGCTGTAAATGAAGCTGGAGTTTAACAGCTCACTGCTTCACTGCTCACCCCCTGACCGTCCTCCTCACCCCGACTGTCCTCCTCACCCCCTGACCGTCCTCCTCACCCCCCTGACCGTCCTCCTCACCCCATGACTGTCCTCCTCACCTTCATGTAAACAGATCCATGTCTGATCTTCACAGTACTGCAGTTTGTTCTTGACAGATTTTGACAGTTGATCAGACTATTGATCACTGATACAATGAAATACTGCTCATATGTTTTGGAGAGAACAACCATGAGACTGAGAATCTATCAATCAGTTGAGATCAACATGATCTATTCACTTGGAAATTGTGTTAAATCGAGCCTGACTGTGCTTCATAAGTTGCAAAGATGCTCTGAGACACTGAGACATGGCCAAAGCTTTTTACAATGTGGTGAAATGAAGGGAAACACTGTTCTGTTGTGAGCAGTTACAGAGTAGTTTGGAGGTTTGTCCATGTTGTTTTGAGAATGTCATTTCTGTTTCAAGAAATGAGCCACAGCAACGGAGAAAAACTGTAATCCTGTTTAGATGAGACTGACCAGACTGATCCTTGGTCTCCATTTCTTCTTCAGAAAGTTGGAGCTCCGTGGAAGTGAAAGAAGAACTGGGGTTCTTGTTCTCTCTGATTTGATCTTTGATCTTTCAGAGAGCTCAACTGATGTGAAGACCAAACAGAAGCAGAGCCCAGTGGAGGACATGTCAACAGCCAAGGTTACTGGACAGAAAGTCAACAAGTCCAGAGTCTGCAGAGTTGCTGAGAGTCTGGAGCTCCAGCTGGGAGATCAGTGACAGCTGGATCCAGGAGAGATCAGCCTGCTTTGAAAGCTGAAGGTCAACATGGAGCGTGTCAGAGGTTCACAGTCAGTGATCCACTGCAGCAGCTTTCTTCTTCGAGCAAGCTTTGAAATGTGGAGCTGCACACGACTCTGCCACAGTCACAGGACTAAAGACCAGAGAAGAAGCTCCGGTCCTCATTGAGATCCTCTGTGGATCACTCTCAGACCAGCCTGATGTCTGACCTTTATGTCAACACAACTGTACTGAAACACACTTAAACATGGATTCTGACCTCAGAGTCTTCAGACGGCAGAGTGGACTCTGCAGAAAACCACACAGCTGAGAAACTCCTGAATCACGAAGATCATCGTTGGCACTCAGGTCCAGATGTTCCAGATGTTTCTGGAGGGAGGGGTTTGACTTCAGAGCTGAGGCCACAGAAGAACAGCTGATCTCTGACAACCTGCAGTCCCTCAACCTGAATAAACAGAGAAAGAAGTGAGATTAAAGAAAAAAGTTTGATGTTGAAGTGACTGAGAGCTGAAGAAGGTTCAGACTGGAAGAGTTTAGAAATGTAAAGTCCAAACAGCTGAAGCCTCCAGGAGGAGAGGAGCTCTCATCAACATGCTGCAGAGCTCCTTCTCTCCACTCTCCCTCATCACTGTGTGGAATTTGTTATGATATTATCATCAAATCAAATCAGACTTTATTTGTCGAGCACTTTTCATATTTATAAAAACAACGCAAAGTGCTGAAGAGAAAAAATGATCATAAAATCAAAAGAATAAAAACCTCACCATCAATAAATATACACCACACACACACACACACACACACACACACACACACACACACACACACACGGTCTTGTATTTCTATCCTTGTGAGGACCGTCCATTGACTCCCATTCATGTCTGGCCCCTAACCCTAACCCTTACCCTAACCCACACCACAACAAAGCCTAACCCTAAAGAAATGTTTTTGCACTTTTACTTTTTTCAGTAACAACAACATGGTCAAGAAAACACTGTTTCTCCTACTTCGGACCGGAAAAAGGTCCCCACAAGGCACGTCCTTCCACGTTTTGCTATCCTTGTGGGGACATTTGGCCCCGATAAGGATAGAAATACAAGAACACACACACACACACACACAAACACTGAATTATTTGCACACAGCAGAGGAGACATGGCATGGCACTAAGCAGCATGGGAAAACACTACCAGTGGGGCCGTTCACAGCAGGAGAAGGTGAAGGTCATTAATACTGGGGCCCTAGCGCTCGACCCCAGACCCCGCCAGACCAAGGGGAACCCGCACACCGAGGTGTGGAGCCCCCCAGGCCAGCCAGGACCAGAGGACTCGAGCACAGTGACCCCAGCAGAGGACCAGGACCAACTCCCGGTGTGAAGAACCCCCCCTGAGGAAACACTGGAGCTAAAACAGCTAAAGACATAAAAAGACATAATACAAAGTTACAAAGTATACAAAGTAAGCAACATTATTGTTGGTATGCCTTTCTGAAGAGGAAGGTCTTCAGTCCTTTTTTAAAAGCGCCCACTGTCTGTGGGGCCCTAAGGTGGTCTGGGAGAGCGTTCCACAGACGGGAAGCTGCGGCTTCAAAGGCCCGGTCCCCCACGGTTTTGAGCCGTGTCCTGGGCTGAACCAGACGATGCAGTTGGCCTGACCGGGTCCGGGCAGAGGTGTGTGGTGTGAGCAGTTCAGTGAGGGAGGTGGGGGCCGCACCGTGCAGACAGTGATGGGGGTGCAGGAGGATCTTGTACTCTGTACGGGCCTGAATGGGAACCAGTGGAGAGAGTGAAGGATGGGAGTGATGTGCTCATATTTCCGCCCCTCATCAGGACTCTGGCAGCGCTGTTCTGTACGTACTGGAGCTTCTGGAGGCTCCTGCCAGAGATCCCGATGAGGAGGCGTTACAGTAGTCCAGCCTGGAGGAAACAAAGGCGTGGACAAGCTTCTCTGCAGCAGGGAGGGAGAGGGAGGAACGCAGTCTGGAAATGTTACGAAGGTGGAAGAAGGATGTTTTGCAAATGGAGGTGACATGATTGTCAAAAGAGAGGTGGGGGTCAAACTTGACCCCAAGGTTTGTAACAGAGGGAGAGAGGGGAATGGTGTGACCTCGGAATGAAACAGAGGTAAGAGGAGAGGAGCGGAGTTGATGAGGAGGACCCGTTTGAATGGCTTCTGTTTTTGAGCTGTTAAGCTGCAGGAAGTTTTGACTCATCCACGCCCCTATATCCTCCAGGCAGGAGCTGAGGGTGGAGACAGAGGGGGTAGGAGAGCTGTTGGATGAAATTTTGATGTAGAGTTGTGTGTCGTCAGCATAGCAATGGAAGTTTATTCCATGCTTGCTGACAACACGACCAAGGGGAAGCATGTATATGGTAAAGAGGGAAGGACCGAGTACGGAGCCCTGGGGGACCCCACACTAAACTAGGGACGCCAGTGCAATAAAACCGTACAATCACTGATTTACATTAACTTGCATATTGTGGTTTTCATTCTTTTCTAACTCTTAGAACACTGTGATGCGGATCCTTGTCTGTTGTTGAAATGATGGCACAGCCAAAGGTGATGATGATGTTGAGTTGGTTTATTTCACCAAACGTAATCCCAAAGTGCAGAACAAAGCAAGGAGCTCAAAAACTATTTACAATATTTACAAAAAGAATAGGAAGGAAAAAGAAAATTCTTACAAAGTTCACTGGCTTTCTGTCACCTCCACTGTAACACAAAACCAACACTGGCAGGCTCCCACTCTCTCTCAGTCAGAGGGAAGTCTGACTCTCACTCCTTCACAGGTGGAGATGGGCCTCCTTTTAACACCACAGGCCCCTCCCCTCAGGTAATTAACAAGGGAATCACAGTTTTCTTCCACCAAAACATAATAAATCCCCATAATAAATTCATGGTAATTTGTTCAGAAATACACAGAAACAAACAGCCGAACCACTGCATCTCAAAATAGGTCCGAAACAAAAATAAATTATTTTCATGCCGAACTTTGCACCTTTCAGTGACGTCATCATGACGTCACTTCCGGGTTTCCCCATCTGACGGCTATAAACAGGAAGTGAACACGGCGCTCGGTTTGACTGTGGGAGGATGTGAATGGGACATGAATACTGGTGAAAAAGTTTGCAGGGTGAAAGATTATGGCAGGAGGATGATTTGGCAGCGGTCGAGTGTGCACCCACGACTACTGCGGTGAATAACAATGTCCAACTATGCGGGGAACGGAGCAGACAAACGGAGAAAAGACACAGGTGAGTGTAATGTGCGTTTTAATGAGCTCCAGTGCTGCGCCGCGGCCACCGTCAGAGTGACTCCGTCACATCATCCCCTTCCTCCCGGAGGTTGACAAAGTTTTGGCAACCTGGACAGATAATCTGCGACCAGGTTACTCCTTCCCGATCGGTGCCGTATCACAAACTTGAATGGCTGCAGTGAAAGGTACCAACGTGTCAGTCGACTGTTGTGGTCCTTCATCGAGTTGATCCAGGTGAGGGCCCGGTGATCCGTCTCCAGATCAAACTCCCTGCCAAGTAGGTAGTACCTCAGGCTCTCAAGGGCCCACTTTATTGCAAGTCCTTCCTTCTCCACAACCGAGTATCTGGACTCTCGGGGAAGTAACTTGCGGCTCAGGTACAGGACAGGCTGCTCAGCTCCTTGCTCCCCCTGGGCAAGGACAGCCCCAAGGCCCACTTCCGAGGCATCCACCTGCACCAGGAACCGGCGGTTGAAGTCTGGGCTGCGCAACACTGGAGAGGAACAGAGGAGCGTTTTCAGAGTGCTGAAAGCCGTTTCACACTCCTCGGTCCAGGTCACAGGATTCTTCTGATCCTTTGTGGTGAGTGCAGTGAGCGGTGCTGCAATTGTGGCGAATTGTGGGACAAACCGTCGATACCATCCAGCCAGGCCCAGGAAGGATCTCACCTCCTTCTTGGTTCGAGGACGAGGACACTTCTGGATAGCTTCCACCTTATCCACTTGAGGTCGTACCTCTCCTTTTCCCAGCTGATAGCCAAGGTACCGAGTCTCATGGCGGGCCCACGCACATTTGGCCACATTCAGGGTCAGCCCAGCCGCCTGTATCTTCTTCAGGACATGTCGTAGGTGTTGAATGTGCTCCTCCCATGTACCACTGAAAATCACCACATCGTCGATGTAAGCTGCACTGAAAGCTTCGCAGCCCTGAAGCACTTTGTCCATCAGACGCTGGAAGGTTGCTGGAGCTCCATGCAGTCCAAATGGCATCACCGTAAACTGGAACAGTCCTGCAGGTGTGCGAAAGGCTGTGTAGGGCCGACTGGAAGCCTCCAGTGGTACCTGCCAATAACCTTTGCACAGATCCAGAGTGGTGATGAATGAAGCTGAGCCAATCCGGTCCAGGAGGTCATCCACCCTGGGCATTGGGTATGCATCAAACTCCGAGATGGCATTGAGCTTGCGGAAGTCAATACAGATGCGCAGGGACCCATCCTTCTTGGAGACGATGACAACTGGACTACACCACTCTGAAGTTGACGGCTCGATGACTCCAAGTTCCAGCATCGATTCCACCTCCTTCCTGAGCTGCGCCACAAGCTGTTGAGGGACACGGTACGGACATTGGCGAATGGGAGTGCGGTCCTTCAGCCTGATCACATGCTCGGTGAGGGTGGTTCTGCCAGGTTCTGTTTTGAAGAGTGCAGGCATCTCCTGGAACACCTTCAAAAGGTCAGCAGTCTGGTCGGCTGGAAGATGGGTCACAAGAGGTTCTGAGGCTTCGGTCACTACAGGAACACCGGGGTCCTCCTCTTCCTCTTCCACCTTCCTCACCAGCAATGCCGCATCCAGCGTATCCCGCGGAACCTCCTTCCACTCCTTCAAGAGGTTCACATGGTAAATCTGCTTAGACTTTTTCTTGTCCGGTTGCTGCACCTCATAAGTAACCGGCCCCATCCGTCTGGTGATGGTATAAGGGCCCTGCCACTTGGCCAACAACTTGCTGCTAGAGGACGGAAGCAGAAGCAGGACTTTTTGGCCAGGCTGGAACTCTCTTTGTCTGGCCTGCTGATCATACCAGGTCTTCTGCTTCTTCTGGGCTTCTCTCAGGTTCTCCTTAGCTTCATCCTGGTACCTGGATAAGCGCTCCCTCATCTGCAGCACGTACTGGACAATCCCCCGCTCGCTGGACCTGGGTTCTTCTGCAGTCCATGCTTTGTTCAACAAGTCCAATGGTCCTTGCACATCCCAACCGTACAGGAGCTCGAAGGGTGAAAAGCCAGTCGAAGCCTGGGGTACTTCTCGATACGCGAAGAGAAGAAAGGGCAGCCATCTGTCCCAGTCTCTTCCGGTGTCACTCACGAACTTCTGCAGCATCCTTTTCAGTGTCTGGTTGAACCGCTCTACCAGACCATCGGTTTGTGGATGATACGGTGTCGTTCGCAAGGCCGTGATCCCCAGCTGCTTGTGGAACATCTGCAACAGCCGAGAAGTGAAATTAGTTCCCTGATCCGTGAGGATTTCGTCTGGGATCCCGACTCTGGAGAAGAACTGAACCAAGGCACGGAGAACAGCAGGAGCAGTGATGGTGTGCAATGGGAAGGCCTCAGGGTACCGAGTGGCGTAGTCACAGACTACGAGGATGTACTGATGGCCTCGTCCGCTCTTGACCAACGGCCCAACAATGTCCATTGCTATCCTGCGGAATGGAGTGGTAATGACTGGGAGTGGATGAAGGAACGCCCTGTCCGATTTGCGTGTTGGTGCAGTCCTTTGACATGTAGGGCATGTAGCGCAGTATGTGTGAATGTCGTTATACATGCCGGGCCAGTAAAAACGAGAACTCACACGCAAATAAGTCTTATGGCACCCAAAACGCCCCGCCCATGGGAGTGTGTGTGCGAGGTGCATAACCAACTGTCGGCAAGATGCAGGGACAACCATTCGTTTCTGATCATTGGTACAGACATGCAACACGTCACCCACCATAAGGAACTGCTCTTTACCCGTGACATTGGCGTTTGCATTTTCTTTAGTACCGATCTTTTGAAAACACGGTTTTAAGGTTACATCCTGCCTCTGTAACTCTGCAATATTTTCAGGTACCTTCCACAAGTCACCCACATTTAGACTCTCGGCATCCTGTTTGCTCAACCCCAGTTGTTTCTCAAATTGCCTTTGACGCCTTGATTTTCGAAAGCCTTTGGTGCCCCCTTCAAACACACTGTCGTCCAAGTCTGGCAGAGGTTCTATACCCATCTTAGCTTGTGACCGAGTCACCACAGGGCATGTAACCTTATCAGCCACATCAATCACATTCACCTCACCCATATCACATTCTGTTTTCTTTAAAAGATTCAGAAGTACAGGGAAGTCGGTACCAAGCACAAGGTCAACAGGCAAGTTCTCCACCACAGCAACAGTCAGCAGATAAGATTGTTCATCAATTATCAGAGTAACTTCAGCTGTCGGGTACGCGTGTGTATCACCATGGACACAGACAATGTCAGTTTTCAGATGATAATCCACACAGTTCACAGGAACCAAGCTCCTCCTCACCAGTGAGGCAAAGCTACCACTGTCCAGCAGTGCTGTCACCTGCTGGCCATTCAGAGTCACAGTTCGCAGTGTCTGCTCCTTCAGACCGTTGTTAGAGCAGAGTTCACTCTCCGAACGAGGTGCATAGCAGGCACCAGTGAGCTTGCCCCTCCGTACAGGACACACAGAGGCTTTATGTCCCGGTTGCTGGCAATAATAGCAAACAAGAGGCTTACCTAATGCTGGCTGGTTCGTAGGTGAGCTGAGGTTACCTCGTGCATCAGGGCCAGTCTCTCTGCTGTGCCGGGCTGGTGCAGAATGTTGAGGAGGTCGCGGCGCCGAACTGGTGTAGCGCGGTGGTGCTGCTCGACGAGCATTCTGGTACTGAAGCGCCAGCTTTGCTGCAGTCAGGCCATCCTCAGGTTCATGCTCCCGGACCCAGGTGCGGACATCAGCAGGCAGGACCCGGAGAAGCTGCTCCAGGATAACGAGCTCCCCGATTTGCTCCTTGGCGAGCTGGTCTGGTCGGATCCATCGTCTGTACAGTCCTCTCAGCCGGTGGTACGTCTCTGTGGGCGTCTCTCCAGATGGCACGATGGTGGACCGGAACCGCTGCCGGTACGTTTCCGGGGAAATGTCAAACTTGGCCAACAGAGCTGCTTTTAGCTCCCAGTAGCAGTGAGCCTCATCCTCGTCCATCGCTGCATATGCTTCGAGTGCCTTCCCAGACAGCAGTGGCACAAGGCGGCATGCCCACTCAGTCTCCGGCCATCTCCATGTCCTGGCGATGCGTTCGAAGCGCAGCAGATAATTTTCAATGTCCTCCCCCATCTGATACGGTGGGATCTTCGGCTCCATGGTGTATAGTCTTTGATCCGGAGGTGGCTGCAACTGCAGTACACTCGAGTCTCCACCATGCTGCAGCTGGTCCACAGTGGCGGTCTCTCCTGCAGGTTGCTTCATGGGCAGCGTCATTCGCGGACTGGCTGAATCAAAGAGCTCCTCCCCGAGTGCATCGCTGCCAACAGGACTGCCTGGCTGGAGCGAGATGCGGAGGTTGCGAATCTCCTCCTGGAGACCCTCCTCTCTCCTCTGCTGCTCTGTCAGGAAAGTTCTCATTAGGCCAAGGAGCTCCCCCATCGGTTCCTGTGCTCCTGCAGCAGCTCCAGGCTTCTCACTGTCATCGCAGACAGCCATCTCTTCCTCCTCATGTTTCCTCTGTTGGGATCGACGTTTCTTCCGGCTTGCCATCCCACCACTGCCACCATATGTGATGCGGATCCTTGTCTGTTGTTGAAATGATGGCACAGCCAAAGGTGATGATGATGTTGAGTTGGTTTATTTCACCAAACGTAATCCCAAAGTGCAGAACAAAACAAGGAGCTCAAAAACTATTTACAATATTTACAAAAAGAATAGGAAGGAAAAAGAAAATTCTTACAAAGTTCACTGGCTTTCTGTCACCTCCACTGTAACACAAAACCAACACTGGCAGGCTCCCACTCTCTCTCAGTCAGAGGGAAGTCTGACTCTCACTCCTTCACAGGTGGAGATGGGCCTCCTTTTAACACCACAGGCCCCTCCCCTCAGGTAATTAACAAGGGAATCACAGTTTTCTTCCACCAAAACATAATAAATCCCCATAATAAATTCATGGTAATTTGTTCAGAAATACACAGAAACAAACAGCCGAACCACTGCATCTCAAAATAGGTCCGAAACAAAAATAAATTATTTTCATGCCGAACTTTGCACCTTTCAGTGACGTCATCATGACGTCACTTCCGGGTTTCCCCATCTGACGGCTATAAACAGGAAGTGAACACGGCGCTCGGTTTGACTGTGGGAGGATGTGAATGGGACATGAATACTGGTGAAAAAGTTTGCAGGGTGAAAGATTATGGCAGGAGGATGATTTGGCAGCGGTCGAGTGTGCACCCACGACTACTGCGGTGAATAACAATGTCCAACTATGCGGGGAACGGAGCAGACAAACGGAGAAAAGACACAGGTGAGTGTAATGTGCGTTTTAATGAGCTCCAGTGCTGCGCCGCGGCCACCGTCAGAGTGACTCCGTCACAAACACTAAAAGATTATTATTTTTCTTTTTTTCAATTTTAATCTTCAGGTCTGAATTCTCAGTTTTCACCTCTTCTCTGCAGAACTCCAAATCCTTCAACATCTGTTTCCTGAATCTTTTCTAACTTTGGTTTTAAATGTCAGCTGAAATGAGGAGTGAGTTCTTCTCCATTGGTTGGGCTCATTTTTTGAAACTGAAATCACATTTTCAAAACTCTAAGATCTTTTCGCTCAGCAGTCTCACAGTTCAGCTCGACACTATAGTTCACTTTCTGAAGCTCATCTCTCTCCCAGAACTGTTCACTCATGTTTCAAAGCTACATTTCTTTTCCATATAAACAGTCAAGCATCTTCAAAATGTAAAGATCCTTCTCAACAGCATTGGCTCATTTTTTCAAACAGACCAGACGTTCTCAGTTCTCTTGGTTCTCTTGTCAAAAACAGCCTGGACAGTTCAGCAGAACCACATGGTTCACCTGTCAAAGACCAGACCTCTTCAGAACAGTTCACTCAGGTGGAAAAACGACATTTGTTTCTCAAACAAATGATCAAAGTCTTCAAAAAGCTTCGTCTCTTTGTCATCGTGAGTCACTGACAGTCAGAATGTAGAGATGATTTGTCTTTAAGGCAGAGGAACATTGAAATATCCCTCATCTACCTTCAGTCTGAGCCCAGTCCTTCATTCACAATCATTACTGTGAAAGTTTTTTGTTTTTCACAGGAAGAAGAACCTTCAATTTATGACTCACACTTTGCTCTCATACTTCCAAGGAAATAATTATTTTATTTACACACAAAGTAACTTCATCCATCAGAGTTCAACATACTGTAATACACACACAAAGGAACAAAGAACTAAACAAAAAGGAAAACTGTATGAAGTCCACAGTGCTGTAAATAAAGCTGGAGTTTCACAGCTCACTGCTTCACTGCTCACCCCCCTGACCGTCCTCCTCACCCCCCGACTGTCCTCCTCACCTTCATGTAAACAGATCCACGTCTGATCTTCACAGTACTGCAGTTTGTTCTTGACAGATTTTGACAGTTGATCAGACTATTGATCACTGATACAATGAAATACTGCTCATATGTTTTGGAGAGAACAACCATGAGACTGAGAATCTATCAATCAGTTGAGATCAACATGATCTATTCACTTGGAAATTGTGTTAAATTGAGCCTGACTGTGCTTCATAAGCTGCAAAGATGCTCTGAGACACTGAGACATGGCCAAAGCTATTTACAATGTGGTGAAATGAAGGGAAACACTGTTCTGTTGTGAGCAGTTACAGAGTAGTTTGGAGGTTTGTCCATGTTGTTTTGAGAATGTCATTTCTGTTTCAAGAAATGAGCCAAAGCAACGGAGAAAAACTGTAATCCCGTTTAGATGAGACTGACCACACTGATCCTTGGTCTCCATTTCTTCTTCAGAAAGTTGGAGCTCCGTGGAAGTGAAAGAAGAACTGGGGTTCTTCTTCTCTCTAATTTGATCTTTGATCTTTCAGAGAGCTCAACTGATGTGAAGACCAAACAGAAGCAGAGCCCAGTGGAGGACATGTCAACAGCCAAGGTTACTGGACAGAAAGCCAACAAGTCCAGAGTCTGCAGAGTTGCTGAGAGTTTGGAGCTCCAGCTGGGAGATCAGTGACAGCTGGATCCAGGAGAGATCAGCCTGCTTTGAAAGCTGAAGGTCAACATGGAGCGTGTCAGAGGTTCACAGTCAGTGATCCACTGCAGCAGCTTTCTTCTTCGAGCAAGCTTTGAAATGTGGAGCTGCACACGACTCTGCCACCGTCACAGGACGAAAGACCAGAGAGGAAGCTCCGGTCCTTATTGAGATCCTCTGTGGATCACTCTCAGACCAGCCTGATGTCTGACCTCTATGTCAACACAACTGTACTGAAACACACTTAAACATGGATTCTGACCTCAGAGTCTTCAGACGGCAGAGTGGACTCTGCAGAAAACCACACAGCTGCTCAACTGCTGAATCATGAAGATCATCGTTCCAGCTCAGGTCCAGATGTTCCAGATGTTTCTGGAGGGAGGGGTTGGACTTCATAGCTGAGGCCACAGAAGAACAGCTGATCTCTGACAACCTGCAGCCCATCAACCTGAATAAAGACAGAAAGAAGTGAGATTAAAGAAAAAAGTTTGATGTTGAAGTGACTGAGAGCTGAGGAAGGTTCAGACTGGAAGAGTTTAGAAATGTAAAGTCCAAACAGCTGAAGCCTCCAGGAGGAGAAGAGCTCTCATCAACATGCTGCAGAGCTCAGTCCACTCTCTGTCCCTCCAACATCTGGAATCTTCCTAAACTCCTCTCAGTCCTTTGACTCCAACAGGTTCTAACTTCAAGGCAGTGAACTGACCTCAGAGTCTCCAGTTTACAGTTTGGACTCTCCAGTCCAGAACACAGAATCTCCACTGATGAATCCTCCAGGTCGTTGCGACTCAGGTTCAGATGTTTCAGATGGGAGGGGTCAGACTTCAGAGCTGAGGAGACCACTTCACAGTGAGGATCAGAGAGTTCACAGCCAGAAAGACTGTAATGAGACCAGAGAGGACAGGATGTGATGTGAGACGACACTTTGTTGGACTGTTGGACATCAGACCTGCTCTCCTGTAGAAACACCACAACCTGCTACACCGTGCGGCAGGTCTTTAGTCCTGTTCCTGCTGAGTATGACATGAATTATTTCATCAGATGGAAACAGTCTCAAGAAGATCAAGAGAAGATCTGCTGCTTTATTCTCACACTGTCTGAGGGCTGATGAGAGGAATTCAACAAACTGGAAAATATTTGAATGTTCCAGACAAGAACAGAAGCAATGTGAATTAGAACATGAAGGAAGACTGACAGCCTCAGTCTGAACAGGTCCTGAGAACTGAGCCAACCTCTGGAGGGGATTGTTGACACCGAGGAACAGCAGTAAATGTTGGGAATAATGGGACGAGTGGACTGATGGGTTCTTCATGACAGATCATTGAGGATCATCTCCACAGAGGAACTACAGGAACTACGTTCTAGAAACATCACTGAGACATTGATCATGAAGACTTGTGGACTCACTCAGCCTTCCTGCAGTTCTTCACAGCTGGGATCAGTCTCAATAGTCCCTCCCATGATGTGTTGTAATTCCTCAGGTCCAACTCCTCCAGGACCTGGTCTGACATCTGCAGCATGTAGGCCAGAGCTGAGCAGTGGATCTCAGAGAGTCTCTTCTCAGATCTGTTCTCTGACTTCAGGAACTCTTGGATCTCCTGATGTACTGAGAGGTCTTTCAGCTCCGTCAGACAGTGGAAGATGTTGATGCTTCTGTCAGGAGACACTTCTCCACTGTTGATCTTTTTCAAGTTCTCAATGATTCTCTGGATCGTTTCTGGACTGATTTCTGTCTGACCCAGCAGACCTTCAAAGAGTCTGTGGTTGGATTCCAGAGAGAGGCCATGAAGGAAGCGGACAAACAGGTCCAGGTGGCCGTTCTGACTCCTGAGGGATTTCAGCAGGCTGACCACCAGCAAATCATCAAGAGATCTGAAAGCATGATCCTCTCTGAAGAAGGTCTTCAGCTGGTCTGTCTTCTTGCTGGTGAGACAGTGGAACATGAAGACTGCAGCCAGAAACTCCTGAACACTCAGATGGACGAAGCTGTAGACGGCTTTCTGGAAGATCACACACTCTCTTCTGAAGATCTGAGTACAGATTCCAGAGTACAGCGAGACCTCAGTCACATCCAGACCACACTGCTCCAGGTCTTCTTGGTAGAACAGGATGTTTCCTTTGTCCAGATGTTCCAAGGCCATCCTGCCCAGCTTCAGAAGAAGCTCCCTGTCAGCCTCCGTCAGCTCCTGTGGACCCGTCTCAGGTCCTTCATGGTACTTGAGCTTCTTCCTGTGTGTCTGAACCAGCACAAAGTGGGAGTACATGTCAGTCAGGGTCTGGGGCAGCTCTCCTCTCTGCTCGCTGCTCAACATGTGCTCCAGAACTGTAGCAGTGATCCAGCAGAAGACTGGGATTCCACACATGATGTGGAGGCTCCTGGAGGTCTGGATGTGGGAGATGATTCTGCTGCTCAGCTCCTCATCACTCAGCCTCCTCCTGAAGTACTCCTCCTTCTGGGCGTCAGTGAAGCCTCGCACTTCTGTCAGTCTGTCCACACATGTTGGAGGGATCTGATGGGCCGCCGCCGGTCGGGAAGTGATCCAGACCCGAGCCGAGGGCAGCAGATCCCCCCGGATGAGGTTAGTGAGCAGCACGCCGACTGGAGACTGCTGGGAGACGTCAAGCAGCCGCCGGCTGCTGCTGAAGTCCAGAGAAAGTCTGCTTTCATCCAGGCCGTCCAAGACGAAGAGCAGCTTGCAGACAGCCAGCTCCTCTGCCGTCAGCTTCTGGAGTGTGGGATGGAAAACAGCCAGCAGCGAGAGGAGGCTGTACGGCCGCTCTCCCAGCAGGTTCAGCTCCCTGAAGGAGAGCACCACCAGCACCCCCACATCCTGGTTCTCCAGGCCCTCGGCCCAGTCCAGACTGAACTTGTGCACCGAGAAGGTTTTTCCACTGCCGGCCACGCCGCTGGTCAGAACCACTCGGATGTGTCTGAGCTGCTGGGCCGAGGCTTTGAAGATGTCCTGAACCCTGATGGCAGAGTGACAGAGGCTCTTCTTCCTGGAAGCTGTCTCCAGAAGCTTCAGCTCAGGTTCCCTCTGAAGCTCCTCACTGTGTTCCTCTGTGATGTGGAGCTCAGTGTAGATCCTGTTGAGGAGGCTTCCTCCTCCTGCTTCATCACTTCCTTCAGTCACACGTTCACATTTCCTCCTCAGACTCTTCTTATGTTCTTCGAGAAGCTGCTGCAGACCCACACCTGCTCAAAGACAACAACAACAGTCAGAGTGCACACAAACAACCAGCTCTCATGTCTCTACAACACAACAACCAGTCCCAGTTCCTCAGCAGACGCATGTCCACTCTTACTTGGTGCAGCTCTGCTTCTGGATGTTTCTGGCTGCTCCTCACAGACATCACTCCTCCTCTTCCTCTTTCTGTGGACACCAAGCAACATTTCCTCTGAGCAACACAACACAGGAAAGACACAGAGATCCAGCTTCAAAATACTGGAGCTGAATCTGAACGTGAGCTCAACGTCTCTCAGTCTGCCTTTAATGGAAATGAAAGAAGAACAGTTTCTTACTTTGTGTCTGAAGGTCCAGGTTCAACACTGAAGTCTGGTACGAAACCTTTGGACCAGTCACTCTTCAGAGACAACCTTAGAGAGAAATCAGAGGATTTAGAAACAGCTTGAATGGTTCAGTCAGTTCACTGTAAACCCAGTTGTTTATGAAGAGATGAACATGACAGAGGTCAAAGGTCACACCCACACTGCCCAATCAGGAGTTTGACAGCAGGTCCAAATGTTCTGTTGGCTCCTTGACAGATCAGGAGGTTCTGACAGTTTACACACATTCATTCAACATGTGAGACGTACATGTCCAACCTGGAGAGGAAGGTTCACACACCTTCCACACATGACGGCAACATTAGAAGAGTCAGATCACTCTGTGGTGGCAGGAAGAAACACTGAAGAGAACGCCTGACGGCTCTTACCTGTCCACACCTGACCTGCCCTCCTCTTCATCCACATCTGACATCTTCAGTCACTGAGACAGAGCGCGCACGCAGACGCACACGCACACACACACACACACACACACACACACACACACACACACACACACGTTTGTACTTATATCGTTGTGAGGACACTCACTGACATAATGGATTTCCTAGCCCCTTACCCTAAAAAATAAATGCCTAACCCTAACCTCTGCCCTAAACCTAACCTAAACCCAATTGTAACCCTAAATCAAAAACCAAGTCTTAACCCTCAAAAAGGCCAAAAAAGGCCTTTTGAAAAGTGAGGACCGGCAAAAATGTCCTCACTCTGTTGGTGAAATACGAATTTTGGTCCTTACTTTTGGGTATGTACAAGAACACACACACACACACACACACACACACACACACACACACACACACACACACACACACACACACACACACACACACACAGATAACAATAACACAACATCAACTTTCAGTTCAAATCCAGTGACTTCATTCTGAGTGGAGCAGCTCTACTAATAAAGACTAAATTCTACTGCTCCAGTGTTTCTGGGAAACATCATTTCACCTGCTGTTTGTCCATTTTCTGTTCCACAGATTGATAAAACATGTTCCACATTTGAGGCGAGACAAAGTTCAGTCAGGAACCAATGTTGAAAGAGTCTGACCTTTATTCTGTTGGAGAAAATGAAGAAAGGAGCGGATGTGACTGTATTCTTCATTTGTAGAGCACATTGGACCAGGTCCAGATCTAAATCCACTAGAACTTGACCTCTCTTGACTACATTGGACTAGGTCCACCCCACCAGCCACATCTAGCCCCCCCCACACAGATGCAGACAGATATGTATGGATGCGATGGATGGATGGATGCATGTTGGCTCCGTCGATCTCGAGAGATCATGGACAAGCCGGGTGAAGTTATGGAGGAACGACAGATCCCCCTTCTCAGCCTCGCTGGTAGTGTCCAACGGAAGAGACGGGCCCATACAGTTGGTACCAACTTGGCTGCAGGAGTTTCTGGAAGGTACCGTAACACGAGGACTTCAGGGCTCCACTTCAAATTTTCTGTAGGGGAGGTCTCCCTTTGCCTTTGTCACTCCAGTGACGACCACAAGGCAGTGGTGCTATTTTACCAATAACTGGGGATTGCGACATGCAGACCGGGGGACACAGGAATCAAACTAATAACTTCCCAATTGTAAGATGACTGCTCTCCCCACTAGACAAGATGACTGCTCTCCCCACTAGACAAGATGACTGCTCTCCCCACTAGACATCAGCTGCCCCATTAATCATGATGATGGCTGTGATATTGACCGTATCAATATAATAATGATGATCGAAATTATACATTGATGACTGAATCAGAAATACAATCCTAAAACAAACCCATCAATAACAACCTCAATCAGCCTGAACAGTTCCTGAGCAGCTTTTGTTCTGTTTATGCCTGTCTGTCCTCCAGAAATCACAGCTGATTGGTTTCTGATCACTTTCATGGTGAAAACATGTGGTTCTCCTGCAGATTTCATGGCTGTGGGGCCAGAGGGACCTCAGCAAGATGGCCGCCCCTAAGGCACATGACCTCCAGCTGCGTCAGGATGTCATGATATCTTTGGCCCCGCCCCCTGCTGTGGGTGAAGTTTCGTCCCTTTTTCTCAACAGTCAATGGTTTGGATCAGAAAGTGACTGAACTCTGTTTCAGGCTCTGCCACTGGGGAGTTGAGGAGCTGACAAGAACAAACCAGAGACTGAAATCATTCTGAGGAAAGAGAGAAAAATAACTGAAGGACTTCAATCACTTTTTTACTTTCACTTTCAACACGAGTCTCAGTTCTCAGTGAGAAAATAGAGATAAATAAACCAAGCAGGGAAATTCGGAGCAAATGTCAAGCCTGAAATCAGTCCATCGTCCAGTTTCCAGCTCGGAATGACTCTAAAAGTAGCTGAACATCGTGACACAAGGAGACAGAGAGGCCATTAAAACTCACCGTTTGTCCTCTGGACCAGTCAGATGGAGCAGAAATCCGAGAGGCAGAGAGATATCTCTCTGATCTCTGCAGTTAGAACGGCGGCTTTATATCAGAGTCGCGATGAAAAAGAGAAGAAAGCTGTTAAGTGAAGGCGCGCACTTCCCTCCACCAGTGGAACAGGAAGTGTTTTGAAAGGAGATGCAGTGCTGCTCTGGTGCGGAAATGCAACGGGTTGCCAGGTCTGACAGGAAATCAGCCCACACAGTTCAAAACAGACGCAGCAAGTTCAACAGTGCCGCTGCTGCCAAGGTAGGGGATGCTGAAAAACACGTGATCATTCAGGGAAGCACGGGCGTGCGGACATGTGTGTGCCAATCTGTCTGTCCTGAGTAAGAGCTGTAAGTGAGTAAAAGAAAGTCACCACAATCTTCAAAAGTTGTTTGGAATTAGGTTTTCAAATGTGTCAAAAAAAAAAAATCAGCTAATTTAAAAAATTGATGAATGTATTCAGACCTATCAGTGTGTACAAAGATATTCAGAGTTGAAAAATAGACACAATCAGTTTGAAGAGCTAAAAATACAGACAGCTCAAACAGCCTGTCTCGAACCTTGGTTCTCAAACTGCTCACAGCTCACATCTTTTTTACAAGAGTATGACATCTATGACATTTTTCAGTCAGGGTTTCGTAAACACCATTCTACAGAGACTGCCCTGCTGAAAGTGTCCAGTGACATCCTTTTTTTTTTATTATTTACCCTTGTCCTGTTCGGCAGCTGGGGCATGCAATATTGTATGATTGTAGCGTTTTACTATCCGAACAGATTTTCATGTTAGCAGCAGGACGACACTGAATCTCCTCCTGCTGCTGCCTTTATTTAAAGCTGGCATCCGGCATGGCTGCCTGTCCGGCAGCCATGCCGGATGGACCCCTTTATCTTGCTCCCCTTATCTTGCCCCCCTTTATCTTTCTCTCATGAAAGAGAGAAAGATAAAGGGGGGGGGGGGGGGGGCACAACTTCACAATACAAAACAGTGTTGTCGATGCACCACATGCAACCAAGAACTATATATATATATACGTATGTATGTATTAGGGGTGTCGATGATTTGTTCGAAGGGGCCTGATTCGACTGCCAATCACGCAGTCCAAGCATCGAAAAAATGTGGTTATTAAAGCAGGACCATTCCATTACAGCTGTATGGGGGTGCTGAATGACTGATTTTAGCTTCTGGCCCGCATCAGCGCTCAGAGTGCTCGTCTGTGATTGGATGGCGCGCGCGTTGACGCTTCCAAAGTTCAATTTTCCCAACTTCAGGCGTTGACGCCTGCAACGCGTGACGCGCGTCGCCAACGCTCGAAAAGCTCGGAAAGCGACGCTCGAAAAGCGTCTGACACGCGTTAGGTGCGTTGAAGCTCGTCCACCATAGACTTTGAATGTAAAAGCGACGCCCGTGACGCTTGCAACGCGTCCGGTGTGAACGCACCTTCATACTACTATATTATGATAGCCTTTATTTTTTCACTCTACAGTGAACTTTCAACTAATTTAACCTTTTAACTTTTTTATACTATGCAACTTTAAAGTCAAGCAACACAGAATCCCTGAAAAACACAAAAAAATGTAAATTACAAATATTTACTTTTCAGTGCAACAACAAATAAACTATGAAATACAAGAATAAACTTTTAGCTTTTTTATACGTCACAAATTTAAAGTGAAACACAGGATCCCTGAAAACACACGAAATATAAATTAAAATGGTAAATGGTAAATGGACTACACTTGTATAGCGCTTTTTACCCTGCATGACAGAGCCCAAAGCGCTTCACACTGCAATATCACATTAACCTGTTCACACCATACTCGGTGGTGGTAAGCTGTTGTTGTAGCCACAGCTGCTCTGGGGCAGACTGATTTACAGATCTACAAAAAAAATAAATTCTCAAATACAAACAACTTTAGCTTTTTATACACTCAACAAATTTAAAGTCAAACAACAACACAGAATCCCTGAAAAAAATGCAAAACAACAAAATAAAAATAACATATATTAACTCTTCAATGCTATAAATAAACTATAAAATACAAGAACTTTTAACTATTTACAATTCAACTTTTGACCAATTTAGACTGAAACAACATAGAACCCCTGAAAAACACGCAAAAAAAAAAAAAAAAAAAAAAATTAAAATGTGTAAAACAAAAAGAAAAAGATCAGCACTCTACTGAAGATTGGCATTTAGAAACGCCAAGTGCCTCAGCTTTGAGCGACTGATTCGGCTTCTTCTGTCGGTGATTATCTGACCTGTTTAGAGAAGATTCTCTCAGAGGGGACTATATGACATTTTGGTCTTGCAGACAGTGCACTCTGCTTTTGGAGCCATCAATATAATTAAAATGAGTCAAAATTTGGCTCCTTTTCCTGATTTGACTAATTTCTTTTTACTTTTTCTTTTTGTCCCCCGTATTGGACTCTCTCTCCTGTCTTGACACGCTCCTGTGCTCACTGTGCTGCTGCTGTGTGTGTGTGTGTGCTAGGCTGCAGCCCCTCCCCCCTCTGCTCAGCACACTAAGCAGCGCAGACAGAGAAAAAAAGCGTCTCGAAGGGAGCCGGCTCCTGATTGGTGGGGAGCCGGCTCCCGTCGTTCACTTCAAAGAGCCGGCTCATAGAGCCATTACGTTCACGAACGACATCACTATTCCGTGTCCAGTTTAAACTCTTGGTGCTGACCTTTCGAGCTCTACATGGCCAGGCTCCCATGTACATCAAAAACCTCATAACACCCTACAGCTCGGCCCGAAGCCTGAGGTCCTCAAACCAGAACCTTCTGAGAGTCCGCCGGACTCACTTTAAAACCAGGGGTGACCGCTCTTTTGCATCCACTGCTCCGCGCCTCTGGAATGAGCTTCCTCCGGATCTGCGCTCCCTGGACTCGGTGGATGCCTTCAGAAAACTCTGAAAGAAAAACTTGTTTCAGAAGGCATTCTAGACACCGTCAGTGTTGTCTTGGTTGTAACTGTTTGTGACACACTGTCTGTGAAAAGCGCTATACAAATACATTTACTTACTTTTACTTACTTAATGAACTTTAAACTAATGAAGCTTTCATAAGGGTTTCATAAGTCTACTGTAATTTCATTGAAGTTATTGGAAATTATCACCAATAAAAATTGTAAAAAAGACTTTTTTGGCAAACTTCATTGATTATGATGACCCTGCAGTGAATACCAGTAGGCTAATGTGTATTTTTTGTGGTATCTGTCGTTGCTGTTGCAATGTCTTGTAATTAGCAGACGGTCCCTGAACACTGCAGCAATTAAATTCTTAGAAACATAATTTCTGCTGCTGCTGGGCAGATACTTTTGATTAAAATGTATTTGTGCTATTGCTGTTTGTCAGTGTGTTTTCACTGTTGTCTCTCTGTGTCTCCATCTGTCTGTCCACAGTGAGAGTTGTCAATGTGTCAAAGAGTTTGTCAATGTGAACCAGAATCTTCAAAAGTTGTAATTAGGTTTTCAAAGCGTAAAAATCCTGCTAGTCTGTATTAAAATTTGAACATGTAATAAGAGTTGTCATTGCATACAAAGATATTCAGAGTTGAAAAATGTTCCTATTCAGCTTCAAGTTCTGAAACTACAAACCACTCACCAGTCACGAGTGGAGAAATGTCACCAGTCGACTGTTTATTTACACCTGACTTTGGCTCCACTGCTGCCGTCAGACAGATTCTTATCTGTAAAGGTCATATTGGTGCGTGTGCATGCTATCGCTTGATATGCATACTGAAAACTGACACCAATATGAGCCAATCAGAGTGAAGTAGGACTGAAGCCCCGCCCACTGTGAAACCGAAAGTAGTAATCATTTGTTTTTGTTTTTTCAGTCACAGCAACAAGTGAAGAAACCGATTTTTAACTCGTGTTAAATGTTGATTTAAATGTCAAATTTAAATGTAAAAGAAAGCAGCTGTCAGGTTTGTGATGGTGTGAATAAAAGAGAAACAGAGAAGTTAAAAAGTCTCCTGGTCTGTTGTGGAGCTTCTAAAGAGCTGACAGATTCTCACCTGAACTCTCTTCACGTCTTCTTACAGACTCTTTTCCATGTGTGAAGAAACTGGAGGAGAGAAGAAGCTGCTCTGTGTTCCTCTCAGTCCTGCTCTCAGATCTGATCAAGACGAAGTGTTTTCTCCTCTGACACACCCAGAGGAGGAGACATGAGGGGAGGGAGGCTTTTCCCAGAAATCATGTGTTCTGGTTGTTTACTCAACATGAGAGGAGGCGGAGCCAGAAACATTTCAGCAGAAGACCCAGATGAAATATGTGCTTCTGTTGGGGCAACATGAGTCACGATGAACAGAACAATAATGTGTCTAAAGTTCTGTTTGAAAGAGATTATCACTACCTGTGGATTTCTGGTAACTCGTGAAATATCTCAGTGTTACTTGTAGTGTGTTCACACAGGACAAGGGAATTCTGTATTTTACTTTCATTTACTGAAATTACAGCCTGGATAAGATGTGTGAATGTGCCATGTGTCCATGCAATGCTGCTACAAGGGGAAAAAACACACACACACATATTGGTTGAGCAAAGAGTCCTCAAATTGTGAAATTATTAAACTAAAGCTATTTTGAGGTCTCTTTCAGTAAAGCTTCAGAAAAACACTTGGTAACTTCAACTCTTTGTCAGAGCTGATAAACTGTGTCTGCGTTCCGACTGTCTGTCCCACAATCTGCAGACACCAAGTCAATCACTGCTTTCTGTCCACTGCCTCCAGACTGCTTGGACAACCGTCTCCAACCTGCTCTGTCCTCCTCTGCTCTCTGTGTCTCTCCCCTTTCACACACATCAGGCAGGTGCAGCAATCAGCCTGGAGCTGAACACACACCTCATACACCTCTGCAGGAAAATCACTCAAAAATAACATTCCTGTCACAAAATAAATGAAATACATTTAAACATTTTAACCATTCAAACACACTGTAAGAAACTGAAAATCCATATTGAAATCATTGTTTTAAAATGTTTTAACCTATTTATTTACATATTTAGATATTTGTTGATATTCCCCACTGGACTACAGCAGGCTAAAGATCAGTCTGCAGAGACATTGTCACTACCAATGGTCAGCCTGATAATAAAATAAGAGAGTTTCCAACATGTCGTCACAGATACTGTGTGTCAGAGTGAAGCTGCGTTCTATGAAACTAGAACACAAACTGCATCCATTAAAATCAAACATGTCATGTTGGTTGGAAAGGGGGGGGGGGGTGGTAAGTAGGGGTGTACATTTAAAGATCTCTAATGAAGGGGCCACACTTGGCAAAACTGGTAAACACAAAGAACAGAAGCTGTATTAAAATAAACAATGAAGTTCCTGCTTTAATGAAAATAAAATATATTTTACAACAACAACAAACATTCCCCTTCATGTAATGGCTAACATATATACTAAGCTGGCTGAATTAAATAATATAAATGAAATTGCTTCATTGCAGGCCTTTTCATTTCAAGAAATCCAAACAATTTGAAAAAAGACTCGATCTTCAGCTGTAGTCCAAGCACTTAGCTGGAGAATGTGTGGTGCAATAAAATACTCATCCAAGTTGGTGGGTGGAGTGGAGTGGTCGGATGGAGTTGATCCAGGATGCAGGTGGAGGGTGAAGTTCCACAGGTGGATTTCAGCCTCCCCCTGGTGAGGTCCAGTTGTCCAGCGTTGCCAGAGGAACTCAGAGTGTCCTTGGGGGGCTCAGAGTCTGGAACAGTCCTTTCCTGATGAACTCAATCACATGGACAGCTCCAAGGAATCCCATGCAGATTCCAACAGCAGGTCCAGCTGAGCCAGATGGCGGCAGTGATCAGTCTCTTTTCAATGCTGTTGTCCAGCAGTCCTCAACTCTTTGTCAAAGGCGAGAAACTGTGTCTGTGTTCCGACTGTCTGTCCCACAATCTGCAGACACCAAGTCAATCACTGCTTTCTGTCCACTGCCTCCAGACTGCTTGGACAACCGTCTCCAACCTGCTCTGTCCTCCTCTGCTCTCTGTGTCTCTCCCTTTTCACACACATCAGGCAGGTGCAGCAATCAGCCTGGAGCTGAACACACACCTCATACACCTCTGCAGGAAAATCACTCAAAAATAACATTCCTGTCACAAAATAAATGAAATACATTAAAACATTGTAACCATTCAAACACACTGTAAGAAACAGAAAATACACATTCAAATCACTGTTTTAATCTTTTCTAACCTGTTTATTTACAAATTTAGATATATTTTAATATTTCACACTGGACAATAGCGGGCTAAAGATCAGTCTGCAGAGACATTCTCACCACCACTGGTCAGCCTGATCATAAAATGAGAGTGTTTGTAATGTGTAGTCACTCATATGTTGTGTCAGAGTGACGCTTATGTGAAACCAGAACACAAACTGCATCCATTAAAATTGAACATGTCATGTTGGTTGGAAAGGAGGGGAAGTAGAGCTCCAGGTTTAGACTGGAGAACAGGGCATGAGCAACAGATCCTGGTCTGACTTCACGTGACCTGAATGAAAATGTTTTCTCATGAAAAACAAGAAGCATTATCCCTTTACACACACTCCCACTGCACTCTAATAACTTCCTGCTTTAACTAACCTCACTTGGTTACAAAACAAACTGTCTTGGTTTATTTTTTCCTTCCATTGTTCGTCTCAGAAATGTGTTTTGAACATATTTTATCCAGGATTGATGACTAAATAAAACACCTACAGGTTTAAAATTCATTAATGCTGAGTAGTTTTTGACAGGAGTGTTGTGTTCCACGACTGAACGTCAACATGGAGTTTGAAAACAAAATCTGACTTTTTATTTGGTGTCAGACATTTTCTCTTATGACAGTGTTGTTCAACCTGTGGCTCTGGAGTCACATATGGCTGTATAGCTCCTCAAGTGTCTCCCTGAAGGTTTCATTAAGTTTTCCACAATCACTATTGAAATGTGATAAATGTAGCATCAGATGCAGTTTTTTTTGTGTGTGTGTGAATCATAACTATATATGAATGAATGAATGAATGAATGAATGAATGAATGAATGAATGAATGAATGAATGAATGTCTTTATATATGAAACTTTATCAGCTGCGTTCGCCTCATTTTAAAGGTTCAACATGTTTTGTGGCTCCAGGTAAATTTGATTTGGTGGAAAGTCATCAGAATGTGTCTTTTGGTCCTGAAGGTTCCAGACCTCTGTCTCATAATGGGGGGCCGTGGTCTCCTCTGATAATCCTCACCCCCCCAGCACGCTGTGGTTCTGGGAGGAACCTTCAACACTGTCACTGCAGCTCTGGAGGACACTTTACCTGGTAACACCTGCAGCTCCGTGTTCAAGACAAACCACTAAAAATATCAGAGCACTTCCACACAGTGATGATCAGAAATACCCAGCAACTGCAACGACTGAGAAGATTTTAATACGTCTAACTTTATATCACTAATTGTCAAGTTCTCCTCCCTCCTGTGAGGCTCAAATGAGTCTTTTTCCTTCTCTTATTTTGAAGTCATTATGGGCAAATGGGTGAAAAACCTTAAAATGTAAAAATATAGTGTTCAGGAAAAAACAAATCAAGAATCAATAATCAATATAATCCAGAAGATAGTTTTGAAAAGTATCTGAAAATCTGAAAATGTATCTTGGAAATCAGGATTAAACACCCAGAAGATGTCTATATTCTAACGGACTGTTAAACAAGGATTTTACCTTGATGAACTTGATCAGCTTTAAATCAAAGTGAAAAAATCACAAAAATCAAACAACTTTTCAGCTTTAAACTTTCCTGAACTGCTCCACATTTTTATCAGTACATTGATCCCCACATTGTAAAGACTGCATGACATCTCATCACTTAACCAGTCCATAGTTCACAGCAAGTCCAGGAAAGCTGCAAACATAACAGAGAACTGGAAGCTCAGTGGCTCCTCTCCCTTGTTAGGAACAAGCTTCAGTTTCCGAGCGCTTTCTCCCACCAGTTTGCACACAATGCTCCCTCACAGCCTTCTGAGCTGAGTGCCTCCAACAGGAAACACACTCACACATAAACAGACGGAGTAAATACGACACTGTCCACGGTGCTGAAACAACATCCACACGTTTACTAAACACATTGCCCCCCCAACACAGACATTCAGATACAGACGCGTGCACGCATGCATGCATGCACGCACTCATACAGAATGTAAATGTGGTACTGTCCTTTGTGCTGAAAGATCTACAAACATTTAGTGCAAACATTCTTTCTGTGCCTCACATGCACAGATTCACATAGGTACGCATGCACATACAGTCTCACACAAACAGACACCCACGTTCACATGTTAACAAACAAATAGAGAGTACATACAGTACTGTCCCTGGTGCTGAAACTACAACAACAACACTTAAGTAAACACAAACCCAGGGGGGTATTGCACAAAACCAGGATAAGGGATTAAGCCGGCACACTGTGGTTATCCTGTGGTGATCTTGTGGTGATCCTGGACGAAGTTAGCCTCAAGTCGATTGCACAAAAGCAGGCCAAGTTGATCCCGGACAAGTCACCATGGTGATTTATTCTCTGCAGCTAGCTGCTCCACAGCAGGCTAACGACCCAGGATAAGACTAAACTGCTGTCAACAAAGTGAGAAATGGGCGTGGTTTACAGCATTTCCTTGTTTTTTCCACACATTACATCATTTAATCATCCTGCAGCCAAATCTTACAACTGCAGTCGTTGCATTTGCAGGTTCTGGTTGACTTTAGTATTATTTTGTTGCACAGATTATATGAAGACCAAAATAACTTTCAACACAGACATTTCAGAATCCTTTCTTTATTAATACAAGTCCTACAATAAAAGGTTCACAATTGTTGTAAAGAAAATGAAAAAAAAAACTTAATGAAATTGGTACTAAACCACATTGATGTAAAAAAAATAAAGAATAAGAAATAAAATACAACAACCCTTGTGAAATTTTACTGTTTCGTTTTACAAATACACTATGTTCTGTCATAAGATTTCCTCTTCTATTTAATATTGGCTTTATTGACCTAAGGGGTAATTGTGGAAATTTACAACTTCTATTGCTATTCTACTGTCTTCTGACCTATTTAATATTATGGAGAAATGCAGCTTGTGACTCATAATCTTGCTCTCGTAATCAAACATACGCTAATGTTCATGCAAGGAATCTTTGAGTATCTCTGTGCAGAAAGACAACTCCTGATCAGGCGGAGCGGCTGTGCTGGACAACAGGAGGAACACCGGATCCACATCAGTGCGAGAGAAGCAGAGGCCCAACCAGCCCAAACCAGCTCCAGGGATGTGTGACCCAGAAGAATGAAGATATCACCCCGCCTGTGAGCGGAAGACTTCATAAATACAAACACATTAGATTAGACATCACTTTTGCTCTGACTCTGTCAGTGAGCGCTGCTGGAGGACAGACTCGGGACACAGAGGACCAGAATTCTGTCTCGAGGCTTCGCACAAATAAATTGTCATCAGCGTTGGAAATCAGCACTGGGACTCTTTATTTCTGCACTCTGTTTGGATCCAAGAAAGAATCTGTAGGGTACAAGGGGCAATCGGAGGGGAGCCCAGCCCGGCACCGGAGGGAAGAAAACTCCTTCCTCGACAGTTGTCATTCTCCTTTAATAAAGGGGTAAAAGATGTGAAATCAACCTCAGAAATGTGTCGATATTCAAAATGTTTCAGATCATTCCATTGCACAGAGTTTACTTTGTAGTGATATGCAATATTTTAATTTTGTGGGGGAAATTTGTTTTATTGTGTTAATATATGTTGTTCAGTAAAGAAAAAGATTTTAAAAAATATAAATATTCCATTGGGGCAAATGACCTGTTCTACATTGATATGAAAATCCTCTGAGCTTCTGGACTCAAATGATATTAATGAGCTGCAGACTTTTCAATAAACTATATTTGTTACACTGCTATTGTGAATAAAACCAATCTTTCATTGAGTGTGTTTTATTGAGTACTTGGTTTGAGTTGTGTGTGCTTGAATTGTTGAACTGCTTGAATTCAGATGACCTTGAGTGACCTTCCATTCTTAAAGCAGAGGATTTAATCTGATGTGGGTCCATCCTTTGGAGCTGGAACAGCTTCAACTCTTCCAGCTTCAGGAGTGTTGATGGGAATGTTGGAGCGTTCTACTAGAACAGAGCTCACTCCGACTCTGGATGTGGTTCCAACAGACTTTGCTGGACGGATTGGAAAGAAAAATCAAGGTGGAAGTTCAGAGTTTCTTCAGAAACACTAATTCATAAGGACCCATAGTTTAGGACAGATATGAGACAGGAACCTCACAGAACAACCAGTGTGTGTTGAACATGATAATAAATAACATTTTTCTGTCCAATATGTTCACAGGTATCAAGAAGTCACAAGCAAAAAGGAGATAACACGATGGTACATGTTAAATCCAGGCAAGTTTATTCATGTCGATTACTGATTCATCATTCAATAAATGGTTATTTTTTCCCCCTCAGAAACACTTGTTCATATCATCACAATGATCAAACAGAACGGTCACATGTTCATAAAGAGAAGCAGTGAACTGAACTTGTGGGGAACCATCATGGAGCAGTTCATTCAAGCTGCTGTTCATTCTTTTAGCCACCAGGAGGCACTAAAGAGATTGGTGTTGAAACGCTTCTATCCAGGCTTCAGAGCTTCAGAAAGCTTCATTTGTCCATCAGGATTAAAAAGAGCTTCACTTCCAGCCTGTCAGCAGACTGACAGACTCAGACTCTCAGTCAGACTCTCCTTCAATAAGTCCAGCTGAAACCAGACTGGTCCAATCAGGACCGGCTGGACTGGACCAGAAGACAAACATCATACTGGGATCAGAAGAGTCCTTTCCTCATCGTCTCCGTTGTTGCTGACAAAGACTTGAGGAGGTTAGAAAACGTCCTGAAACTTAAACTGACCATATATTTACAAAGTGTTGGAGGCTCCGTCTGTGAACCCTGCTGAACTCCACTGATGTTCTCTGATCTCTGATTGGTGCTGACAGGACTGCTGTCAGAGACAGAGACTGTCCTTCCTACAGAGGACACAGACTCACTGAAGAACCAGAGGACCAGAATCCAAATCCAGCATAGAGAGGTTCAGTGAATGTGGTGTTGAAGGTGTAGAGGTGGATCAGAGAGTCAGAGGAGACTCTGAAGAAGGACAGAGAGCCAGCAGGACAGTCCACATACACTGCTACTCTACCAGAGGAGGAGAAGGAGGAGGAGGAGGAGGAGGAGGAGGAGGAGGAGGAGGAGGAGGAGGAGGAGGAGGAGGTGGGTGTTATTCTGTCATTGTGCCTGACACAGTAACCTTGATCATAGCAGATCAGACTCCAGGACTGATCATTCCCTCCAAACACACACTCCTGACTGTCTCCTTTCCTCCTGATTCCTCTGTAACTCACTGATATATAAACATCTCCGCTCCACTCAACCTCCCAGTAACATCGACCACTCAGAATATTTCTACACAGCAGCTGAGGACAGTCATCAAATCTGTCTGGATGATCAGGATACGGCTGCACTTCACTCACACGTGTCACCTTCCTGTTGTTGTTGAACAGTTTGATTTTTCTGCTCATTGAGTGTGTTTCCAGTTGAAGTTGAGAGAAATCTGATGGAGAGAAAGAGAGAAAAATCATCCTCTAACACATGTGATGGATTTCTTCTCTCTGGACTTCCTGACATTTTGTTCATTCAGAGAAAGTTTAATGAGGAAACTTTTTGTCAGACTTCTCATGTCAGTAATGTTTGAATGAATCAAAACCTTTGATTGAAAGACAAACAGACACTGTTTGGTCCTCATCAGTCAAACTTACACTTCCTCAGACCAGGTTTTAACCTCTGCTCTCCACCATGGTCCACCCTGCAGGAAGAAAGACAGTCAGAAGGGTTTTCTCTCCAACATGAGTCCTCACTGCTGTTCAGCATGAAGCAGAGCTCCTCAGTTTGTCAGAGGGACACAGAAAGTACTGAGTGAATTAATAAGTTAGTAAAATAGATAGTGAACATACCAAGCTAACTACAATACTTGACAAGTAAGAGACAGGTTTTCCAGCCAGCAAAAATCCTGGCAGATTAAGTAACTGGACCACAGTCCACCTATTTAGGACCACTGTTGTGGACAATTTCAGTCTCCATGATGAATTCCTGTTGTGTGTCCATACCTGAGAGTCTCCAGACTGCACTGTGGATCCTCCACTGCAGCAAACAGCTTCTTCACTCCTGAGTCTCCTGGATGGTTGTAGCTCAGGTCCAGCTCTCTCAGATGGGAGGACTTGGAGCTCACAGCTGAGACCAGAGAAGCACAGCCTTCCTCTGAGACCAGACACCCTGACAGACTGGAGGCACAAACATGGCGTCAAGTCAAGCAGGAAGAAGGAAGATCCTCCACATGACCTGCACCAACATCAACCTGATCAAGCAGCAGCTGGATCCTGACCTGAGAGCTTCCAGTTTACAGTGAGGACTCTCCAGTCCAGAAGACAGTAGCTTCACTCCTGAATCCTGCAGGTCGTTGTTACTCAGGTCCAGATGTGTCAGACTGGAGGACTTAGAGCTGAGGACTGAGGACAGAGCTCCACAGCTTCTCTCTGACAGACCACAGCTGCTCAACCTGGAGAAGAACCAACAATGAAAACCAGATCAATGTTTCTCATGGACTCAGTTCTACATATTTGTCAATAAACCACGTACAGAGCTTTGTTGGAGGCTTTGACCACTGGCAGCAGCTTCAGAAGAGCCTCCTCTGAAGCAGAGTATTTCTTCAGGTCAAACTCCTTCAGATCTTCTTCTGATGACAGTAAGATGAAGACCAGAGCTGACCACTGAGCTGGAGACAGTTTGTCTCCAGAGAGACGTTCTGATCTCAGGGACTGTTGGATCTCCTCCACCAGAGAACCATCATTCAGTTCATTCAGACAGTGGAACAGATTGATGCTTCTCTCTGCAGACAGACTCTCACTCAGCTTCTTCTTGATGTACAGGACTGTTTTCTGATTGGTCTGTGAGCTACTTCCTGTCTGTGTCAGCAGACCTCGAAGGAGACTCTGATTGGTCGGCACTGAAAGACCCAGGAGGAAGCGGAGGAACAAGTCCAGGTGTCCATTTGGACTCTTCAAGGCCTCATCCACTGCTCTCTGATGGAGATGGTGGAGATTAGGTTTCTGCCTCCAAATATTTGACCACTTGGAGGTTTGCTGTTGTTCTTCCAGCAGGTTGATTCCAGACGTGATGAAGGTCTGATGGACATGAAGAGCAGCCAGAAACTCCTGAAGGCTCAGATGGATGAAGCAGAACACCTTGTCCTGGTACAGGCCGCTCTCCTCTCTAAAGATCTGTGTCAACATTCCTGAGTACACTGAGGCTGCTCTGAGATCGATGCCACACTCTGTCAAGTCGAGTTCATAGAAGATCAGGTTTCCTTTCTGCAGCTCCTCAAAAGCCAGTTTTCCCAGAGACTCCATCACCTCCCTGCTCTCTGGACTCCAGTGTGGATCTGTGGCAGCTCCTCCATCAAACTTGACCATCTTGACTTTGGCCTGGACCACCAGGTGGTGGATGTACATCTGAGTCAGGGTCTTGGGCAGCTCTCCTCCCTCTCTGCTCTTCAACACCTTCTCCAGAACTGTAGCAGTGATCCAGCAGAAGACCGGGATGTGGCACATGATGTGGAGGCTTCGGGAGGTCTTGATGTGGGAGATGATCCTGCTGGCCTGCTCCTCCTCTCTGAACCTCCTCCTGAAGTACTCCTCCTTCTGGGGGTCAGTGAACCCTCGGACCTCTGTCACCCTGTCCACACAGTCAGCAGGGATCTGATTGGCTGCTGCAGGTCGTGTGGTGATCCAGAGGCGAGCAGAGGGAAGCAGTTTCCCCCTGATGAGGTTTGTCAGCAGAACATCCACTGAGGTGGACTCTGTAACTTCAGTCAGGAACTCAGTGTGCTGGAAGTCCAGAGGGAGTCGACACTCATCCAGACCGTCCAAGATGAAGACCACCTGGAAGTCTTCAAAGCTGCAGATTCCTGCTTCTTTGGTTTCAGTGAAGAAGTGATGAACAAGTCCCACCAAGCTGAACTTCTTCTCCTTCAGCACATTCAGCTCTCTGAAGGTGAATGGAAATGTGAAGTAGATTTCCTGGTTGTCTTTGTCTTCAGCCCAGTCCAGAGTGAACTTCTGTGTCAGGACTGTTTTCCCAATGCCAGCCACTCCCTTTGTCAGCACTGTTCTTATTGGTTGAGATCTTCCAGGTGAGGCCTTAAAGATGTCTCCTGGTCTGATGGTTGTCTCTGCTCTGTCTGCTGTCCTGGATGCTGTTTCAATCTGTCTGACCTCATGTTCCCGATTGACCTCTGCAGTCCCTCCCTCTGTGATGTGGAGCTCTGTGTAGATCTGGTTGAGGAAGGTGGACTCTCCTGCTTTAGAGACTCCTTCAAAAACACACTGGAACTTCTTCTTCAGGCCACATTTCAGCTTCTGTTGGCAGATTGGAGCAGATGTTCCTGGAAATAAAAAGAAATAAAAAGGGTTGAGTGTATATGACATTCAATGTGAAGATTCAAGCGTGTTGTTGATGTTTCTCCTCCATCTGATCCATCCAGTTCTTCAGAAGAGACCAAACAGCCTCTGATCTGATGTAGATGTTTCCATGATATGAAACGCAGAGTTCAGAAAGAGACACGAGACCATTGTTGTCTCAATTTTTGATGATTGGGGACGTGGGCTTGTGGGAGCTGGCTTTCCTTCCTGTTCCTTGTCTCCCTGCACTGGTTGGTGTCAGCTGCTTTCAGTAGAGTTCCTCAGCTCTCAGTGTGGATTTGCCTCTGTGGTCTGTCTTCAACCTGTTTCCATCTGACTGTCTTCTCACTCCTCCATCTGCCCGTGGAAGGACTTCTTCAGGACTCAGCGGCGGCGCTGCTCAGGCTCCGCTCTCAATGGTCCGGACCTCCACCAGCAGCTTTGAAGTTCCACCTGGACATCGGTTTCCAGCCTCGCCCGAGGTACGTCCACCATGGCTCTCGACAGGGCTTTATCTTCGACGGCTCCAGAGGGAAAGGGATCACTTCCATCTGGTCCTCCACTGGCCGTCCTCCCAGAAACACCGGCCGAACTGTCAACCACAGCGTGTTAGCCTGAAGCTAGGTCGGCTAATGCTTCGCTCTCCAGTGACAACACTGGACGTCAGCGTCGGTCTGCTGAACATCCACTCCCTCACGGGCAAAGATCACCTCATCCAGGATCTCCTTAAGGACGACCGTAAGCTTGATTTTCTTTGCTCAAATGAGACTTGGAAACTTCCTGGCGACTTCTCCCAGCTCAACAACGCTACTCCACCTGGGTTTGTTTACATCTCCAAACCTCGCGCTTCAGGTCGCAGTTGTGGTCTCGCGATATTACACCGCGAGAAGTGGAAGGTCCTTCAAGTCCCTCTGACTGCTCTGTCATCAATGGAATGCCTCGTCTGTCAGATCTCCGGCCCCACTCCTACAATCATTGCCACCGTTCACCGTCTTCCCAAGCCTCACACCGATTTTTTAAATTAAATTTTCTGCCCTTCTAACCCACTTTGCCACTCCCTGTCCAAATCTAATTCTGCTGGATGATTTTAACCCCTAAATTCCACTGCGTGTGGTCCGCTCAGCTTCGCTCCGCTCCGGTCCGACCGCCGCAGCAAATACGTTGCTATTTTAATGACTGCAGCTGATTCCACAGCCTGTGATTGGCTCCGTCTGGGTCCGCCCCGCTCCGCTCCGTCAGTCCTAAATAGAGCCAAGGTCTATTTTTCTCTCCGGTCCAGTCTGTCCAGGTCTCTGTACGCATACATTTCCACAGTTCAGATGCACCAAACAGGAAAGAGAACTCCAACAACCTACGGCTTTATACAAAATAAAATCATTTTTTTCTTTATTAAAAACTTTAAACTGTTTAAAGACATTTTATTTGTCCTCACATTAATTTTCAGATATATCACAAATAGACAGACCATGCTGATTAAAATGTATACTTTAAAAAGCGGGCAAACAAAAACTAAAACAAACTATCAAGTTTTATATGACAAACTTCTATTTTTCCTGTAATCAAGCTATAGTCGAACATTTTTGAATGTTTACACAACTGCATATACGGCCCATTTGCAGGCTATTGTCCAAAAATTTCGTGTTTTCTCCAAAATAGATATTCAGGACCATGTATGCATTTTATTCTGAATGGCCCGAATGTCAACATCCTGTCTCACGAAATCCAGCGTGTTGAAGCACAACAACCATGGATGAAGAGACGCTGATTTTGGAAGTGGAGAATCATAAAATTTTATATGACCCCAGTCATCCTTTCTATTAGGATGTACAGAGAAAGATGCCAGTGTGGCCTAGACTGCTCAACTTTTGGAGGTCGATGCTAAATAGCGCTGCGCTTCTCTGCTTCTCCGGCCGCGGAACAGAGACGCAGCGGAGCAAAGCGGCGCTGTGGGTTTTGACAAAACGAAGCAGAGCTTAGCGGAGCGGTCCGGAGCACAGCACAAATGCACGCAGTGGAATTTAGGGGTTACATACATATGAACAATACTGCTCTTCCCCTTACCAAGGACTTCTCCTCATCACTCAACAGTTTTAGCTTCCATCAGTTTGCAGATTTCCCCACCCACATCAAAGGACACAACCTGGACTTAATTTGCTAGCCTGGCACGCCAGACTGTCTCTCCATGCTCAGGAATACATGGGGAAACAGTCTGGTACCCCGCCAATTGAATCTGACTTCTGCCCGGCAAACTTCTGCCGGGCCAATCACAGCCCACGAGTAGCGGAAGTTAGCGATGCGTCATATTATACCCCCCTCAAAACAATCATGGTGGTGGCCGCAACACAGCAAGGTTTTATCACGGCTCTGAAACAAAGCATTATTCCACATCAACTGTTTCTCACTCCATCCTGCTCAATAGACTCTCCTACATTGGCGTCACACACATCCCCCTTCACTGGTTTCGCTCCTCCCTCACTTGCCGCACTCAGTTCATCCAGCTTAAGTCCTTCACCTCTCAGCCCTCCACCGTCACTTCTGGTGTGCCCCAGGGCTCTGTCCTGGGGCCCCTCCTCTTCATCATATACCTTATCTATATCATATACCTCGGCAGTATTTTCCAGAAACATGGCATTAATTTTCATTGCACGGATGACACCCAGCTCTATCTTTCCAGTAAACCCAACTCCACTCTCCCACCTTCCTCCTTCACCTACTTCATCTTTGAAATCAAATCCTGGTTCACCTCAAACTTCTTTAAATTAAACAGTGATAAAACAGAACTTCTTTCTGTTGGCACCAAGTCCACACTCTCCAAATCTAACAGGTTTTCCCTCACAATCGACAGGTCCACAGTGTCCCCCTCCCCTCAGGTTAAGAGTCTGAGTGTCGTCCTCGACAGCTCACTTTCTTTCCACTCCCACATTAATAACATCACTCGTTCTGCTTACTTCCATCTATGTAGCATAAATCGTCTCCGCCCCTGCCTCACCCCTCACACCACTGCCATCCTGGTTCATAGCCTTGTCACCTCCCGCCTCGACTACTGCAACTCACTCTTCTTTGGTGTCCCCTACAAATCCCTCCATAAGCTCCAACCGGTCCAAAACTCAGCAGCTCGCATCATCACTAAAACCCCTTCTTTTCACCTCATCACCCCGTCCTCCAGCAGCTCCACTGGCTCCTGTTGAATAATTTTATAATATTCTTCACATCATGCTTATTATATTATGTTTATCTAGTATTCATTATATTATGTTATTTAGTATTATTCACATTATGCATGTCTCTGTTAGATGTAGTGTGCTTGTGTAAACAGGTGTGGAAAAGACAAGGTCTTCTTTTTCTGTTCTCCTGCCTGCCATTTTTCATTTTTACGGCAGCCTCTTGGCAGCTGGACAGTCTGTTTTTTTCTAAAGCTAAAACTACATGTGACTTTGCCTCTCTGTTTCCCTCTTACACAAATGCGGCTCATTTGACAAGGAATGTGACACTATGTGAATTGCTGAACAACATCTGGCATTTGTGAAGCATGGATGGAGAATTGATTGAGGCTGATAAGGACTGAGAAGGGGTCACAGACAGGCACCTTTGTAGGGAGGGGGAGAGAGGCAAATGACAGGTTCACAATTGTACTCTTAGATGCAAACCGCCACCATGGAGGGTTACGGAATGGTTTATAGCATGTGTGTAGTCTTGACGAAAAGTCATATGAGATACAATGCACTCCCAGAAAATAGTACACAGAGATGGAGCGGAGAGCGGTCCGCGCGTCAGTTTTTTGGTCGACCTGGCTGCCGGGGGTTTTTGTAATGAAGTCCTCTTTTTGCATCCTGACTCCGACTCTGTCTGATTTATTCAAGGGTAACCAAGAGTGAAGACTTCAAGAACAAGAGTAGATATACTTGAAGATTTTAAGATTTTTCTGGAAAATGTGTTTGTGGGTTTTTTTGTATCGTAACTGGCCTAGGATACTTTCTAAATAAAAATCCACAACACTCCCTGTAAAATTCCGGATCATCTTCAAGATACATATGTTTACATTTAAAGCCATCCACAACCTCACCCCCCCTCCCCATCCCCCCACCCCCCACCTGTCTGATCTCCTACACATTGCCACCACCTACCGTTCCCTCAGATCTTCCTCCTCTCTCCACCTCTCTGTGCCCTCCGCCCACCTCAGCACTATGGAGAGCAAAGCTTTCAGCCACTCTGATTCCTCGACTCTGGAACTCTTTCCCACCAGACATCCGCAACATCGACTCTCTGCCTCAGTTCAAATCCAGACTCAGAACTCATCTGTTTCAATCTGCCTATCATCTGTAACTTCACTCTTTCTTTTTAATTTATTGTGTTATGTTGTCTGTTGTTTCCTTTAGTATTCTGTTTTTAATTTATTGTAAAGCGTCCTTGAGTGTTTAGAAAAGCGCTGTGAAATTAAACCGTGATTATTATTATTATTATTATTATTATTATTAGTAGTAGTAGTAGTAGTAGTAGTAGTAGTATTATTATTATTATTGTTATTGTTGTTATTATCTGTTGTTTTGGACTTTCTACCTGATTCTGTCTGCTTCACAGTTTTTATGTTTGACCTGGAAATGAACTCTGATCTTTCATTTGGACTCTGTCCTGCTCTCTGCTCTCCAGTCTCTCTTCTACCTGAAAACATTTCTCTGTTTCATCTCCATCCTGTGAAATGAGATCAAATCCTCTTACTGCTCCACAGACGCTCAGCCAGCTCCTCCTGCTTCATCCTCCTCAGGAAGTCCAGTGTGATCCTCACTAATGACTCTCTGCTGCTCCTCTGCTCTTCATCCTCATCCTCTCTCTCACTCTCTGAGCATGCTGGGTAATCTGGACTCAGGAGCTTCTTCATCTTCTTCAGCTCCTCCTTCATGAAAGTCACCATGTTGTCCTCCAGCAGCTGGAACAGAGAAACATCTGGAGTTAGACAGATGGAGATGTGAGTGTAAATCCAGGATGGACAACATGTGAAGCAGAGTCAGACTTCATGTGGATCTCCAGCAGAAACAGCTTCAGCATCAGTGAAGGCTGGAAGCTGGATGAAGGTTGGACTGTTTCACTCTGGACCTGAATGGATCTAAGAAGCTGAGAGTCTGCTTCATGTTTCAGCTGGAAGTCACAACAACTTCTTCTGTCTCTCTGATGTGACAGTAAAGTGTTGAATGGAGACTTGTTCTCACCATAAAGATGGAGTCCAGATGTGTTTGATGCTGAGGGGCGGAGCCTCCACGGAGAACCTGGGAGCTCTGCTGGCTGACGCTGCAGAAACATGTTGACTTTGTTCAAGCTGCTGTTATGATGATGAATCCTGACACAAACACTGATTCTCACCCCTCATCAGCACTTCCTGCTCCAGGTTGAAATGAAATGGGTTGCACTCTGGACCCGTCACTCTTCAGGGACACACAGCTGGATGGAAACTCAGAGTCAGAGCTGAAAACAAACACAGCATCAGGAACAGACTGAGTGGAAAAATGGGAGGAAGATTTGAGGATGAAGGGAAGAATCGAGAGTTTCAGACTGATGATTCTCTGATTGAGAATTATTGAACAGTGAAACTTTAACAGGATTATGGCTTCAATCACACGACTATGAAAAATTAAATGCAGAAGACAACAGTAAATAAAACTCACTGTCCTCTGAAGTCAACAATGATGTCCTTGGACCGGTCACTCTTCAGGGACACACAGCTGGCTTCGACTTCAAGATTTGAACTGCAACAAAGACACAAAGGCCTCTCTCTCTCTCTCTCTCTCTCTCTCTCTCTCTCTCTCTCTCTCTCTCTCTCTCTCTCTCTCTGTAAAATAATGTGAAGAACTTTGGTGGACAGTTAAAGATGGAGGTCTCACCTCTGAGCTGTGGTCTGGTTCTCATGTTCTCCACACAGAGTCCTTTGAGAGGGACGGACTCCCTCCTCTCTGTCCTCACACTGATCCATGGCAGAACACACACCTACACACACCTACACACACACACAGCAAATAAAAAGGCAACACAAATTAGTGTGTGTGTGTGTTGAAAGGCAGCAATTCTGAATATTGGAGACTGACACCAACATTAGGCAATCACAGTGAAGGAGGGCTGAAGCCCCGCCCACTGCAGAAACATAAACCTTTGTCATGTCCAATTAATTTTTAAAACAGGAACAGGAAAAGTGAAGAAAGGACTTAAATGGAAACACAGACTGTCCTCCAGTATCCAGTCACTCCTCCTCCTAGATGCTGCCTTCAGGTGACTGGAACCTGCTGTGGAAAACTGAAACTGAGAAGGTGCCAGTCATTTAAATGAAGGCAGCGCTGACAGCTCAGACTCATCAGACACTCAGGAGATATGTGAAGGAAGCGAGGACTATTTGATCCTATGAACGACTCTCAGAGAGCTGTGAACCGGTTCTCACTGTTCACTCAAAAGACAACCAACTCCTTCACCAAAGTCACATCTCTGTTGATTACACACCAGAGTCAAATTCAGAAGGACTCCTACCTTTTTTTATTAATGAACTTTTAAAGAAGACACAACAACTGAAATGTTAAAACTAGCAAAAACAACAGAAAGTGGGGAAAAAACAATGCTGCTGAGAAAATTGCCAAAAAGGTTTTAACAGTGAAATATTCAAATGATCTCAAAATTGATGAAAAACAAAAAAATGAAACCTTTAAAATCGTATGTAAAAAATGCCGGGAAAGAAGTGTTGCTCATCCTGAAAGGAGGTAAAAAAAAAAAAAAGAAACGAGTTCTAGTTTCAAAATAAATGAATCACATGAAGTCTTGTAGGAGCTCCAGGTTTACTAACTCACTGAGTAACTCAGAACTCAGAGATTGAAGATTTACATCAAGTGTTACATCAAGTGTTTACATACAAGAGTTCACATGTGACATCCATATAAGATGAACAATGATTTTACACTTTAAAAACAATGTTTTTACCAAGTTTTCTTGTCTGTTATTCAGATCTTCATATTTGAAGTAATTTAAAGATGCTGCATTGTTTCCAGAGAAGATTCTTTAAGAATGAGAGACATTGTTGTGCTGTGTTAGTCGTGACTTTAGTGCCTCAAGAGGAGAACATACTTCTTCCTGCTCCTCCACTGAAATGTTTCTGGCTCCTCCTCCTCTTGCAAAACACAAGAACACGTGATTTATGATCAAGGCCACTGACCTCCATCATATTTCCTCCTCTGAGTGTGTCAGAGGTGAGAACAGTGCTGCAGGTGTTACCAGGTAAAGTGTCCTCTAGTACTGCAGTGAGTGTTGAAGGTTCCTCCCAGAACCACAGTGTGCTGCATGGGGGGCCGAGGATTAACATGAGGTGACCACGGCGCCCCGAACCCCCTGATTATAAGACAGAGGTCTCTATATAGGCCAATGTCCTGTGTTCTTTCTCTGAACTCAACCATTCTGACGTCCTGTCTAACTTTCAAACTTCAGTTGAGTGATGTTCCTGATGGAGACCTGGTTTCTGCCCCGACAAGAACAAAGAGACCCTTAAGGTTGGGAAAAGACACACAAGCAGCAGAGCAGACACAATGAATGTAAGACAGCAGGCAAAAATATAGTCTGTGCATGTGCATGTGTGTATCTATGTGTGTGTGTGTGTGTGTGTGTGTGTGTGTGTGTGTGTGTGTGTGTGTGTGTGTGTGTGTGTGTGTGTTGGAAGTCAATTGTTCTTGATGTTGATGACTGGCACCAACATGAGCCAATCAGAGTGAAGGAGGACTGAAGTCCCGCCCCCTGCAGAAACACAAACCTTTCTAATGTTCAATTAGTTTTTTCACAGTGAAAACAGAAAAAAAAATAAGGAAATTTGTCCAATGTTGGATTAAATGTTTGTCCAACACATGAGTGAGAAGAAAGCAGCTGTCAGGTTTGTGATGGTGTGAATGAAAGAGAAAGAGAGAAGTTAAAAAGTCTCCTGGTCTGTTCTGGAAGCTTCTAAAGAGCTGACAGATTCTCACCTGAACTCGCTTCACATCTTCTTACAGACACTTTTTCATGTGTGAAGAAACTTGAGGAGAGAAGAAGCTGCTCTGTGTCCCTCTCAGTCCGTCTCTCAGATCTGACCAAGACAAAGTCCATGTCTCTGCTCTGACACACCCAGAGGAGCAAATCATTGACAGAGTCTGTTTATATCCTGTTTCATGACGTTAGTCACAACTATAAAATCAACGTGGAGTTTTAATATAAAGTCTGAACATTTATTTGGTGTAAGAAGTTTTCTCTGATAACAGCGGTGTTCAACCTGTGGCTCTGGTGCCACAAATGGCTCTTCAGCTCCTCGGTAGTGTCTCCCTGACGTTCTCCATTAGAACCAGAGTCAGTTATTTTCTGACATCTGGCACTGTTACTGTTGGTTCTGAGTTTTCATCTGGTGGTTCAAGTTGTTTGTTGACCAGGATTTGAAATCAATGTTTTTCTACTGCAATGTGCCTTGCTCATCCCCAGAAAAGTACGTCCAAATGCTGTCATTGTCCTTTGACTGAGCATCGTATATATCTGTGTGTGTGTGTGTGTGTGTGTGTGTGTGTGTGTGTGTGTGTGTGTGTGTGTGTGTGTGTGTGTGTGTGTGTGTTCTGCTGCTGAACTGTGGTGTTTTGAATTTGCTGCTTTCCTTGTTAACTGGCGATCAACTTCCTGTAGCATTTGCTTCTAAAGCTGCCAGTAAGAGCCACTGATGCTGATACTGTGTCAAAATTGGGCGGCGGAGCTAACGTGGAGTCCCCCAGAGCGTTCGGAAATCCAGTTCTGAGGCTTTGAGCAGGACGTTTCCATGTTGAACATCTGAAATCGAATGTAAATGTGATTGCTCCAGCAGGTCTCATGACTGCATCACGTGGACAGAAGAGGTGCGGTGATCGGGCGATTTATGCAAAACTTTACCTGTAAAATAAAATCAACAGATGATTTATTTTACAGCTTTTCTGCCCTTCTGCACTGGCTTCACCTTTCACCAGCGCACCACTTGGTGGTGATGAGCAGATGAGGCCTCATGAACCTCTGTGTTTATTCTCTGGTAAAGAAATGTTCACCATCATGGATTATTATTATGGATTAGAAACTTTATCAATGCAACATAAGGTACATTTTTTGTTTGTGAACCATAACTACATATGAAACTTTATCAGCTGTGTTCGCCTCATTTTTAAAGGTTCAACATGTTTTGTAGTTAAAAGTAAATTTGATTATGTTGTGTTGTATGAGGAATGACTTTAGTACCTTAAGATAAGAACATACTTCTTCCTGCTCCTCCACTGAAATGTTTCTGGCTCCTCCTCTTCTTGCAAAATGCAAGAACACGTGATTTCTCATCAAGGCCACTGACCTCCGTCATATTTCCTCCTTGAGTGTGTCAGAGGTGAGAAGGCGGTGCTGCAGGTGTTACCAGATAAAGTGTCCTACAGTGCTGCAGTGACCGTGTTGAAGGTTCCTCCCAGAATCACAGCGTGCTGCATGGGGGGCGAGGATTGAGGCGACCACGGCGCCCCGAACCCCCTGATTATGAGACAGGGATCTGGAATAATTCATGACCAAAAATATACTTTTTTCTGACTTTCCACCAAATTAAATTTACTTTTAGCCACAAAACATGTTGAACCTTTAAAACTCAGCTGATAAAGTTTCATATTTATTTACGATTCACACAAAAAAACTGAATCTTATGTTTCATTTATCAAGTTTCAGTCAATAATTCAGGATGGTAAACATTTCATTGCTAACTGTTCTTGAACCTGATTTTTATGGTTTCATCCTTCTTTTTCAACAGTTTGGAGATATTTTCAATATTTTACCTGTTCAAACCTTTTTAGCTCATTCTTGAGAAAGCATCGCTTGTTTTCTTTTTCAATTTTCAAACTTGTTTTTTTTTAAATTGTGTTAGTTTTATGAATGTTTCAAATGGATTTGATGTTTTTTTTTGTTTTACAATGTTTTTATTTATTGTTTTATTTATTGTTTTCCTGACTGAAACCTTACAGAGCAATCAAAGCTGATCCAGTTTTCCATTGGACTATATTTAATTTTCCTGCCTTGACTCTGCAGCCTGGATCAGGCTATTGGTTAATCTGTTCCTTTTTGCGAGGGCACATCAGCAAACAGTGACCTCTATGAATTACTAAAGTTGATTAATTCAGCACGCTGAGAAACGTGCGTCATAAACATAAAAGGTAAGCTCTCCAAAGCGAACAAATTCAAAAACTGAGTCTTCTCTAAGAGTCAGAGTAAATGGAAGAATGTCATTGTGAGGATGAGTCTACCACACTGACTGCCAAGCTAACAACCAGCTTGGGTGTTCCCACAGCGCCGCTGTCCACTCTTGCAATTGTAAGAGACCCCGCACGCACAGGTAATTCAGCACCACCAGCAGTGGACAGCTCCGAAGACGCATTCACGGTGGAGTGGGGCAATTGATGCACACGGTCAACATACGACTTGATAAGGTTAATATGACATAAGCTTGTACCACGGCACCGGTCCGGGGTGGAAATCACCTCATCCTGATCTCCAACCTTGATTTTCAGCATGTGAGGTCCCCAATACCGAGCCTGTAAACTGGAGCCAGGCACAGGCAGCAGGACCAACACTCTCCGGGTGAGAACTCACCATTCTTGACACGTCTGTCAAACCACGTTTTCATCTTTACCTGCTCTCCCTCAAGATTCTGTTTGGCGATCTCACGTGCCCAGTGCAGTCTGGACCGAAACAAGGACACAAACTCCAGAAGATTTTATTGCATTTCCTGTTTCAACCACTGGTTTTTGAGATGCTTCAGAGGACCCCGGACTGTATGCGTGAACACCAAATCATACGGACTAAAACCCAGGGACTCTTGAACAACTTCCTGAACTGCAAACATTAGCATGTGGACCCCCTCATCACAGTCTTTTCCATATTGCAGGCAATACACTCAGAGACAAGACTTCAATAATAAATCCATGAGCTCCAGCGCGCCTTGGCTCTGGGGCCAGTAAGGGCTGGAATACACATGTTCCAAGCTTCGCTGTTCCATGACTTGGGCAAAATAACCCGACATGAAATTGGTGCCACGGTTGGTTTGGACCACCTTAGGCAAACCAAACAGTAAAAAAAAACTTCATCAGCACCTCAACAGTAGAGGGAGCTGTAATTTTTTTTGCAGGGAATCCAGTGGACGCACGCAACAGGAATTTATTCCCAGATTTTGTTAGTGAGAGAGGACCCATACAATCCACCAGGACCAATCAAACAACTCCCTAACCACTGGGATCGGACACAGCGGAGTTGGTGGGATGGTCTGGTTTGGTTTTCCAATCATTTGACAGATTTGACGGTATGTGATATACTGCGTCACGTCAGATTTCAACCCAGGCCAGAAAAAATGCCTCAATGTGCATACGTTTTTCTAACTCCGAAAATGGATGGCCAGAAAATGGATAATCATGTGCGAAAGAGAACATCTGTGTATGATAAGGTACCGGCATGACAATCTGGGTTACCTGAAACCATTCCTCTGGAGCTGAAACATCATGTGGCGTCCATTTAGGCATGAGAATGTTATCACTCAGAAAATAACCCGTTTGAGGGCCAAAAAAGAAGTATAATTGGATTATAAAGTATAATTGGATTATAAAGTGATAAAGTTTTCAGGGCATGGCCTCACAGGAGCTTTATGAACTTCTCTAATGAATGCAACTGTTTCAGTGTTTCTTTTGGAGAGTTGGACAGATAGTAATTAAATGTCCAGGCTTCTTACAATAAAAACACATCACATCACCAGATTTTATCCCCACGACATCCGTCTGAATGTCAACAGCAATGATCAAAAAGCGATTCTTTCTCTCTGACAAATTTCACAACAGTTTGACCTTACTGTTTCTTTAATTTGCAAAATTTCAGTCTACCAGCCTCTGGCAGAAGCTCACAGACACGCAAAATTATGGACTTAACGTCATTTTTATGGAGGCTGTCATCGGCAGACAAAGATGCATCAGCCTCTTGGGATTTCCCCACCAAGACACACTGCAGCAGCAATGTCCCCATCTCTCCAGGCCATTTTAAGGTGGTTGCCACTCTTTCAGATAACCTGAACTATTTTTCCACATCGTTCTTGGTGAATGGAGGGACCAAGTGGATATTCTTACTCAGGTCAAAGTCAGCTGGAGCATGAGGGTGAATGCCCAGTTCCAATTTGAGGAAGCGAATCCGTGTCCACTGTTCAAACTTCCTCGACTCCAGCTCTTTTTCCTGTGGAGACAACTTTTGGAACTCTGCCTCAAGCTCTTTCAGCTGAATTGCATCTTCTGCAGACATTGAAGCAGATCTTGAGCCCTTTGGTGAACTCTTTGAGGTAAAATCTCACGCTCCGCTAAAGTCTCATCACCCCCGTGTGTCCTATGAGCCCCTGTACCTGTAAATTTTTCTGCTGTGAGATTAATGAAGTCTATTCTATTCTACTTGAAAATAGGATTAAACACCCAGAAGATGGCCATAATCTAAAGCACTGATAAATACGATTTTACGATGACAAACTTAATCAGCTTTTAAACAAAGTGAACTCACAAAAATCAGACACATACACGTTCATTAGAGAGAAAACAAAAGAGTACATGTGTTACTGTCCATGGTGCTGAAACAACATTGACACATGTTTATGAAACACACTGCCCCCCAACACAGACAGAGAGAGACAGAGAATGTAAATGTGGTACTGTCCATGGTTCTGAAAGATCTACAAACATTTCCTGCATACATTCTTTATACCTCACACACACACATTCACATATGTACGCAGGCACACGCGCACACAGTCTCATACAAACATACACACATTCACATGTTCATAGACAGAGAGAGACAGTGTAAATGCAGTGCTGTCCATGGTGCAGAAACTTCTACAAACAATTTGTCAGAATATTGCGTCCCACACGCTTGCACGTACAAAAACAAACATCGCGACACATTCACATGTTCATAAATAAAGAGGGAGTAAATGTGGAACTGTCCATGGTGCTGAAACAACATTTACGCTTCTTTAAAAAACACACTGCCCCCTCCACACACACACACACACACACACACACACACACACACACACACACACACACACACACACACACACACACACACACACACACACACAAACCTGGAGCGAAGCTTTCTGTCTAAACTGGACAGTTTCACTCACAAACTCTTGGAGGTACTTCCCACAAAAATCAGACCCATACTGGATTCACTTAGCGAGGTAAAGCTGCAGAGTCATCAATGCAATTTGTGTCTTCTTGTGGTGACTGAGAAGAGACAAATGATGACACTATGTGAACGGATGTTAGTTGTGATGTTTTGTACTGTTCACCCGTGATGGGCAAATGAGGCCTTCTGAACCGCTGCCGTAATTTTCTAAAGCCACTGGATGGCACTCTTGGTTCTAAATAGAGGCTGAAAGACTGATAGTGAAATGTGCTTTCAAACATTTCTTGAACAGACAGAACATGTAACGACTTCAGAAAATAAAGACAGTGGTTCATGAGGCCTCATCTGCACGTCACTAGTATTCACCCATTCATACATCAGACTTAGACATAAAATTCTGACTTAAAGATGACAGTAAATGTGAGGTATCTTCTGATTAAGTGATGTGAACCCTGCTCTGTGAAGACATTAATTTGAAAGTAAAATCAACTATTAGAACATGTCTCCTTGTCTGTCTCGCTCTTTCTGTTGCCTTGCATCCTTCTCTCCCTCTGTCCATATGTCTCCCTCCCTCAGTCTGTGTCCCTCTGTCCATCTGTCTCTGTGTCTGTCTCTAATTAAATGTGATTAGATTAAATGAATAGAATTTATATACCTTTCCTATGGAATCGCAGACTGTGTATCTGTTTGAAAATGCTGTTTTCTGCTCTCTGCAATAAATTTGCTTCTCCTTTTTCACAACATGTTGAAGGCAGAAGGGATACCATCATACGATGCATGACGGAGCTCCTCGAGGAGCCACTAGAGGAACTAATCAAATACTGCAAGGTACATTTAGAAAATTTGGATTGTGTTTTCATCCTCGCCATTGTCACTTTGTCTTTTCCAACATAAACATGAAACCTCTATTGTTTGTGTGTCAGTGTATTTGCTGAGAAGTCACACATGCTCTGAGGTGAAACATGTTCAACTTAAGCAAATTCCATAGTAAAGTTGATTTGGCAATTGATGACAATTTTCCCAGATTTGCAAAACATTGAAAATATGAAATGTTTGAACAGCAAGTGTATATGATTCTATTTAGTCACATGTCTTAATTTAAGTCTCATTGTTTGGTTACTGAGTAAGAATCTCAAGAGTTACTTAGGATTCTAAAAATGTAACGCAGGACTTAAAACAAACTTCTGCATTTTTTTTTCAGACAATCTTGTTGGAAAAACAGATGATAGCCTCAGTGTACACCAATATATTAAAGCACAAACCTGGGTCAACCCAGACAAAGATGTGAAAAGTATTTCAATTTATTTATAAAAATAACACCATGTTAAAAATACAACACATTCAAAAATAAAAAGTGAGGCAGGTGGTAGCTAACATATGTAAATATAACAAATATTATCCCAAACAAATTAAAGAAAAATAATTTGATACTCCTGAAAATCAAACATTTCCATATAAGTTTTTTCAGTAGATGCAAAGGTAGTCTTGAGTAAAATTTTAAAGAAAAGAGTGAGTGCACTTTAGAAATCTGTAGTAATATTTACTTGAGTTTCTTCATGAAATAATATTTCTTGCTGTCAAATAAAGTTTACTTGAATATAGTCCAACTAACATTTACTCACAATTTCCATGTGGAAGTTGTTACCCAGCTTTTTCTCAATAAATGGCACTCCAGATTGTTTTCAGTGTGGACTCTCAGCTTCTGAAAACTTCTACAAAGCCTCCTCTGTCTGAGAGCAACAGTGTGGTTTAGAAACAGCTAAAGACAGGAAGGTTTTGGCCCAGGTGGTGAAAACAGCAGAGGGGATTGTGGGGAGTCCTCTGTTACATCTGGACTCGATAAACCACAGGCGGGTTGGAAGGAGGGCTGGTGGTGGAGCTGCAGACCCCACCCACCCAGGTCATGAACTGCTTGAACCCCTTCCCTCTGGAAAGAGGTGGAGGAACATCAGAGCCCACAAACCGACTGAAGCACAGCTTCATCCCCAGAGCGGTGAAATCCATCAAACCCCGCCCCCACCTGCCCCCTGGGCGATCCACTTTTGTTTGACGGAAGCGGGCCACAATCAAGCCATCACATCGCCGGAGGTAACCAAAAGTATCCCAAATGACCCAGCTCTCAGCCAGATGTGGGCCACTGCCCACACACCACATGGAGTCATGGCTCCTGGGTGGAAACGCTTCTACACTTTCCTGGCCACAATGCTACGTTTCATGAGGTGATCAAATATAGTAGAACTGACTGAAATAAGAGACAGTTGGTGTTCAGATTCACCCTGAACTGGAACACATCCTATGACCTTGTTTGGCCTGAACGCCTAATGAGTCACAATGAAACCATGACCATGTTTCATGTCAAATATAAGCTGAGAACTGCTCTGAATTTGTAGCTATTTGCCATTAAATGACCTTCGGAGTGTGAAATGCTGGCATGTCAGAGGTCACATCTGGTTGAGACTCATCTGGGGTCTGAGATAGTAATGCTGCATCAGTGATGAAGAAACCTGCTGAAGAACTCAAGACTTTACCAAACTGTGGAACAACTGGTGACAGCAGAGGACTATCCTTTTCATTTCTTTGACAGCAACAAAATAAAAGGCAAAATAGAACAATTGAAACCAGTTCAGAGGAGTGGACTGAAAGAAATGTGAATATAAGTTGAAGCAAGAACAGTTCACGCTGAAACTGTTGAACGCTGGAACAACTTGAAGGGAAAGAGGTGGAGCAACAAAAACTTCAAAAACATCACGCTCATCTTGTTCCTCTTCTCGTGGCCCTTTAAGAAATCAGACGTTCACATTTTGACACTGTAAAGCAGCAGTGTAATGAACAGGCCTTTCAGTCGAGGTAATGTCACAGAGCTCCACACTGAGCGCCGCTCTCAGCCACCCAGCACTTTCAGATACACTCTGCACTTCTCGGAGGCTACTTTGCACATCAAAAAAGTCATTTGCACAGCGATTTTCATGTTGAAATTCGTGATTGAAAACTTTTAACTGTCCGGCGGTCCGGTCGGGCTGCATCACCTCCGGCACGCAGCTGAAGTACCCATCTAAAAGCAGGAAAGCAGTGTACTGTCACTTCTGGTGAACGAACGGTGCAAAGGCTGATAGTTATCACCGGACAACATGGCTCCATAACCTCCTGCAGCTGGACGAGACCATGTGGTTCCACTGGTGAACGAACTCCTCAATGTGAGAAGGTCCCAACTGGAGAAGGGATGCAAGTTCTTTGAGGAGTGGTTCATCTGCAGTTATCGAGGTCAGAGCTCTGATTCTGCCGCTGTTGCTCGTTTGCTGTTTACAGGGACAGTTCAGTTATGAACAAACAAGAATTTAAAATGAGGCAGAGGCTGGTAGAAAACAGAACATCTGTCAGTGTCAGGACAAGAGGACATCTCAGAGGCCGGAGCTCCTCAGCTGACCTGTCTGGACGTGTCTGATCCACGGCGACCTTTAACCTACTCTCAAAACCTGCCTGCTGAAGAGTTCTGTCTCCCCAGCAGCTCCAGGGAAAGCGGCTTTGTGTAGCGCCGGTTTTCAGCCTCTTCCGCCAGCTATACATGTGCCTGTTTTAAATGGACTCTTCTTGTAGGTTTTGGTGAATGTGAGAATGTGTGTGTGTGTGTGTGCATGTGTGTGTGTGTGTGTTCATGTTTTACGGTGGTGTCCAGCCAAAAGATTCCCCCGGGCACCGGACGCCACTGAAGAAGGTTCCGGACTGGCCCATGAGTGGAAACAGGCGGGGGTGGGAGCACAGATTCTAGAGTGGTTGAAGATTTAATTTATGACTGAGATGATTTGTTGAGGATTATTCTGAAGTGTTCTTCTCCTCAGATCATTTGAAGGGTTTGTGGAGGAGGATCTTTGCACAGTTTCATGAACAATCTGGATATCACACACAAGAAGACAACCAGCCACTGAGTCAAGCTGCTTCATCAGCAGATGGCCTGGTCTCAGTGGAAAGAAAGTGGCTCTGAACAATCATTGACATGAAGAATCTGTCATGAGACGTCGACTCGTCTTGTCTTTTCCACAGGAACTTGCTCTTTAGACCGTTACTCTCCATTTCTTGCCATCTTTGACCTGATGACAGGAAGTGTTTGAAAATTCACCATGAAGTGACTGATGAGGACTTTGGGCTGGGATTAAACAAGTTCTATTCTTCTCACTCCTTTCTGAGCAGAATCATAAAAAAAGCATTTTTTTTAATGTTGCTGTTTTGTTTATTTGTCTTTTTATTTCATTACATGGTGGATTATAGTGTTCTGCCAATTATGTATAAAGCACAAAAAAAACCCCACTTCAGTCATGGATATTCAGAGCAGATTTGCAATAAAAGAAAGTAGCTCGAACTTCAAGGAACTTGAATCTTCACCAAACCTAAATGTTGAACCACATTGAGGGAACGTTGCAGTTCAGTACAAGGAGTCCAGTTATGGAACAATCTAGATCTAGAATCAGAAGAATGTAACTCACACACCACATTCACTATGTTTTAGGCCAGAGTCACCATCAAAACACAAAGAAGCACAAAGAGGATCTGATATGAAGCAGCAGTGTGAAGAGCCAGAGAGGCTGCAGGCCGCTCACTCTGCTGCTGTCTGGGAGTTGTCTGCTGGTTCTCCTCTGGGGTTTCTGTTGTTTGCTGCTGGTTTTCAATTTTGACAGAATATGATGACATGAGATGAAGGAACAGAGAAGATAACTTCATTCTTCTTTATGCTCACTTTTATTCAAGATCCTGAAAAATGTTCTGTATTGACTGAGCTCAGAGAGAAATGGATTACAGATCACATGAAAAGACTGATAACAAGGAATTTCCTGACAGACTTCAGTTTACAAACTGATTTTACATTTTCAGCCCACATCAGTTCTTTAGAGCCCACAAGATGATGAGATTGATTAGAAAGAGGAATGTCTCAAACAGGGAGGAGGAGGAGGAGGACACACAGTGATGATTCTTTGTCACATCCAGAGGAACCCTGGTCCAATGCTGGACTCACAGCTCTTCACACTACACCACTGACACTCGGAGCTTCTGGTGGGTCCTCTGGACGAAGCTCTGCTCTCATCTCCACCTGTAGAGAGATGAGAGGAGATGGTCAGAGTCTGTGAAGCAGTGAGGACTTCAGTCCTGTTCAGAGCAGCAGTCAGCAGCAGTTCAGAGCTCATGAAGGACCACCACTGTCAGACCAACACCTTCTTGCTTTGCTCTCGGAGGAGGCAGATGCTTTTTCTATCGCTCCCTACTGTGTTTCTCCCTCCCTATTGTCTCTGCGTGCTGCTGCCTTTGTCTTGTCTATTTGACCGGAATAATCACTCGATTTGGGTTTTCAAACTAACCAAAATATCAACCATGGAATTGATCAGCTGGTCTCTCAATGAAATTGATACGATCATTTCAACAAAGAGCACAGGAGCGGGGGATCCTGTCTGCCCGGACGGGGCTCGGCATGCTGGGTATGTGATGGACACCTGGGACATGTGGAGGGGTGTCACATGCCTGGCACCCCTGTCCGTGGGGGGCATAGGAATTGTTTGCATTTTCAGATTTATGATGATCGGCCTGCGGCTGATTGGCTTGTGCTGCAGCCTGATCTTCTGCGGGATTAAGAAGACCACCACCACAAAAGACGTCCAAGGGAGGACGGCCTTTTCAAATCAATGGGCAAAAGCTGACGCTGACCGTTTGAGCGAACTCTTTCGAAAGCTGGACAATTTGGGTTATGGACAATTGAGAGGCGAGTTGGATGTCACCATCACTGAGAGGGTTAAACTCAGCTTTTGCCCGAAAGAAGCTGAGAACCAGCAGAGAAAGGTCAAACTGCTCCTTCCACGACAAAACAAGATAACAACTGATTGCATCCGGCGCCCCTTGGAATTCAAAACAAATATCCTGGAAAATCCAAGCCCAGGGATTGCTTACTATCTATGGCCTTCAACTCTCTCTCCAAATTCCACCCCGCCTCACCTCTGGGCTGCTTCCGTCGAGGTCATCTCCACAGCGACTGCCATCTGCGTGTGGGGTCACTACGAACTGAATGCGGAGGGGGACGGGCCAAACTACACACACATACATGGACTGACGAACTGATAGCCTCACACCTGCACCCACGACGTGTCCGTACCCCCCGACCAACCGCCTCCCCCACCCTTCTGCTGACGAACAGGTATTGGGGTTGACCGGGCGCGCTGAGGAAGCTGCGAAGGTTGATTCTGCTGAACTGATGCAACTGTCTTATGTCTTTGCTGTTTGTGTGTGCGGGTTTGTTTTTTTGGTCCCTCATACTAACTTTGTTTAACCGAGGAAGCACAGTCTGTAATGATGTGCCTTTTTTTGATTCCCCGCTGGCCCCCCTCCCCCGTTTTTTTTTTTGCCCATGTCAGGCGCCTGTAAAGGGCTGCCGGGGCAGACATGAAATTTCCCCTTGTGGGACTAATAAAGGCATAGTTCATTCATTCATTCGTTCATTCATTCATTCATTCAACACAACAAGCCTGTGGCTCCTCTGATTGGCTGACTGTGTGTCCTCTGCTGTCCAATCCAGAAGCTGCTCAGCGTTCTCCTCTCACAGCCTCACTGAGAGTCAAACACTGGATCTTTGTTCTCACACTGACTGTGTTTAGTCCAGACCTGCTGAGAGCAGCATGGACTCACTCCAACCATCTACTGACCTCAGAGTCTGCAGGCTGCAGTCTGGACTCTGCTTAAGATCAACCAGCTGCTGCACATCTGGAGCCTGCAGCTGGTTGGAACACAAGTGGAGCTCCTTCAGGTGGGAGGGGTTAGACTTCAGAGCTGAGGCCAGAGAAGAACAGCAGATCTCTGACAACCTGCAGCCAACCAACCTGAATAAAGAGAGAAAGCAGCAGAATCAGTGAGGAGGAACCGATCAGATGTATTGATGGAGAAATGAGCAGCTCCACATTACTGAGTCCTGATTAATGAGCCATTCTGTTGTTGTAGATCTTCATCACACACAACAAACACACACCTTCTCATGTCCACACACATCAGTCACCTGCTGCTGAGCTCAGTCCACTCTCTCACTGCAGGATCAGAGTCTCAGATCACAGCTGCTGACAAACATTTCTCCTTCTACAACAGTAACAGACAATCAACTGACCCCAGAGTCTGCAGACCACAGAGTGGACTCTGCAGAAAACCACACAGCTGCTCAACTCCTGAATCCTGAAGATCAGGGTTCAAGCTCAGGTCCAGATGTGCCAGATGCTTCTGGAGGGAGGGGTTGGACTTCAGAACTGAGGCCAGAGAAGAACAGCTGATCTTTGACAACCTGCAGCCCTCCAAGCTGAATAAAGAGAGAAAGAAGTGAGATTGAACGACAAAGATTGATGTTGAAGTGATGAGTGCTCAAGAAGGTTCAGACTGGAAGAGTTTAGAAATTTAAAGTCCAAACAGGTATCGGCAAGTACTAACAAATAACGTGCCGATGCCATTTACAGATTCTCGTATTGCACCTGAACGCTGCGCTGTGTTTTCTCCCGGTATTCTCTCTCTGACATTCACTGCTGTGTGATTTGTGTGTTCAGCAAATGACAGCAATGATTTAAAATCCTACTGAGGATGCAGGTCTTGTTCCAGAGCTGGACCCAAGGCTCAAGAGCACAAAAAAGGGTTTAATGGAGCAAAGCGTTAGTTCAGACAGGCATGGAGTCAATCTGCTGGCCAAGCTCACACTCATATGTATAACCCCCAAATTCCACAGCGTACGTCTGCGCTCCACTCAGCTCCGCCCCGCTCCGCTCCGTTTTTTCGAAACCCACAGCGTCGGCTTGGCTTCGCAGCGTCTCTGTTCTGCCCGGCCGGAGAAGCAGAGAAGCGCATGTGCTACATCGACCTCCAAAAGTTGAGCAATCTGGGCCACACTTGCCTTTTTCTCTGTACATCCTTGTAGAAAGGATGACTGGGGTCATATAAAATTTTATGATTCTCCACTTCCAAAATCAGCGTCTCTTCATCCATGGTTGTTGTGCTTCAAGATGCATTTCATGCGACAGGATGTTGACATTCGGGCCATTCAGAATAAAAGGCATACATGGTCCTGAATATCTATTTTGTAGAAAACACAAAATTTATGGACAATAGCCTACAAATAGGCCATATATGCAGCTGTGTAAACATTCAGAAATGGACAAATAAAACGTCTTTTAACAGTTTAAAGTTTTTAATAAAGACAAAATGATTTTATTTTGTATAAAGCCGGAGGTTGTTGGAGTTCTGTTTCCTGTTTGGTGCGATCTGAACTGTGGAAATTTATGTGTACGGAGCAAGTCAGACTGGACCGGAGAGAAAAACAGACCTTAGTTCTATTTTGGACTGAGGGAGCGGAGCGGAGCGGACCCAGACGGAGCTGAATGTGGCACAATGGAGGCTGTGGAATCAACTACAGTCATTAAAATAGCAACGTATTTGCTGCGGGGGTCAGACCGGAGCGGAGCGGAGCGCTTACGGAAGCTGTGGAATTTGGGGGTTAGGGGCAGCCTTATCGTGCAGCCTCACGTCAGGTGATCAGTCCCACCCGGTTGGGCGAACTCCTACGAACCCTCGAGCACCCTATGGAGGGTATAAAGCTGGTCTAGCGTTCCACGACCAGGAGGAAAACAGCATTGTTCCTCCTGAATCTGAGATTCGACTATCTGTCGAATCCTCCTCTCGAGTACCCTGGCATAGACTTTCCCGGGGAGGCTGAGGAGTGTGATCCCCCTTTCGGTGGAGCACACCCTCGGGTCCCTCTTTGTAAACAGGGGGACCACCACCTCGGTCTGCCAATACAGAGGCACTGTCCCCAATCGCCACGCAATGTTACAAAGATGTGTCAACCAAGACAGTCCCTGCACATCCAGAGACTTAGGGTTCTCAGGGCGAATCTCAACCACCCCCGGGGCACTTCCACTGAGGAGTTGTAAACAGTGTTGGTGGAGACCTGCTTTCCTCTCCTGAGGCACCAGACAGTTTGCCAGAATTCCTTCGAGGCTGACCGGTAGTCCTCCTCCATGGCCTCGCCGAACTCCTCCCAGACCCGAGTTTTTGCCTCCATAACCGCTTGGGCTGCAGTTCGCATGGCCTGGTACATGTCAGCTGCTTCAGGAGTCCCAGGAGCCAGCAAGACTCGATAGGACTCCTTCTTCAGCTTGACGGCAGCCCTTACTTCCGGTGTCCACCACCGGGTTCGGGGGTTGCCGCCATGACAGGCACCGGAGACCTTACGGCCACACCTCCGATCACCTCCTTCGACAATAGAGGTGTAGAACATGGTCCACTTGGACTCAATGTCCCCAGCCTCCCTCGGGATATGACAGAAGCTCTTCCGGAGGTGGGAGTTGAAAACCATGCTGACAGAGGGTTCTGCCAGACGTTCCCAGCAGACCCTCACAACACGTTTGGGTCTGCCAAGTCTATCTGGTTTCCTCCTCTGCCAGCGAATCCAACTTACCACCAGGTGGTGATCGGTCGACAGCTCTGTTCCTCTCTTCACACGAGTGTCCAAAACAGGCGGCCAGAGGTCAGATGACATGACAACAAAGTCGATCATTGACCTCCGACCTAGGGTGTCTTGGTGCCAAGTGCACTTATGAACACCCCTGTGCTCAAACATGGTGTTCGTTATGGACAAACTGTGGCTAGCACAGAAGTCCAATAACAGAACACCACTCGGGTTCAGATCAGGGAGGCCGTGCGACCCCCTTCCAGGTCTCACTGTTGCTGCCCACGTGAGCGTTGAAGTCCCCAAGTAGAACGATGGAGTCCCCAGCTGGAGCACTGCCCAGCACCCCTCCCAGGGACTCCGAGAAGGCTGGGTACTCTGCACTGCTGTTAACCCCGTAAGCCAAGACAACAGTGAGGCACCTGTCCCCGACCCAAAGGCGAAGAAATGGGACCCTCTCATTCACTGGGCTGAACTCCAACACATGGCAGCTGAGCTGTGGGGCTATAAGCAAACCCCCACAAGCCTGCCGCTTATCGCCGCGGGCAACGCCAGAGAAGTGGACAGTCCCACCCTTCTCGAGAAGTTGGGTTCCAGAGCCCAGGCTGTGTGTGGAGGTGAGCCCAACTATATCTAGCCAGTACCTCCCAACCTCCCTAACAAGCTCGGGCTCCTTCCCCCCAACGAGGTAACATTCCTGTCCCTAGAGCGAGTCTCTGTGTCTGAGGATCGGGTCACCGGGCACCCTGCCGTCGGCTGCCACCCAATCCACATTGCAACCGGCCCTTACGGTTTCCTCGGTGGGTGGTGGGTCTGCCGGAGGGTTGGCCCACGTTGCCCCTTTGGGCTGAGCCAGGCCCCGTAGGCAAAGGCCCGGCCACGAGGCACTCTCTTGCGACTGGAGAGTTTTAAACTCTAAAGGTTGTTTTTATTTTAATGTTGTACAAATCTGAATACTTAAGTTTTCACCTCTTCTCTACAGAACTCCAAATCCTTCAACATCTGTTTCCTGAATCTTTTCTAACTTTAGTTGTAAACATGAGCTGAAATTGTGGAGTTCATCCTCTTTAGATGAGACTGATCAAAATGGTAAATGGACTACACTTGTATAGCGCTTTTTACCCTGCTTGACAGAGCCCAAAGCGCTTCACACTGCAATATCACATCAACCCTTTCACACCATACTCAGTGGTGGTGGTAAGCTACGACTGTAGCCACAGATGCCCTGGGGTAGACTTACAGAAGCGAGGCTGCCAACGGCGCCATCGGCCACTCCGACCACCACCAACCATTCACTCTCACAACTTTCATACGAGGCAAGGTGGGTGAAGTGTCTTGCCCAAGGACACAACGCCAGTTTTACGCCTGCGGGAGCGGGGATCGAACCGCCAACATTCCGGGTATAAGACGACCCGCTTGAGATTCTCTGTGGATCACTATCAGATAAGCCTGATGTCTGACCTTTATGTAAACACAACTTTCACTGAAACACACTCAAACATGGATTCTGACCTTAGAGTCTTCAGACGACAGAGTGGACTCTGCAGAAAACCACACAGCTGCTCAACTCCTGAATCCTGCAGATGGTTCCGACTCACGTCAAGATGGTCCAGATGGTTCTGGAGAGAGGGGTTGGACTTCAGAGCTGAGGCCAGAGAAGAACAGCTGATCGCTGACAAACTGCAGTTCCACAACCTAAATAAAGAGAGAAAGAAGTGAGATTAGAGGACAAAATCTGATGTTGAAGTGACTGAGAGCTGAAGAAGGTTCAAACAAGTTTAGAAGAGTTTAGAAAATTCCAAACAGCTGAAGCCACCAGGAGGAGAAGAGCTCTCATCAACATGCTGCAGAGCTCACTCCACTCTCTGTCCCTCCATATGGACTCCTCCTAAACTCCTCTTAGTCCTTTGACTCCAACAGATTCTAATTCCAAGGAAGTGAACTGACCTCAGAGTCTCCAGTTTACAGTTTGGACTCTCCAGTCCAGAACACAGAATCTTCACTGATGAATTCTTCAGTTTGTTCATACTCAGGTCCAGAAGTTTCAGGTGGGAGGAGTCAGACTTCAAAGCTGAGGAGATCACTTCACAGTGAGGATCGGAGAGTCGACAGCGAGAAAGTCTGTAATGAGACCCAGAGAGAACGTGATGAGAGAGGACACTTTGTTGGACTTTTGGACATCAGACCTGCTCTCCTGTAGAAACACCACAACCTGCTACACCGTGCTGCAGGTCTTTAGTCCTGTTCCTGCTGAGTCTGACAGGAAGTATTTCATCAGATGGAAACAGTCTCAAGAAGATCAAGAAAAGATCTGCTGGTTTATTTTCACTTTGTCTGAGGACTGATGAGATTAACTCACAAAACTGGAATATATATGAATATTCCAGACAAGAACAGATGCAATGTGTATTAGAACATGAAGGAAGACTGACAGCCTCAGTCTGAATAGGTCCTGAGAACTGAGCCAACCTCTGGAGGGGATTGTTTACATTGAGTAATAGCAGTAAATGTAGGGATTAATGGGACAAATGTTTCTTCAGGACAGATTATTGAGGATCATCTCCACAGAGGAACTACAAGAACCACGTTCTTGAAACATCACTGAGACATTGATCATGAAGACTTGTGGACTCACTCAGCCTTCCTGCAGTTCCTCACAGCTGGGATCAGTCTCCATCGTCCCTCCAATGATGCCTTGTAGTTCTCCAGATCCAACTCCTCCAGGACTTGGTCTGACATCTGCAGCATGTAGGCCAGAGCTGAGCAGTGGATCTCAGAGAGTCTCTTCTTTGATCTGTTCTCTGACTGCAGGAACTCTTGGATCTCCTGATGGACTGAGAGGTCCTTCATCTCCATCAGACAGTGGAAGATGTTGATGCATCTGTCAGGAGACACTTGTTTACTTTTGATCTTTTTCAAGTTCTCAATGACTCTCTGGATGGTTTCTGGACTGATCTCTGTCTGACCCAGCAGACCTTCTAATAGTCTCTGGTTGGATTCCAAAGAAAGGCCATGAAGGAAGCGGACAAACAGGTCCAGGTGGCCGTTCGGACTCCTGAGGGATTTCTCCAGGACGACCTTCAGGAAATCATCAAGAGATGTGAAAGCATGATCCTCTCCAAAGAAGTTCTTCAGTACATCTGTCTTCCTGCTGGTGAAACAGTGAAACATGGAGACTGCAGCCAGAAACTCCTGAACACTCAGATGGACGAAGCTGTAGACGGCTTTCTGGAAGATCACAGACTCTCTTCTGAAGATCTGACTCCAGATTCCAGAGTACAGCGAGGCCTCAGTCACATCCAGACCACACTGCTCCAGGTCTTCTTGGTAGAACAGGATGTTTCCTTTGTCCAGATGTTCCAAGGCCATCCTGCCCAGCTTCAGAAGAAGCTCCCTGTCAGCCTCCGTCAGCTCCTGTGGACCCGTCTCAGGTGCTTCATGGTACTTGAGCTTCTTCCTGTGTGTCTGAACCAGAACAAAGTGGGAGTACATGTCAGTCAGGGTCTGGGGCAGCTCTCCTCTCTGCTCGCTGCTCAACATGTGCTCCAGAACTGTAGCAGTGATCCAGCAGAAGACTGGGATTCCACACATGACGTGGAGGCTCCTGGAGGTCTGGATGTGGGAGATGATCCTGCTGCTCAGCTCCTCATCACTCAGCCTCCTCCTGAAGTACTCCTCCTTCTGGGCATCAGTGAAGCCTCGCACTTCTGTCAGTCTGTCCACACATGTTGGAGGGATCTGATGGGCCGCCGCCGGTCGGGAAGTGATCCAGACCCGAGCCGAGGGCAGCAGATCCCCCCGGATGAGGTTAGTGAGCAGCTCGCTGACTGAAGACTGCTGGGAGACGCCAAGCAGCCGCCGGCTGCTGCTGAAGTCCAGAGAAAGTCTGCTTTCATCCAGACCGTCAAAGATGAACAGCAGCTTGCAGACAGCCAGCTCCTCTGCCGTCAGCTTCTGGAGCGTGGGATGGAAAACAGCCAGCAGTGAGAGGAGGCTGTACGGCCGCTCTCCCAGCAGGTTCAGCTCCCTGAAGGAGAGCACCACCAGCACCCCCACATCCTGGTTCTCCAGGCCCTCGGCCCAGTCCAGACTGAACTTGTGCACCGAGAAGGTTTTTCCACTGCCGGCCACGCCGCTGGTCACAACCACTCGGATGTGTGTGTGCTGCTGGTCTGAGGCTTTGAAGATGTCCTGAACCCTGAGGGCAGAGTGACGGAGGCTCTTCTTCCTGGAAGCTGTCTCCAGAAGCTTCAGCTCAGGTTCCCTCTGAAGCTCCTCACTGAGTCCCTCTGTGATGTGGAGCTCAGTGTAGATCCTGTTGAGGAGGCTTCCTCCTCCTGGTTCATCACTTCCTTCAGTCACATGTTCACATGTCTCCTTCAGACTCTTCTTATGTTCTTCTAGAAGCTGCTGCAGACCCACACCTGCTCAGAGACAACAGCATCAATCAGACTGCACACAAACAACAAGCTTTCATGTCTCTACAACACAACAAGTCCCAGTCCCTCAGCAGAAACATGTCCACTCTTACTTCTGGATCTTTCTGGCTGCTCCTCACAGACATCACTCCTCCTCTTCCTCTTTCTGTGGACACCAAGCAACATTTTCCTCTGAGCAACACAACACACAGCAAAGAGTACACAAAGAGACTTCCTTTGGAGAAAATGAAAGAAAAAACAGTTTCTTACTTTGTGTCTGAAGGTCCAGGTTCACCACTGAAGTCTGGTCTATGATCTTTGGACCGGTCACTCTTCAAAGACAACCTAAAAGGGAAATCAGAGGATTCAGAAACTGCTTGAATGGTTCAGTCAATTCACTGTAAACTCAGTGGATGTAAGGAGATGAACCATGGCAGAGGTCAAAGGTCACACCCACACAGCCCAATCAGGAGTTTGACAGCAGGTCCAAATGTTCTGTTGGCTCATTGACAGATCAGGAGGTTCTGACAGTTTACACACATTCATTCAACATGTGAGACGTACATGTCCAACCTGGAGAGGAAGGTTCACACACCTTCCACACATGACGGCAACATTAGAAGAGTCAGATCACTCTGTGGTGGCAGGAAGAAACACTGAGAGACAGACTGAAGAGAAGAGAGGCCACACTGCAGGAGCAGCTGACGGCTCTTACCTGTCCACACCTGATCTGCCCTCCTCTTCATCCACACCAGACATCTTCAGTCACTGAGACACAGAGCAGCAGCAGCCATCAGAACACACACACACACACACACACACACACACACACACACACACACACACACACACACACACACACACTTTGATAAAAACACAACATCAAAACTATCATCAATTAATCAGTTCAGTGTTGTGAGACTGAGTGAGCCTGTGAGTCTGAGCTCAGGGCACCAATCCCCTCCTTCACAGATAAGAATCTGTCTGACAGGAGTGGAGAAACAGTCAAGTGGAAAAAAAAAACAACAACAACAACAACCAATTGTGAAGCTTCTGGACTCCGAACTGGTGAGTCGTCTGTTTTTTCAGAACGTGAAGCCGGATTTGAAGATGTTTCAATTTTGAATATCTTTGTACAGGTGCTATCAGTTTAATCGCATGAATAAAGATTGCAGAAGGGAGTGCTGTTATTAATTTTTTTTAAAGTGCAGTTAATCTCAGAATTAGGGTTAAGTTTAACAATAGGCTCAAACAAAAGAAAGAGGCAATAAAAGTAATTTAACTTTTGTTAAACTTTTGTCACTGGAACGTTGTTTTGTCCCTCCCTGTTCAATCCAGGTGAATTTTGATGATTAGATTCTTCATTTGAAGCTTGAAAATGTGACAAATATCCTCCTGTGGCCGTCATTGTTCTGCACTGTTAAACACCCAAAGAAAAAACAGGATTGGTCTTCCCTTGAGCAACTCAAATTTAAAATGTTGAATGGTTCAAATCCCACATTTGTGTTTTCTGATTTCTGCTCCACTTAGGTTAAAAGATTCAGATAAAGACATTTTTCTGCCTTAAAGGGGAACGGTCGTTTTTACAATCTGGACCTTATTTCACATTCGTCACAACAACATTTACTCACCCGTTTGACTTTCGTGTGATTTGCAGTTGGTTCGGAGATAATTAGATGCTCCCATATCCATATAACGGCAGCGGGCGGGGCACCGACATGCAGCCGTTACAGACGCTCTTTTCTCTTATGTTTGTTGTGGGGTGGTAGATACATGTAAATTTATTAAGTCAGCATCACTTAGCGCTATTGGGAAGTCTGTAAACCGGCTAGATTGAGCAACTCTCCGGGAACTCTGAAGCGATGATGTCATCACACTGCGCCGTGGCGCACATTCATTCTGTTTGTTTACATGGAAGTAGCGTCTCTGCTCTGCACAGACCACGGCATCTCGATCGGCTTTTTAGGCAGTCAGAGTTTATTTTCAGCTGGTTGTAACTTTGGTACAATGGTTCCAGTGTGCATATATCCTGGCTGTGAAAGTAAAATGACAATCTGGACGTCACTGAGCTCACAGGCTCCCACTTCGTGACCGGGATTTATTGAAGCTATGGCTAATAGCGCTCAACATGGACCCCAGCATCAAAGTTCAAACTTTACGACGTTTGGATTATCGGGTGTGTAGTGCCTACTTCACATCTGAGGACTTCTTCCCAGTTCAGGAATGAAATGAAAACCAGAAGATCCAGAGAATGAACCTCAAAAAGAATGCCATTCCAGCGGCTGCAGGAGGAGGACAGGTCGAGGTAACAAGACGCTAACGCTATTCATGTTTTTCTTTACTAATGTCTAGAGGCTGGGATGTTTACTGTTTACTTCATTTGAGCAACAACAGAGGATGATACAAGTATATCTGTCAATGACAAGAGTTGTACATAAACAGTAAAATATTCTGTACACTGTTGCTCAAAAGGAGTAGGAACAAGTTTATAACATTCTAGCCAACTCTAGACATTAGTAAAGAAAAAAATGAATATTATTAGCATCACGTTACCTCGACCTGTCCTCCTCCCGCGGCCGCTGGAATGGCATTCTTTTTGAGGTTCATTCTCTGGATCTTCTGGCCTTCATTTCATTCCTGAACTGGGAAGAAGTCCTCAGATGTGAAGTGGGCACTACACACCCGATAATCCAAATGTGGTAAAGTTGGAACTTTGATGCTGGGGTCCGTGTTGAGCGCTATTAGCCATAGCTTCAATAAATCCCGGTCACGAAGTGGGAGCCTGTGAGCTCAGTGACGTCCAGTTGGTCATTTCACTTTCACAGCCAGGATATATGCACACTGGAACCATTGTACCAAAGTTACAACCAGCTGAAAATAAACTCTGACTGCCTAAAAAAGCCGATCGAGATGCCGTGGTCTGACTGCAGAGCAGAGACGCTACTTCCATGTAAACAAACAGAATGAATGTGCGCCACGGCGCAGTGTGATGACATCATCGCTTCACCGCTCCCGGAGAGTTGCTCAATCTAGCCGGTTTACAGACATCCCAATAGCGCTAAGTGATGCTGACTTAATAAATTTACATGTATCTACCACCCCACAACAAACATAAGAGAAAAGAGCGTCTGTAACGGCTGCATGTCGGTGCCCCGCCCGCTGCCGTTATATGGATATGGGAGCATCTAATTATCTCCGAACCAACTGCAAATCACACGAAAGTCAAACGGGTGAGTAAATGTTGTTGTGACGAATGTGAAATAAGGTCCAGATTGTAAAAACGACCGTTCCCCTTTAAATTTGAGATTGTGTGTTGATTATAAGTTCACATATGATGCGATTAATCACAATTAATTGTGGTTAGAGTTGCAATTAATTAAAAACATGTAATCAATTGACAGCACTACTTTGTGCGCATTGTAACAGTTATTTTTCCACAGAGTTGTAGCTTTTACACATTTGAAAACCTAATTCTAGACAACTTTTGAATAGTCTGCTTCACAATGACAAATTCTTTGACACATTGACAACCATCACTGTGGACAGACAGACGGAGACAGAGAGACAACAGTGAAGACGCACTGACAAATAGTTCTGCTGCAATAACACCCCCATAAAAATGGATGTAGAGAACTGTCCACCTCATGATGGAAAGAGGTGTTTTTTTGTGCGTTAATGACGTTTTGCTGAAGAGTTACTGACACTGAAATTCCCAATCTGTGAATATCGAGCCAACTTGAACAGACCCCGACCCCAACACTTTTCAAAACAAACTGACGCCCTTGGCCACCTCTATTTCAGATTTCATTGAGTTTTGTTCACAGTGACAATCAGTGAATTCTGATGTCAAACTTCACTCCAACACAAACTCTGAACGTCCACAAGCCTCCAACTCCTGATTCCACCAGAGAATCACCATCTAGTCCATCTCTACACAAGGTGTGTGTTCAAAGGTGTCAGCACACAGAGGAGTGTCACCTAATCACACTGTGTGCAGGTGTGTTGTAGCTTGTTCTGTATACGGAAGACTGACATCAACATGGGCCAATCAGAATGAAGGAAGGCTGAAGCCCCGCCCACTGCAGAAACTAAAGCATGAATACATTTTTGCTTTTTTTCAGCCAGAACTTTAACTGAGGAAACCACTATTTAACTCATGTTAAATGTTGATTTAAATGTTGGTCCAACACGTGAATCAGATGAAAGTCGATGTCAGTGGTTTGTGATGGTGTGAATGAAGAGAGAAAAAGAGACATTAAAAAGTCTCCTGGTCTGTTCTGGAAGCTTCTAAAGAGCTGACAGATTCTCACCTGAACTCTCTTCACATCTTCTTACAGACACTTTTCCATGTGTGAGGAAACTTGAGGAGAGAAGAAGCTGCTCTGTGTCCCTCTCCGTCCGTCTCTCAGATCTGACCAAGACAAAGTCCATGTCTCTGCTCTGACACACCCAGAGGAGCAAATCATTGACAGAGTCTGTTTAGAACCTGTTTCATGACGTTAGTCACAACTATAAAATCAACGTGGAGTTTTAATATCAAGTCTGAACATTTATTTGGTGTAAGAAGTTTTCTCTGATAACAGCGGTGTTCAACCTGTGGCTCTGGTGCCACATATGGCTCTTCAGCTCCTCGGTAGTGTCTCCCTGACGTTCCCCATTAGAACCAGAGTCAGTCTGTTATTTTCTGACATCTGGCACTGTTACTGTCAGTTCTGAGTTTCATCTGGTGGTTCAAGTTGTTTGTTGACCAGGATTTGAAATCAATGCTTTTCTACTGCAATGTGCCTTGCTTGTCATCCCCAGAAAAGTGCATCCAAATGCTGCCATATGTCTTTTGACTGAGCATCTTGTGTGTGTGTGTGTGTGTGTGTGTGTGTGTGTGTGTGTGTGTGTGTGTGTGTGTGTGTGTGTGTGTGTGTGTGTGTGTGTGTGTGTGTGCGTGTGTCTGTGTGTGTTTTCTGCTGCTAAACTTTGGTGTTTTGAATTTGCTGCTTTCCTTCTTTACTGGTGGTCGACTTCCTGTAGCATCTGCTGCTGAAGCTGCCATAACAGCCGCTGATGCTGTGTAAAAGATGGGTGACACTTACGTGGCGTCCCCCAGAGCGTTCTGAAATCCCTTTCTGAGGATTTGAGCAGGACGTACTGTATTTGCACTCTGAAAATCAGCATTTTTGAATGGCTTCCAGTGAGACCCAGGTCTTTTTGAAACCAACATAATCGCCTCCTGCTGGAATCTCCAGGAATTGCAGCTTTTCTGCACTTCTTCATTGGCTTAATTTTTCACCAGTGGAGGTTGACACTTGGTAGTGATGAGCAGATGAGGCCTCATGAACCACCAAACCACTTGATGGTGCTATCAGTTCAAGAAATGTTTGAAAACCCACTTCACTGTCAGTCCTTCAGCCTCTATTTGAAAACCAAGAGCGCCATCTAGTGGCTTCAGAAAATAACAACAGTGGTTCATGAGGCCTTATCACTGGTGCTTGGCAACAGCAGATCTTGAAATCAGATTCATAAAAGGTGAGACTTATCTTTCTGCCAGGTTTTTAACAACAGCAACGAGGAACATGGAAGACAGTTGGTCATCAGTTAACAGGGCTTGATGAATTTTTATAAAAGAACTTTTAATGGAGACACAACAGCTGAAATGGGAAGGCAGCAAAAACAACAGGATGCGGGAAAAGACTCAACACTAGTTTCAAAAATTAAAATGACTTTGGTTCTATGACAATTACACACTAAAAAATGTTGGGTTACTTTGTTAACCCAATCACTGGGTTATGAAATCGGTAACCCAATTTGGGCTATTATGATGCATTTGGAGTTATTTATTGCAACTCATGTGTTGGGTTAGAGTCCATCAGACCCAACATAGATTTTTAAACTCAGCACATGGGTTGTTTTGACCACTGTTGGGTTGTCAACAGGTCCAAAGAAATTCAAAATAAATACTTTAAACATTGTTTGCAAGTGTGTCATTGCATGTTGTATTATTTGCACAACCAAGTATTGACTGAATTTTAAAAAAGTTTGAAAATTTGCTGTTTACAAGACATGTATATTATATAAATTTCTTCAAGATTCAACATGGTGACGCAGTGGTTAGTACTCTTGCCTCACAACAAGAATGTCCTGGGTTCAAGTACTGGCCGGGACTCGGGGCCTTTCTGTGTCGAGTTTGCATGTTCTTCATATGTGTGATTGGGTTCCCTTCAGGTACTCCGGTTTCCTCCCCTGGACCAAAAACATGCATGTCAGGTCAATTGGTCACCCTAAATCGCCCCTGGGTGTGAGTGGTTGTTTGTCTATATATGTCAGACTGGTGACCTGTCTGAGGTGTACCCCATCCTCACCTGCAGCAGCTGGAATTGGCACCTGCAACATGCAACCCTGAAAAGGAGAAGCAGCATAGAAAATGGATGAATTAACACTTTTTGGAAGATTGTGTAGTTGAATTAATACAGAATTGTTGTTAATTTTACCCAGAATTTGGGCACATTCAACCAGTGTATAGTTTAAAATCGACCCAGGGCTGAAATTAATTTGATGCAAATATTGGATTAAATCTGTGAACCCATCTGTTGGGTTAAAAAGACCAACCCATTTTGTTGGGTAAAAATAACTACTGTTGGGCTGGTCCAATATTGATTAACTGTTGGGTTAAAAAATAAACCAATTTGGGTTGTTTTTTACCATTCATTTTTTAGGGTGTAGGGATGGGATGAGATCTCGCGAGATCGAATGCCGCAAGATTGAGTACGTTTATATGCAGGCAATAACTCTTTATTAACTGGAATATTGACGGAATAATACATTACATGGTGCACAGCCATATAAACACGTGCAAAACCCTGAATATGCTCATCTTCATATTTAAAAACCCGGTCGAAAGGGACATGAAATACTGTTCTACGCATGTTCTATCCGCAAGGAATCTTGGTCTTTTGAGTACACAAACTACTTGTGATAAAGTTTAGGCTCATCTCGTCTCGTGGAATTTGTGTCTCGTCCCACCCCTAATATATGTATATGTGTGTATAATATATACCATGTCAATTATAAGTTATGGTTGACACCGTTTTAACAATGTTGTAAAAGAAAATACTATTTTATACCTATTGTCATCTGTGAATTACAACTTATACATTAATAAAACGTAAAGCATTCTGGAAAAATCTACCAAAAAAAAACATTACAGCACCTTTATATTGTAAATTCTACTGTATGGCATTGCACACTGCATTACGATATTTCTGTGTTCATCTTAGTCATGTGTACATTATACAAACAAGGAAAGTTATTTTTACATATTCATACCGTTGAATTAACAGTTATTCTTGGTTCTGTATTTTCAATTCAATTCAATTTTATTTTTGTATAGCCCAGTATCACAACAACAGTTGCCTCAGAGGGCTCCAAGATGTTACATTGATTGGTAAAAATAAAAACAGTGAATAAGCATAATATTAATATGTCAAATTCACAGTAGTGAGACAAAACGAAGCAACCACCACCTTAGACCCTCACATCCGGCAAGAAAAAACTCCAAAAACCCAGTGGGAAAAGAAGAAATCTTGGGGAGAACCACAGTATGGAGGGATCCCTCTCCCAGGGACGGACAGCTTTGGCAACAGCGAGCATGAGACAATAAGAAGTAAAGCCTAGGACTATGTTGAGAATTTTGCAGAATATTACTGTAAGTTTGACAGTGAAAAACAATTTTCCCATTTACATTGTTTTATTGTCATGAATTTACAGTTTTGCCTTGTTAAATCCACGGACATTTTTTACAGTGTATGCAGGAGAACTCACGCAGAGAGCAAGAGTCAATACAGTGTCTTTGACTTGACAATGATTCACTTTTATAACTTTAGGATTGAACATTTCAAGAAACACGACAACAATGGAACAGAAACCAACAAGATGGAATGAAAAAGAAAACTGATCTTTAGTGATGCTACTTTCTGAAAAACTCCTCTCACTTTCGGATATGCTCATCCCACCTTCTGAGAGACCGAGTGACAGACTCCTGCTAATTTCTGCTGTTAGAGACAAACACTGTCCTTCCTACGGAAGACACAGACTCACTGAAGAACCAGACCAATGGAATCCAAATCCAGCATAGAGAGGTTGAGTGAATGTGGTGTTGAAGGTGTAGAGGTGGATCAGAGAGTCAGAGGAGACTCTGAAGAAGGACAGAGAGCCAGCAGGACAGTCCACATACACTGCTACTCCACCATAGTTGGGTCGGTAGCCGCTGAAGGTCGAGGGGATGAATGTTTCTTTGTTATTGTGCCTGACATAGTAACCACCATAATAGCAGTACAGACTCCAGGACTGATCATTCCTTCCAAACAAACACTCCTCACCATTTCCTTTCCTGGTGATTCCTCTGTAACTCACTGATATCTCGACATTTCTGCTCCACTCGACCTCCCAGTAACATCGACCACTCAGAGCATTTCTACACAGCAGCTGAGGACAGTCATCAAATCTGTCTGGATGATCAGGGTACAGCTGCTTCTCCTTCACGTCTGTCATCGTCTTTTTCTTGTTGGACAGTTTGAGGTTTCTGTTCATTGAGTTTGGGTCCACTTTCAGTTGAGAGAAATCTGATGGAGAGAAAAAGAGGAAAGTCATCCTCTGACACATGATAGATTTCTTCTTTCTGGACTTCCGAACATTTTGTTCATTCAGAGAAAGTTTAATGAGGAAACTTTTTGTCAGATTTCTCTTGTCAGTAATGTTTGAATGAATCAAAACTGTTGATTGAAAGACAGACATTGTTTTACCCTCATGATTCAAACTTACACTTCCTCAGACCAGGTTTTAACCACTGCTCTCCACAATGCTCCACCCTGCAGGAAGAAAGACAGTCAGAAAGGTTTTCTTTCCAACATGAGTCCTAACTGCTGTTCAACATGAAGCAGAGCTCCTCAGGAACAGGCTGAAAGAGCTCTGAGTCCACACTGTGGAATGTGTGTATCTGTCGCGGGTGTGAAAAAATGCAATTCCTTGGAAAAAGCTGTGAAACAATGTTCAAACATCTTGCGGTTTAAATGTAAGCTTAAAGAAAAAATGTTTAACATTTATGCAAAGGAGCAATAATAATGATGTGATTGATCTACAGATTGATTGTGGCCATCTGAGGATTTTTTGTTGTTGTTTTCCTGTTTGAGTTTGGAAAAAAGACTGGGGTAGGAATTAAAAACATTTATTCTTCATCCTACTTCTTGTACATGGGATGTGTGTATTTTTTGCTTTTATAAATTGTATCCATTTGTTGATTTTTTTTTTCGTCATGCATTCCCATGGAAAAGAATAAATGAAATGAACTCTGGGACTGTTTCACTGAGTGAGAAGAACAAGTCCAACATTTCTGGATGAAGATCATCACAAACGTCAACTGTGGAGGAAGGGAGGGAGGTGGGGGGCGGCGGGGGGACACCTCTTATTTGTCATTCACTTGTCTGTAGATTTACATCAGGTCCACGCTTTGTGGTTAACTTAAAATTTTTGAAAAATCAGGTCGTAACATTTGGGTTTTTTTAATCATTAAATTTAAAATGAGTTGCTGTTGAATTTTAAAAATTATTACAATTGTTAGGATCAAGCTGAACATCTTCTGTGTCAAATTTACGTTTTTCAGTTCGATGTAAAGTCCTAAAAATTTCCGTTCAATTTTTGAACCAGCCAACAGTTTTTTACTTCAGGATTCATACACATTTAAACCAACAAATTTCTAT